>NC_142800.1:32552317-32873041 GCF_049724085.1 Artemia sp. Qi Xiang Cuo | reverse complement strand
ATCCATCCTCATAAACAGGATCATTTCGGTCAGTGGCGTAATTTCGTTAAAATTCTGGGGGGGGGGCAAGTTGGAGCCAATTTTTCCAAATCAAGTGAAAATGTCAGTGAAAACTGAAAAATGAGCCGTATCAAACAGTTCGCGGTAACAAACTGTCAGTAAGGAGCGACCCGGTTCAATAGTAACCGAAACTCTAAAAAAAGGAATTTTGATACCAATAGATACATCAGAACAATAAAATTTTTATGCTGATTTCAAATATATGAGTTTCATTAAGTTTAGTCTTAAACATCAAAAGATAAGCACCTGAGAAAATTTGCTTTATTTTTGAAAAAGGGGGAAACACCCCCAAAAAGACATAGAACCTTGGTGAAAATCACACCATCAGGTTTAGCGTATCAGAGAACCTGCTTTAGAGGTTTCAAGCCCTTATCTTCAAAAATGTGGAATTTTGTATTTTTTGCCAGAAGGAAGATCACGGATGCGTGTTTATTTGTTGTTTTTTTTTTTTTTCCCAGGGGTGATCATATCCACCCAGTTGTCCTAGAATGTCTTGGGAGTGCTCATTCGAACGAAAATTAAAAGTTCTAGTGCCCTTTTTAAGTGACCAAAAATGGAGGGCAACTAAGCCCCCTCCCACGCTCATTTTCCCAAAGTCACCCGATCAAAATTTTGAGATAGCCATTTTGTTCAGCATGGTCGAAAAATACAATAACTGTGTCTTTGAGGATGACTTAATTCCCCAGAGTTCCCGGGGGAAGGTCTGCAAGTTATGAACCTTGCCCTATGTTTACATATAATTTTGGTTATTGAAAATTATACAGACATTTTAAGGGGAAATTTTTTTCTGATAGTGGGGGAAGGTGGATTGAGGGTTACGTGGAAGGATCTTTCCATGGAGGAAGTTTTCATGGGGGAATGTATATTGCTATGAAGGGAGCGCCGGATTTCCCAGCATTATTTAAAAAAAAGTAAGAAATTAAATAAAAAGAAACAAGTTTTCAACTGAAAACTTTTCAACATCAAAACTTAAAAAGAACAGAAACTATTACATATGTGATTGTGTTCGCCCCCTAGTCAATACCTCGCTCTTTATGCTAAAGTTTTTTTAGTACTTTCGTAAGAGCTATTTATTGTAATTCACGGCCTTTGTGATTAAGAGGTCATTCTTAAAGAGTTGAAAAAACAAATTTGAATTTTAGCGTAAATTGTGAGGTATTGATTAGGGGGGAACCCCCCTAACATACGTAATAAATATATACGAACATAGAAGTTCGTTACGTAAGTTAATTCGTAAGTTACGTATATTTATTACTAATAAAACATTGGTAAATGAAATTAAACAACTTTCGAGACAGCCATTTAGCCAGAAAACAGTAAAATTAATATACAAATTTCGTTTCAATTATTCATGTACGGTGAGCCAAAATCAAAACCTGTATTATTTAAAAACGTTCATAAATTAAATAAAAAAAAACAAGTTTTTTTAACTGAAAGTAAGGAGCGACATTAAAACATAAAACGAACAGAAATTATTATGTATATGAGAGGGGCTGTCCCCTCCTCAACACCTCGCTCTTTACGTTAAAGTTTATTCTTTTGAAAAATAGAGTTGTGAGGAAGAGTCAAACTTTAGCGCAAAGAGCGAGGCGTTGAGGAGGGGACAGCCCCTTTCATATACGGAATAATTTCTGTTCGTTTTAAGTTTTAATGTCGCTCCTTACTTTCAGTTAAAAAACTTTTTTTTTAATTAATAGTACCATAGAGTTAAAGCTATAATAAAGAAAACTGACCTGTTTCTCTGGATGCTTGGATTATGCAGGCTTATCTTAGTTTTGACAGGATTTTTGAGAAAACTAAATTTCATCTGGGTTGGGGCAAAATTGGGTCTGGGGGGACAAATTGGAGTCTCGAGGGGGCAGTTGCCTCCTGCCCCATGTCAATTTAAACCCCTGATTTCGATCCGTTTCAAGTTTTAATGTCGGCCTTTGCTTGTATGTGATATTATTTTTTATTCTTTCCTCAAGGATTGCCAGATTGCTTGGATCACTCTCTGCTGAATTTTTCCTGTACTAATTTTCAAACCTTAGAAACCTGTTTGATGCTGTTTTTGTTTTGTTTTTTAGAAAGACTTGCATCATCAGGAGTGAAGGTGGTATTTCTCTAATATTGTCAAAAGTTTTTTTTGTTTTACCCTTAAAATAGTTGAAACTCCTTTTTAAGGAGTTCTTAGTCCTGGGGATTGATTCTGCCAGGTAAACATTTGAAATAGGATTCATGGCAATTGATTTCTGCACGAACATTTTAACGAAACATAAAAAACCAAGTTTTGAACTGAAAGTAAGGAGCATAATTAAATATAAAACAAACAAATATTATTCCATATATGGTGAGGCCTGGCCCCTCTTCAATTCCCCCGCTATGTATGCTAAAGTTCGGGGGATTTGAGAGGTAGTGCTAAAAAATAAATCCAATTAAATCCAAATAAATCCATTCAAATTTAACGGCAAGTTGAACAGTCGTTATTAAAGAATTTGTAAAGGTGAAATTCTAGCGCATAAAGCAGGAGGCTGAGGAAGGGACATCCCCCCTCATATATGGAATATTTCTGTTTGTTTTAAGTATTTTTGTTGCTCCTTACTTTGAGTTGAAAAATCTGTTTTGTTTTTTTTGTTTTTTTTTTCGTCGGTTTCAGAACCTTACCTAGGACTAACCAAAATATGATACATATTATGAGAAAGATGCAGAAAAAATATGGTCGAACCAGGAAAAAATTGATGCAGAAAATAGTTTTGCACCTCTTTGTTCAGAAAATAGCGCTCTACAACATATCAAAAACCTAAATTTCCATCGCGGTGCAAAATTACTTTTTATCCAGTTTTTCTCTGCTATTTTTTTAATTTTTCCAAAATCCGAGAATAAAGAACCGTGAAAAGAAAAGCAGCCTGTTGATGGTTTCCTTTTCAAGAAATGATTGTATTTGAGTGAGTATGACATAAACGTCCCCTTTTATCATTTTATTGTTTATTTTTGATTTTTAAAATAAAAAAACAAAAAAAAAAACAAAAAAAACAGGCAAGTGACCTATGTTCATAGGGTATTTTTTGAAGATGAGCAGACATTTCGATTCATTTTCACAGACCTTTATAAAATCCCTTCTGATATTCAGTTTCTGCTGCAACCATGCATTGATCTTATACGCTCTTTTCAAAGTTGTTCTTGAAAGTTCCAAGGCCGAGCTTGAATGGTTTCATTCAGTCAGTTTTTCTAACGAAATTCGCAATGAAACGGGAATCCTTCGCAATAAGGCAAGCGTCTTGTTTTTGCCCATGATTGATCTTCCGTCTAATAATGAATCCTGCCTCTACTCAACCTTGCGCTTTGTTGCTTGGCAAGGTAGAGCATAAGGATTCGCAACAGTTCTGACATTTGATCAGCCGCTCTGGTGGAAGTCAATAAAGATCCTGAAGTCCGACACCACGAATAAGCTTAGTAGCATTGTTCTCAAGCTGGGCAGTTTCCATTTGACGATGAGTTTCGTCGGATGCATAGGATACCTCATGCAGGTCCTGGAACTGGTATACGTCTCTGGTGCAGTACCGCATATTCTTTCTGGAAAAGCAATTTCCAGAGCTATTCGTGCTAATATTCACGTGATAAAAGTAATAAAAGTAAAAACATTTATATTTTTTCAGTAAAGTGCAAATTTTGTTCTGGCCTTGGGAAGGCATAGGGGTTTTGCGTCCAACTTATGTTAATAAGTTGAGTTTTACCAATAAGTTGGGTTTTGCGCCCAACTTGTGTTAATAAGTTGGGCGCAAAACCCCTATGCCTTCCCAAGGCCAGATAAAAATTTGCACTTTACTGAAAAATTATAAATGTTTTTACTTTTATAACTATAATAAATCAAATAATATTAACATTTTGATTGCGAAATATCAGTATATGTATATTAAACTGACAATGCACATTCATTTGTAGTTTTTCAGTAAAGTGCAAATTTTGTTCTGGCCTTGGGAAGGCATAGGGGATTTACGCCCGACTTATATTAATTTCTGCTCGTTTTGAGTTTGACTGGGTTATTTATTGTAATTTCTGTTCGGAGAGTGGGCGTGGGAGGTTGGGATTGGAAGGGGGATTAGTTGCCCTCCAATTACTTTCGACTGTTAAAAAGGGCATCAACCCTTTCTATTTTCAATGGAATTAGCCCTTTTCGAAGTTCCCACGACAGCTCCTTCGATAGGAAGTGCCCTGGTCTAAAATACAACAACAAAAAAAAATAATACAATATACCCACAGCGATCTTTACTATAAAAATGTCAAGCCTTCCAATCACTTTCGAATACTAAAAAGGGCACTAAGCCTTTCGATTTCCAATCGAATGAGCCCTTTTGGAAACGACAACGCTGTCTATAAACACCTTATATGCCCTAAGGGCATACATTACAACCCTTATCCTTAGGTCTGTTAGGGTGGTTGTCATCCTCTAAGACCAAATTTCCAGAACTTTCAACTACGTTAAACAAAATGGCTATCTAAAAAATGATTGGATATATTTGGGGAAATGGTGGGCGTGAGAGGGGCGGTAGTCGCTCTCCAATCACTTTCAACTATTAAAAAAGGCACTAGCCCTTTCAATTTCCAATCAAATGAGCCCTTTTGAAGTTTCTACGACAAAACTTTCAATAAAATTCTTACATGCCCCCAGGACATAACTTACAACCCTTGCCTTGAGTGCTGGGGGGGGGTCATTCTCAAAGACCTAATTTCCAGAATTTTCTACTACGTTGAACAAAATGGCTATCTGAAAATTTTGATTGGATGTGTTTGGTGAAATAGTGGGCGTCAGAGAGGGTTTAGTTACCCTCCAATAACTTTCGACTAAAACAAAGGGCATTAGCCCTTTCAATTTCCAATTGAACGAGCCCCTTTCAAAGTTATACGACAACTCCATCTATAAAAACCTTATATGTCCCCAGGGCAGAACTTACAACCTTTGCCCTTGGGGCTCTGGGGGGTTTGTCATCCTTAAATACGTAATTTCAACTACGTTGAACAAAATGACAATCTCTAAGCTTTTATTGAATGTTTTTGGGGAAATGGTGGGCCGAAGATGGTGGTTAATCACTCTTCACTCACTTTCGACTATTAAAAAGGCCAATTTCAACTTCCAATCAAATGAGCCCTTTTTGAAATTTCTATAACAACATTATATATAAACTTTATATGCCCCCAGGGCATAGCTTACAACCCTTGCACTGAGGGCTCTGAGGGGGGTTATCATCCTAAAAGACCTAATTTCAAGAACTTTCAACTACGTGGAACAAAAAGGATATTTCAAAATTTTGATTGGACGTGTTTGGGAAAATGGTGGGCGTGAGAGGGGTGTTAGTCCCTCTCCAATCATTTTCAACTATTAAAAAAGGCACTAGCCCTGTCAATTTCCAATTGAATGAGCCCTTTTGAAGTTTCTACGCTTTCAATAAAAACCTTATAGGCCCCCAGGACATAACTTAAAACCCTTGCCCTGAGGGCTGTGGTGGAGCGGTTGTCTATCTTAAAGACCTAATTTCCAAAACTTCCAACTACGTTGAATACAGTGGCTATCTAAAATATTGATTGGATGTGTTTGGGGAAAAGATGGGCGTGAGAGGGGGGTCAGTTGCCCTCAAATTACTTCGACTATTAACACGGGCACTAGCCCTTTCAAATTCCACTCGAAAGAGCCCTTTTTCAAGTTTCCATAACAAAAATTTCAATAAAAACCTTATATGCCCCCAGGACATAACTTGCAACCCGTGCGCTGACGACTGTGGGGGGAGTGTCCTGCTCAAAGAACTAACATGATAAACATTGAATTTCATTGAACAAAATAGCTCTCTAAAAATCTTGACTGAATGTGTTTGGGGAAATGGTGGGCGTGGAAGGGGCGTTAGCTGCTATCCAATCACTTTCAACTATTAAAAAAGGCACTAGCCATTTCAATTTTCAATCGAATGAGTCCTTTTTGAAGTTTCTACGACAACACGTTATTTAAAAACCGTATATGCCCTCTGGGCATAATTTATAACCCTTACCCTGAGGGCTGTGGGAGGGTTGTCATCCTCAAAGACCTAATTCCAGAACTTAAAACTACGTTGAATAAAATGGCTTTCTCAAAGTTTTGATTAGATGTGTTTGGGAAAAGGTGGACGTGAGAGGCGGGCTAGTTGCCCTCTAATCACTGTCAACTAATAAAAAAGGGCACCAGCACTTTGAATTTCCAATGGAATGAGCGTTTTTTGAAGTTTCTGCGACAACACCTTTTATAAAAAACCTTTTGAGCCCCCAGGGAATAACTTAAAACTCTTGACCTAAGGGCTGTGGGGGACTGTCCTCCTCAAAAACATAATTTCTATCTAGAAATCAACTACGCTGAACAAAATGGCTATCTCAAAATTTTGATTGGAGGTGTTTCGAGAATGGGTGGGCGTGGAAGGGGTGTTAGTCGCCTTCCAATCCCTTTCGACTAAACAAAATGGATATCTCAAAATTTTGATTGGAACGACGCGCGTGAGGGGGGGGGGGTAGTTGCCCCCAGGGCATAAATTAAAACCCTTGCCCCGAGGGTTGTGGGGGAGAGTCCTCTTCAAAAACATATTTTCTATCTGGAAATCAACTACGCTGAACAAAATGGCTATCTCAAAATTTTGATTGGATTTGTTTTGGGAAACGATGCGCGTGAGGGGGGGGGGAGTAGTTTCCCTCCAATTACTTTCGACTATTAAAAAGGGCATTAGCCATTTCAATTTCCAATCGAAAGAGTCCTTTTTGAAGCTTCTACGACAACGGGTTATTTAAAAACCTTATATTAAGCATAATTTACAACCCTTACCCTGAGGGCTGTGGGAGGGTTGTCATCTTCAAAGACCTAATTTCGAAAACTTAAAACTACGTTGAATAAAATGGCTATCTTAAAGTTTTGATTAGACGTGTTTGGGGAAAAGGTGGACGTGAGAGGCGGGCTAGTTGCCCTCTAATCACTGTCGACTAATAAAAAGGGCACCAGTACTTTGAATTTCCAACCGAATGAGCCATTTTTTAAGTTTTTGCGACAACGCCTTTTATAAAAAAAACTTATATGCTCCCAGGGAATAACTTAAAACCCTTGACCTAAGGGCTTTGGGGGACTGTCCTCCTCAAAAACATAATTTCTATCTGGAAATCAACTACGCTTAACAAAATGGCTATCTCAAATTTTTGATTGGATGTGTTTCGGGAATGGGTGGGCGTGGAAGGGGTGTTAGTGGCCTTCCAATCACTTTCGAATATTAAAAAGGGCACAAGCCACTCCAATTTCCAATTGAATGAGCCCTTTGTACGACTACTTCTTCGATACGAAATGCCCTGCTCTAAAGGAAAAAAAAAAATAATATATTGTGCCAACATCGTTCTTATATGCCCACAGGGCATAACTTAAAACTTTTGCCCTGAGGGTTGTGGGGGAGTGTCCTCCTCTTTACTTAGTCCCCGTTTCTTGTCTCGTTCTCTAGTTTCCCTGTTCTTTACTTAGGCAGCGCGATCGCGCTGCCTATGATTTATACAAGAACTTTCTATATAAGCCTTATATGCCCCCAGGGCATAACTTACAACCCTTGTACTGAGGGCTCTGAGGGGGCTATCATCCTAAAATACCTAACTTCCAGAACGTTCAACTACTTTGAACAAAATGGATATCTCAAAATTTTGATTGGATGTGTTTTGGAAAATGGTGGGTGTGAGAGGGGCATTAGTCGCTATCCAATCACTTTCAACTATTAAAAAATGCACTAGCCCTAAAAATTTCCAATTGAATGAGACTTTTTGAAGTTTCTACGACAACGCTTTCAATAAAAACTTTATATGCCCCCAGGGCATAACTTACAACCCTTGCACTGAGGGCTCTAAGGGGTTTGTCATCCTCAAAGACATAATTTGCAGACCTTTGAATTACGTTGAACAAAATGACTATCTCAAAATTTTGATTGGATGTGTTTTGGAAAATGGTGGGCGTGTGAGGGCCGTTAGTCTCTCTCCAGTCACTTTCAACTATTAAGAAAGACGCTAGCCCTTCAATTTTCAATTGTATGAGTCCATTAAATGAATTTTCTGCAACAACACTTTCAATAAAAACTTCATATTCCCCCAGGGCATAACTTACAACCCTTGCCTTGAGGGCTGTGGGGGAAAGGGTTGTCATCCTTAAAGACCTAATTTCCAAAACTTTCCATTACGTTGAATAAAAGGCTATCTAAATATTTTGATTGGACGTGTTTGGGGAAAAGTTGGGCGTGAGAGGGGGGTTAGTTGCCCTCAAATCACTTTTGACCATTAAAAAGGTTACTAGCCCTTTGAATTTCAAATCTAATGAGCCCCTTTTCAAGTTTCTACGACAACGCCTTCTATAGAAACCTTATATGCCCCCAGGGCATAACTTAAAACCTATGTTCCAAGGGTTTTGGGGGAGTGTCCTCCTCAAAAACATATTTTCTATCTGGAAATCAACTACGCTGAACCAAATGGCTATCTCAAAATTTTGATTGGATTTGTTTGGGGAAATGATTCGCGTGAGGGGGGGTTGTTTCCCTCCAATTACTTTCGACTATTAAAAAGGGCACTAGAGCTCTCGACTTCCAATCGAATGAGCCCCTTTTGAAGTTTCTGCGACGACCCCTTCCATATGAAGTGCCCTGCTCAATTTTTCATCTCTCAATTTTTCAAGCCAGCCAATTTTTCATCGCTACAAATGGCGCAGTCGGAAATTGGAGGAAAATTTGCGAACTGATTACGCTATAAACTTTGTAATTTGAATTTAATTATTAGAGAGATATAGACATATAAGTAAAGTAATTAGGCCTATAACCGCTAGGCTACGACAGGAAACCCTTTAAAATATCTCATAGGAGATAATAGCCTCCCCCAAAATAGGTTAAGTGAAAAAAACAAAAAAATTATCTTGAATTGATTCCAAAAAAATGGCGGACGATATCAATGACTTATTAATAGTGCAAAAGTTAGTCGCGAAAAATATAGAAATAGCGAAATCTATACCAGAGTACAATGGTCAATCAGATATTGACGAATTCAATATCCAATTAGCCCAGTTTGTACAACTAACAAAAACAGACCTAGGAGCGTTAAAAGACATGCTCCTACTATGATTAAAAGGCCAGGCCTTAACCTTTATAAAACAGATTGAACATACCATAGGCAATAACGCCAACTTGCCAATAAATACGGTTGATAACTTGTTAAAAGCATTCAAAGATAGGTTTATAGAAACCAGTTCCATAAATAAATTAAAACACGGAACAGTGAGCTTTGACTTTTCACAGAATATAAGAGAATACCTTGATAATATACGCATTTTGGTAGAGGCAAAATACGGAACTGGTTCGGGACAACTGTATGAAAAAGTCATACTAAATACCTTTTTGCAAGGGCTACCCCAAAAACTATATAGAGTGGTAATATCCAAAAATATTCAGGCGTTGGATCTTGCAGTTCAGGAGGTAGAGCGATTGATCGAAGTCGATACGATGGTCGCAAATCATAGTAAAGCAAAAATAAATAGCCTAGGCGATTCAAATGCGAACATAAACTTCAAGAGCGATCAGGCATCCCCCAATTTCTTTTCAAGGGATAACTCTCCAGTGCCACAAAGAAATAAAACGCCAGAAACCGCTAGGCAGAAAACAGTACGTTTTCAGCCTATCAAAAAATCTAATTACGGCAATAACCCTACAGTAATAAGGTGCTATAATTGTAATCGTGTTGGCCATATCGCGAGAGAGTGCCGTTATGTCCCCAATCGCATACCAAGAATTGCTGTCGGTAATACGCAAAATTACGGCAACCATTTGTTCGGAAGAACAAATTTTAGCATCGGTCGTGCAATAGACTATAGCCAGGGGGATTGCGCCAATCAGTATCTTACAACACGTACCAACCAAATTTGTATAACCCTCCCCCCAACAGACAAATTAATTACCGATTTGAAAACCCAAATACTCGCCAAGGCCAATATAATTCAAGAATACCATATAGAAATCACGAAAATTTGCCGACAAGAAATGAAAATTTTGCAAACCAACGGCATTGGCAATCAGCACCAGTAAGCGGCACTGGCGCAGGACACCCAAGTTACAGTAATAATACATGGCAAAGGCAGGCAGATGTAAATCAATTAAATATGCCTACGGAACCTCATACGTCTGAATACCTATTACAGGCACCGACACATGAAGTAAATCCTCAGGGAAACGTTCCAGGACCCTCAGAAATATAAATTGGACCCCGAGGATGCCCGCAATATTTAATAGTTCCAAGGCAATGGTGGTGCCGTCTTGTAGTGATATTAATAACAAGTTACCTATATTTAATGATTTTTGTGAAGAAAATGTTTATTTTAAGGCTTTGATTGACTCCGGAGCAACGATTAGTATCATAAACTCTTGCGTATTTAATATGTTGCCTCTGCATATTCGGCGACAGAGGAACCCTAATAATCCCAATTTAACTAGTGTGACAGGCCATAAATTAAATGCAAAAGGTTCAATTTGCCTAAACGTAAAAAGGGACAATAGGATCTTCCAGACAAATTTTATAATATGCGATAAGTTTCCATATGAGGCTATTATAGTCGCAAATTTTCTAAGGTCTAATAGAATACTATTAGACGTGGCTAATGAGAAGCTTGTCTACCCAGCTAAGGTAGGGGAAGAAACTTCTACCTTAAGAAATTGTAACAGAGGTTACGAAGACAACGTAACAGTAAACAAAATTTCTGGCGGTATAATATCGCAGTATTTTAAACCTCATGTCTCGCAAAGTCATAGCATATTTGGAAATTTGTTCAATTACCCTGAGAGACATTGCAGAAAAGAAGTAAATTTAAATAATTAAAGTATAGAATCTGCAAAAATAAAAATATGATATTTACGACTGTACAGGTAAAACAAAATCAAGAAATTAGTGGAATTGTGGAAAAACATAGCAAAACCCAACATGACGCTGAAAAATGCCGAAATGGCGCAGCATAGCACCAGTACGTATCATATAAACAATGAAAATAAAGAGAAATATTACGGATTCACGATAAGGAAAACAAAAGTCCCTCCCAAACGATGCAAAAAATTCAAATATCACAGATGATTGAGCCAGTGGTTAGCAAATGCGAAATATGGTTTGCGACCCCATCTGAAATACCCGAAAATCTGCTATGCGAAGAACATATCATATCTTATGACAAAGGAGAAGTTTTTATTTGGGTATCCAATAACCATGAAAATGATACAATTACAAATAAAAAGAGGATGTGTTTAGTTCAAATCCAGGTTGTATCGGAGATTGATTTAAAAACATGTGAAAATTCTAAAAAAAATCTAGTTAACGGCATTAAAACTTTAAATAACAAATACCCTTTAACTAAATCGCAATTTTTAAACAAATTTAATATGGATCATATTACGGACAAGGAACTTAAGAACAAATTATGCGAATTATTATGTAATTTTAAAGATGTGTTTTCTGAATCTGAAGATGACTTCGGGCTGATACAATTTTTTGAACATTAAATTTTCACGACTGTCAATCCCGTAGCAAATCAGCCATATCGTGTACCATATAAGCACAAAGAGTGGCTAAAAAATAAAATCCATGAATTAGAAAAAAAATGAAATTATACACCCAAGTATAAGTCCGTATAGTGCGCCAGTGATATTAATAACAAAGAAGAATGGTGATCTTAGACTTGTAGTAGACTATAGAGCCCTTAATAAACAAGTAGTTAGCGATAAATTTCCTCTGCCAAGAATAGATGAAATTCTTGACTCAATTTCAAGCAAAAACAAAATTTTTACTTCTTTGGACCTTACCCAAGGCTACCACCAAGTGAAAATAGCCGAAAAAGATGTTCATAAAACTGCATTTTCAGCATCTGAATGTGGTTCATATGAATACTTAAGGGTACCATTTGGATTGAAAACAAGTTCAAGCGCGTTATGTAGACCCCTACTGCACCTGCTAAGAGGATTAAAGAATATCATTCATTTTGTTGATGATGTTATATGCGTGGGAGAAAACACTGAACAACACTTAGCAACGTTAGCTAAGGTGTTCGAGAAGTTCAGACAAGGCAATTTAAAATGTCAGCCCGAGAAAGTAAATTTATTTCAACCTAAAATTAAATTTTTAGGAGTAGTATCAACACAAGGAGAGATATCCAGACCCAAGCAGGGTCTGGACCCTGATAAAATAAAATATGTTGAAAACCTCAAACCCCCTAGAACTATGAAAGAATTAAGGAGAATTTATGGTCTTATTGGCTACTTTAGAAAGTTCGTGCGCAATTACGCCCAAATTGCAAAACTCCTCACGAAATTAAGAAAAGGGAACTCCCAAAATGCTACCTGGTCCCAAGAAGCTTAGACTTCTCTAGACCGTGTCAAGAAGGCGCTCACTTCTGAACCGATTTTATCACTTCCTGATTTCAAAAATAGGGAATTTTTGGTTACAACGGATGCTAGTTCAAAGGGCATTGAGGCTATTCTTTAGCAAATCGTTCCAATAGGAAACCCTGATCCTTTACAAGGACCTTCTAATAAAAAAAATAGAAAAAGTTATATGCTATTCGAGTAGAACCTTATCAAAGGGCGAAAATAGTTATTCCGCCACAAACTTAGAATAATTATCTATAATCAGCCACTTGGACAAATTTAGACACTATTTAATTGGTAGAAAATTTATACTACGATCAGACCATAAGAGTTTGCAGTACCTGTGCACATTTAAAACCCCCACGGGAATTCTAGCAAGATGGATTATGAAAATCCAAGACCTAGATTACGAATTTGAAAATTTAAAAGGTAAACAAAACGCAGCTTGCGACTTTTTGAGTAGATACCCAGAAAATATTCCGTCGGAAGCTGAAGAAAATGAAGTTAACGCTATCAATGCTAAGAGCAAACATAAATGTAAGAAAAACAAAGTCAAAGACACAGTAAAGGAAAATAAGGTTAATTATTGTCCCTTATCGTTAGAAAATATAAAAAGAAAGCAAAAAAAGGACGAGATGTGTTCCGTGCTCACCAATTATTTTGTGAATGATGACGTTTTGTTGGATGCATTCAAAGTTCTAAGAAAAGAGAGAGATAATTTTTAATATGATCTTGAGGAAGAAATACTGTGTAGAATAATGACCGTTGAGACAAATAGAAACCAAACCTCAATAATACCTGTATTACCACAAAACCTAATAGTGCCTGCATTTGAATATTTTCATTCAGATACAGATGGACATTTAGGGGTAATGAAAACGTTCCATAAGTTAAAACAATACTTTTACGTACCGTCTGCAATGACAAAACTTAAAGAATTTGTAAGTACATGCCAAGCGTGTAACTTAAGAAAAATCCCCCCAGCTTATCCTAATCCTCCAATGGGAAGGGTCCCGGTAGCAAAGTACCCCTTCAATATTATCTCATTTGACTTATACGGAACAAGTGGAGGCTTGCCTGTTTCTAGCAGAGGCCATACTTGTATTCTTTCGGGTATAGACCACTTTTCAGGATTTACTTTTGCAAAAGCATTAAAAAATCAAGGTGCTTATACCACCAGTAAGGCTTTAGCAAAATAATTTTTACAATATGGCATTCCAAATAAAATTTTGAGTGACAACGGGAGTAATTTTGTTTCAAAGGTAACAAAGGACTTAATGAGTTTTCTTAATATAGATAAAATGGTGACAGCTCCGTACCACCCACAAGCTAATGTTAAAATAGAAAACAGGAATAAAATATTTTCGAACGTATTAAGTATTTATAAAAAAGATAATAGGAACGACTGGGATCAATTCTTACCTTATTTAACTAACGTAATCAACACGGCTTATTCAGAAACAACCAAAGACAATCCATTTTATTTACTTTTTGGTCGTGGTCTCAGAATCCCGTATAATGGGTTTATTGAATATCGGCAGTATTATAATAGCTCGGGAGATTACAAACAAGAATTCATAAATAGGATGAGGAAAACTTATAAAATAGTTAGGCAAGAGTTGAAAAAATGTAAAATAAGCCAAGAGCTAAGAAATCAACCCAAAGTCAAGGGGGATATAGATTTCAAAGTAGGAGACTGCGTCTACCTAAAGAACGTGGCAAAAACGGAAGGAAAAAAACTTTCCAACAAATATTCTGGACCGTACAGAATAGTCAAAAAGTACGATAACGATTATACTTTTAAAATGGAAAACCCCGATAGTGGAAGAACTTACAAGGCGCATGTTAGCCGAATAAAAAGAGGCAAATTTCCAGAGAGATGGGTATCACATCCCTCCTCTACTGATTCGTCAGATGCAGAAAATGAGCCCCCTAAATCAAGATTGGCAGAGCTAAAAACCTTTAATTTCAAGCAAGACTATTTTGAAAATGACACTGATGAGGAAAATTTTGAAGGATTTTTAGCAATGAAAAATCTAGTTGTTCCTAAGAAAAAATCCCTAATACCAGGATTTTTTCCTGAAATAAAAACACCAAAAGATCCAAAAAGTTATTCATCGGCGAGCGCAGGAGAGTTAGATTATACAATATCTCCAAAAACCCAATTTTTAACCCGATAGAGTTTCGACTCCTTGTCCCCCCAAAAGATTTCCAGACAATATGGTTTCCCCTGCATCTCCAATAGAAAGGCCCCTGTCTTTACAAGATGAATTAAACAGAGCTGTAGAAACCCCCGGTATTACTGTAAATAAAACTCCTCCCAAAGATTCAACTAAAACAAACCTGCGAGAAGCTATGGATTTAATAAATTTTCCCATAAAAACGAGTCAAAGTACATTGCCCGAGAATAAAACTCCCAAGGATGACCAGCAAGGACAATATCATGATATAACTGTGTCAAAGGTCAAGCCTAAACAATGGACTTCATGGAGGGAAACCCTAGTGCAAATAATGCCCCATCCCCCTGAGGACATGGCATTCAAATAATGGAGGAACCCCGCAAAAACTCTTGATTCCTCCCATAGCTCTCCAGAATCTTTCAAATCCCACGAGTTGAGAACTCAAGGCGAGGACTTAGAGAATAAACCTTCTACTTCCAGAGGAGTAGAAATTTACGAAGGAAGGGCAGGTGATACCTCAAAAAGTGCCACCTCTAAAAGTTCTAATCCGGATTCGTCGGAAACTAGTTCTGAAGAGTCTTACGGCGAATCAGACCATATAATAGCTAAAGAAGTAGGAAAATCAAGACCGACCTCAGCAGCCGATCACGGGAAACCAACGAAATTAAAAGGGCAAGAATTTTTGAAAAAACAATACAAAAAGTTTGATCTTATTTCGCTAGAAAAACCGAAAAAGAAAAAACCGCAAGAAACAGAGGAGAAAATAACGACACAGTCAGGCAGAACGGTTAAAAAACCTGACAGATGGATATATTCCTAATTAATGTAAAGAAAAATTTCAAATCCCTTATGAAAATCAACTTGTGATCCACCATAATAAATTTAACAGTGTGCAAGTAAAGTTAACCAAGTAAATATTAATGAAAAAAAAATAATACTAATACGAGTGATGTCAAAACGTTGGTGATCAGAGAAAAAAAGGCCCAAAGGTAAAAAGCTCGTGGTCGACTGAAAACGACAAGTGGTGTTGGACCACGTTTTGTGGGAAGCCTGGGGAGGAACTCAAAGCCCATGCAGCTTTTAATTAGTTGTGGGCGTGCTCGCCCTCGGATTTTCTATGAAAAATCGACCCCTGTCCTAACCAAGATGGATATTATCCAAAACAAGAAATTACCAGTACAAAAGCGTCTAATTATATGAAATATTTTGTCTTAGTGCAGATTATATTTATTTTAGGCCTACACAAAAAATAGGATACCAGTGTAATTATGTGCTGCATGCTTACTTATTCATGTGTTACTTACTCGAAAAATATAATGCAAAATTAAGTTGTATGGCGATTATTAGCTACGCTTTAAAGTTATATCTCAACCAGTCATAGAGGTATATCACGACCAGAATAAAGCTCGGGAGTCCTAACTTTATTTCCTAACCTATCTAATCATAAAATATTTATTCTGTTTTACGCCTACAAATCAGTTTTTTTGGCCAATGCCACAAAATGATTACATAATAAGAAATAACCTAAGTAAAAATTAAAGTGCCTTTGAAAAAAAATATAATAATAAGAAAGCAGTAAACAAACGACTTTTGCAACAAATGTGTTAAATTAATGAGAAATTAATTCTAGAAACAAAAAATAAGATGAGGCTTAAGAATATCATCATAATCCTCGTTGTTCACGCAGTGGCCCAAGACATTGTAAAACATGGAGTAATATTCAAGCATGAAAATTCACTGCTAGTTAGCCATGACGCATGGAAAATCTTTATGAAATTGGACCCCAAACCCTTCGAGACCTTGTTTCAACAAGTAACAAGACTAGAAAGAAACACGAATGAACTCAAAGAATCGACCAATTTCTGGTGGAACATACTATTGGCCGCATGTTTCGTATTCGCGACTTCCCTGACCATAAGAACCCTATTGACTTGTAATTACGGAAAAATCCTAAGAATAGGAAGACGAAAACTAAGAGAAGAACACGGGGAAACAGCCGAAATGCAGAGGTTAAACCCGGAGCCCCATGAGAACGTCTAAGCCAAGAAACAGGGAAGACATTAAAAAACGAGTGGGTATAGAGATCTCCAGTCGTCCTTGTTATGTCTTGTTCCCTCATTGTAGTATCGTGTACGTAAAACCGTGTGGTTATGACGCTGCAACATGCGATTCTTAAACAGCACGGACGTGCGTGAATAATGCAGGCATGAAATATGTTGTAAAATTAGACCTCAAATTTAATGATGTAGGGTAAATTATGTTTTTTTTTCAATATACATATCAAAAGAATCGCCTTTTAATGCTGATTCTAAATATGTGTAATTTAATTAGTTTCACTGCACCTATTTTAAAGTTACGTGTCACCTATTAACTCCCTGTGTAATTGTTTCCATGATAAGGTTTCTGTTGGCTTTCTAGGCACAATCTATTTGTCGACTAATTGGGATATAAGGGACTATTGGCTTCACTCTATTTGATTTCTACTATCAGATCGTATTTATCTGATATAAAATCTATCTGATATTCGACTAAACTCTACTGATTTATAATCAGACTAGCCGACTAGTAAATTATGTTTATTTAATAAGTATTGAAGAATTATATAAGCCCTTTATCGATGTTTCCGTTCTCAAAACAAATTTGAAGACATCTCTGTTTTAGATTTTCCAATGGGAATTGTGTCGTTTTATTATAAACAAAAAAAAATTTTTTCATTGTGAGTACTAATATTAGTGTATTTATTTAACTCTGTCTCATAGTGTAAAAATTCATATACCCAATTAATACGTGACTTATTTGTACTATAAGTATTTACTTTAAAGAACGTGTGATTTTGCCTTGATATTTTTATTACAGGAAGTGGATTGACACAAATTTGAAGACATCTCTGTTTTAGATTTCCCAATGGGAATTATGTCGTTCTATTATAAACAAAAAAAAATTTTTCGTTATGAGTACTAATATTAGTGTATTTATTTAACTCTGTCTCATATTGTAAAAATTCATATACCCAATTAATACGTGACTTATTTGTACTATAAGTATTTGCTTTAAAGAACGTGTGATTCTGCCTTGATATTTTTATTACAGGAAGTGGATGGACACATTGGATATTGAGCATTACAATGAGTCGCCCAGTACAGATACAACCTAGTAGCATCTATTTTCATCATATCTCAACCAACGAAGAGTACTCACCATAGACTCCAGGCAATTTTCATCCCAGCTTCGTCTACGAAAACAACAGTTACCTTTGATCGTTGTTTCTTCGACCAAAAACCATATTACGTATCAGGTAACATTATATTTGAATCTCAGTATCCAGCGCATTTTCGAACTATATAATCACATAAATTCTGAGAACCCCCTCGATCAGTACAAGATACAAATACAGAAATATCGCCCTTGATAATCATTATGGACCCCAGAATCATTTGACTGTATAGTGATGATATTTGAAGTTAAATGATATTTAATGATATTTGAAGTTAAACGATATTTGAAGATCTTTGAAGTTGAAGTTAAAGACAATATGTGGAAAGAGTCAGTATAATCATTTGACTGTATAGTGATGATATTTGAAGTTAAATGATATTTAATGATATTTGAAGTTAAACGATATTTGAAGATATTTGAAGTTGAAGTTAAAGACAATATGTGGAAAGAGTCAGTATAATCATTTGACAGTATAGTGATGATATTTGAAATTAAACGATATTTAACGATATTTGAAGTTATACGATATTTGAAGATATTTGAAGATATTTGAAGTTGAAGTTAAAGACAATATGTGGAAAGAGTCACTATAGTTTGATGTCAACCCGTTCCAAATCCAAACTTCAATTACCCCGTGATTAACCTAGGAATCACCGCAAAGGTTAATCGACGCAAGCCATGAGCTAACAATTTTACAAAAGGAACAAATGAAAAATCTTAAGTGAGAGTATATTCTCTATATGCCCCAAAATATCCTAAAAATGATATGCCAAGAAGAAAATAAACGCACTTCCAGTGTTTGACCCCTTAATGATAAGGCACCCTATAAACTATCAAAAAAAGGCAGATCAGAATAAACCCTGATAGCATATGCCAACAATTGTAGTGGAAATCATCGTCTCCCAGTTAAAAATTAGAGAAAACTTGTTCTGTGAACACAATTAGGCTGGAACTGTTCCATGAAGAAACTATAATGGAAATGCATCAAAATTTTTGCCAAGAAAAAGAGAGTGAAGGACAATAATTTACAACAGTTGGATTGAGTACATTCAAGACTTGAAGGTGATGGAATAGATGTGAATTTACATATGTTACTTCTTAATAACTTTGATAACTCAAAAATCCCAATATTCTATCATTAACTTTGCGTAGGAAACATCTCCAGTGAAAGTGTTTTAAAATTACCAGTGAACATGGTAAACACAATATTGTGTGTTTTAAATCGTTTTTGTATGTAGTGTTAGATGTCCAGATAGTTATGTGTAGCGTTGTCCAGCTATTCATTTAATGTAGCGTAGATAGAAAGTAGTATGCTATATAGACAGCAAAAAAAAGCCTTGTAAAAAGTGAATTAGAAATAAACTCATGTAAAGATAGAATAGCCCCAACCTGTAAAAGCAATCAGTGTTAGATGTAGAAAAAACAAATCTTTAGTAGCTAGCCTAGAACCATGAATAATCTTAGTCCGGTAGACGAATTTTAGATAGGGATGTAGAAAAAAAAGAAAAAGAAAAGTAATAGAGAAAATTTTTAGCACTCCTGATTAAGCCATAACATAAATATAAAATAATTATGTAGAGGAAATAGTTAATAAATCGCGAACATTTTAAAAGCCCAAAGGCAAGCAATTACTAATGACGGGGCGTCGTTATTTGATGGGAAGGGTAATATGTACCATGAGTAAAATGCGATGTATTTAAAATACCAAAATACAGTTCCTTCTTTCTAAAGATAATTGTGACTTCCTCTAATTAAGTTAAATCTAATTTCAAAAATGAAAAATCCGTAATCAGCAAAGAGAAAAGTACAGTCACCCCCAGACAAAGGACGGCACTATCAAACTTTAAATTTCGCCAAGAGAGTGAGTAATAAAAAAGATGCTACGTAAAATATTTCTAAGGAAGTTTAAACGATAAGAACCGTGTGAACGCCTAAATCATCAAAAACAGTTAAGAAAGATTATTGGACGAAGAGCTCGCATCATTGGACCACGTGAGCCAATTGCAAGCCAGTCCTTACAGCGCAGGACGAAAGAACTGCGTTTGGTAGTGGGGTAAAAGTGCTTTTTAAAAGGATTCGTAAATCAGAAGCAGGACCATTCAGATAGAATTTTTTGCCCATTCAAGCTTGGCAATTCTTTCATGTTGTATCTCAGTCACCATTGTTGTCGTTTGAAGTAACTCACTGCTGTCCACCTAAATATGTAAGTTCCAATAAATATATTTCTTTTTACCTGTGTTTATTTCATTTTATATGTCCGTATCTAGCCTAATGAAAGCTAATTAGTTCGCATATCTCCAAGGTAGCGCTCCCAGAGGAATCTGATCTCCAGATAGCTCAAGAAAAAAGAGGCCACATTCATATGTCTACATATTCTATTTTCTCCCATTAATTGAGGGCGGCGCTAGCCTATTTGACACAGTCTTTAGCGCTATAAGCGGTGCTATCGGAGAAATTACAAGGTGTAAGTTCACGACCTTTGGGCATAATATCGCCTTTGACGCGGTTAGTATTTAGTACCACATTTAGTATAGCCAGCCAAAATTTTTCATCGCTACATAAAGGAAAAAAAATAATAAATGATACATTGTGCCAACATCGTTCTTATATGCCCTCAGGGCATAACTTAAAACCCTTTCCCTGGGGGTTGTGGGGGACTGTCTTCCTCGAAAAAATATTTTCTATCTGGAAATCAACTACGCTGAACAAAATGGCTATCTCAAATTTTTGATTGGATGTGTTTGGGGGAATGATGGGCGTGGGGGGGCTAGTTTCCCTCCAATCACTTTCGACTATTAAAAAGGGCACTAGCCACTCCAGTTTCCAATCGAATGAGCGCTTTTCGAAGTTTCTACGGCAACTCCTTCGATACAAAGTGCCCGGGTACGGAAAAAAAGTTGTGCCCACATCGTTCTTTAGTTAGGCAGCGCTATGGCGCTGCCTATGATAAAAACAAATCTCCCTACCATTCCGTCTCAGCTGCTGAAAATTATCAAATGCTCTTGTCGTATTGAAGGTTGTGATAGTGAAAAGTATACCTGTAAGAAAAACGGACTTGAGTGTACTGTATCCTGCCGTACCTGTAAGGGGAGTTCGTGCAACAGTTCTAAGTTTCAAGAAGAACTTAAACCAACAAATTGAAAAATCTCAATGAAAAAAAAAACAACAAACGAGACTGCGGCCAGTGGAGAGGAAAGAAAAGACAAATGCAAAACAACGCGGATATTTCGCCTGTATCTAAACAAGGCGTCTTCAGTACGAAAGAAACACAAGAAGAACAGGATAAAAAACCAAGCTAAAACTAAAAACCAATAAAACCACCACCAAAAAAAATTAATTTTTTAATTTTTTCTTTTTTTTTGGTGGTGGTGGTTTTATTGGCTTTTAGTTTTAGCTTGGTTTTTTATCTTGTTCTTCTTGTGTTTCTTTCGTGCTGAAGACGCCTTGTTTGGATACAGGCGAAATATTTGGATACAGGAGTCAAAACCGTAAAAGTCAAAACTTGACCGTCAAACATTTAGTTTACATTTTGTAAATTTTTCTCTGTTTATTAGCAAATAAACAAAAAAAAATAAAAAATTTCGCATCGAGCAAGAGGTTTAGATTTTTGATATGCTGTTAAGCGTCTTTTTCTTGTTTGGAGGGTGAAGAAACCATTTCTGTATTAATTTTTTCTGACCAAAATTTATTTTCTCCTACTAATAGGACTTTGGAGTTAATATTTCTGCACACCTAAGTTCAGGCTTAATCCAAATGAAAGAAGCATAAAGGGCATTTTTTTTTCCCATTTAAAAATGACCCCTTAATCACAAATGCCGTTAATTAGAATAAATAGCTCTTATGAAAGTACTAAATAATCTTTGGCTTAAAGAGTGAGGTATTGACTAGTGGATGAACCCAATCATTTACGTAATATTTTCTGTCGGTTTAAGTTTTGATGTTGCTCCTTACTTTCAGTTAAAAAACTTGTTTTTTTATATATAATTTCTGATCTTTTTTTAAATAATGCTGGGAAATCAGGCGCCCCCTTCTTAGCAATGTCCCTTCCCCCATGAAAACTTCCTTCACGGAAATATCCTCCCACATAACCCCCGACCCACCCTCACCCCCCTTCCAACCCCACTACCAGAAAAAATCTCCCCTGAATATGTCTGTATACTTCCCAATAACCAAGACTATCTGCTAATATTGAGTAAAGTTCGTGACTTTCAGCCCTCCCGCCGAGGATTTTAGGGGATCGAGTCATCCTAAAAGGCATAGCTATTGTATTTTCGACCATGTTGAACAAAATGGCTGTCTTAAAATTTTGATCTGGTGACTTTGGGAAAATAATGAGCATGGGAGGGGTCCTAGTTGCCCTCTATTTTGTCGGTCACTTAAAAAGGGCACTAGAAGTTTTAATTTCCGTTTGAATGAGCCTTCCCACGATATTCTAGGACCACTGGGTCGATACGATCACCCATGGGGAAAAAAAACAAATAAAACAAGCATCCGTGATCTTTCTTCTGGCAAAAAATGCAAAATTCCACATTTTTGTAGATAGGAGCTTGAAACCTCCGCAGTAGGGTTTTCTGATACGCTGAATATAATGGTGTGATTTCCATTAAGGTTCTATAACATTTAGGGGGTATTTCTCCCTTTCTTCGAAAATCAGCCAAATTTTCTCAGGCGCGTAACTTTTGATAGGTAGGACTAAACTTGATGACACTTATAAATTTGAAATCAACATTAAAATTTGATTCTTTTGATGTATCTATTGGTATCAAAATTCCAGTTTCTACAGTTTTGGTTACCATTGAGCCGGGTCGCTCCTTACTTACAGTTCGTTACCACGAACTGTTTGATATATCAAACAGTTCGTGATAATGGACTATAAGTAAGGAGCTTCTCGGCTCAAGAGCAACCGAAACTCTAATAACGAAATTTCATCTTTTCGTTTTAAGTTTTAATGTTGATCCTTACTTCCAGTAGAAAAAACTGGTTTTTTTTTATTTAATAACTTGTAATAATTGACAATATTAACAAGCTAAATTTGACCAATTGATTAAGCATTTATAAAGTTGACAAATTGGCATTAACTATAAGTAAGGAGCTTCTCGGCTGAAGAGCAACCGAAACTCTAATAACGAAATTTCATCTGTTCGTTTTAAGTTTTAATGTTACTCCTTACTTTCAGTTGAAAAAACTTTTTTTTTTAATTTAATAACTGGTAATAATTGACAATATTGACAAGCTAAATTTGACCAATTGATTAAGCATTGTTAAAGTTGACAAATTGGCAGTATTGACAAAGTAAATAGGGATGAAAAGAATTTACTAAATCAAACAGTTCGTGGTAACGAACAATACCTCGCTCTTTACGCTACAGTTTTTTTTTAGTGCTTTCAAAAGAGCTATCTATTCTAATTAAACGGCCTTTGTGATTCAGGGTTTGTGAATTAAAATCTTTTTTAACTTTTAACGTAAAGAGCGTGGTATTGACTAACGGGAGAACCCCATCATATACGTAAAAAAAAAAACAATGAAAAAAACAAGCGATACGGCTCAATAGTAATCGAAACTTTTAAAAACGGAACTTTGATGTCAATAAATGTATAAAAAGAATGGGCTTATAATGCTGATTCTAAATATATGAATTTTATTAAGTTTAGTATTACTCATCAAAGGCTACGAGCCTGAGAAAATTTACCTGATTTTTTAAAGAGGGGGGAAACATCCCCTAAAAGTGAAAAAATTTTAATGAAAATCGCACCGTTAGATTCAGTGTATCAGAAAACCCTATAACATAGGTTTCAAGCTCATATCTGCAAAAATCTGCAACTTTGTATTTTTTGCCAGAAAAAAAATATACGAATATAGAAGTTCGTTACGTAAGTTAATTTGTAAATTACGTCAGAACCAAATTTAGAGACAGCCATTTAGCAAAAGAATAGTTAAATTTGTATGCAAATTTTGTTTACTTATTCAATGACGGCGAGCCAAAATAAAAGCTGCATTAACTAAAAAACGATCAGAAATTAAATAAAAAAAAAAGTTTTTTAAACTGAAAGTAAGGAGCGACATTAAAACTTAAAACGAACAGAAATTATTCCGTATATGAAAGGGGCTGTTCCCTCCACAACGCCTCGCTCTTTACGCTAAAATTTGACTCTGTCTCACAACTTTATTTTTTAAAACAATAAAAAATTTTAGCTTAAAGAGCGAGGCGTTGAGGAGGGGACAGCCCCTTTCATATACGTAATAATTTCTGTTCGTTTTAAGTTTTAATGTCGCTCCTCACTTTCAGTTTAAAAAACTTGTTTTTTTTATTTAATTTCTTAAAAGAGCCTAAACCCTGGGAAATGGTGTCGGATCAAAACAAAAAGGTTGCAATTGGATTCTTCGTGGTCAAAAACCTTCTATAGGAGGATTAAACCCCCACCATACATTGAGAAATAAGAGAATCACTTTTTTGAATGGGAGCACTAAAATGTTTACTTTTCCCTCCCCTTTTCCACCGGGGATGATCAGATCAAGTCTAAGGTTGTAAAATTTTTATTTTGATTCTGTGCTTATCAATATTCGAGTTAGCTCTACAATTTTTTTTTGTCTACCATCATGGTTGCAGCAATAGCTACAAGCTAATAAAGACTTAAACACGACCCATAGTAGTTTAAAATGTTTAAAAACGGGATCGGAAAAAAAGTTTAGTGCTAAAAAGTCTTCATAGCTTATTCACGAATGGCAACCATTATTTCGATTAATCTTAATAGTAAAAGTTTGTTGCTAAACCAAATTTATGGGAAATTCGTGAAAGAGCTTAAAACCCTTTGAAATCGTGTAAGATCGAAACTAAAAGTGCACAAATGGAATTTTCATGGTCGAAGACCTTGTGCAGAAGAATTAAAGCCACCCCCCTACCCTTGAGCAACAAGGAAAATCATGTTTTTGTATGAGAAGCCCGGTATATCTCAGTTTCTTCTTCCCTTTTTTTTTAACCAGAGTTGATCGAACCTATCCTGTGGTTGTAGAGTGCTGAAAGAAAATTTTTCCAACGATTTTCCGTATCTACTATCCTTTTTACAAATGGTATCATAGGCAGCACAGTCGCGCTGCCTAAGTAAAGAACGATGTTGGCACAATGTATTATCTATTCTTTTGTTTTTTCCATACCAGGGCACTTCGTATCGAAGGAGTTGTCATAGAAACTTCGAAAAGGGCTCGTTCGATTTGAAAATGGAGTGGCTAGTGCCCTTTTTAGTAGTCGAAAGTGATTGGAGGGCAACTAGGTCCCCCCACACCATCATTTCCCCAAACACATGAAATCAAAATTTTGAGATAGCCATTTTGTTCAGCGTAGTTGATTTCCAGACAGAAAATAAGTTTTTCAGGAGGACACTACCCCACAACCCTCAGGGCAAGGGTTTTAAGTTATGCCCAGGTGGCATATAAGAACGATGTTGGCACAATGTATTATTTATTATTTCTTTCCTTTAGAGCAGGGCACTTTGTATCGAAGAAGTTGTCGTAGAAACTTCGAAAAGGGCTCATTCAATTGGAAATTGGACGGGCTTGTGCCCTTTTAAATAGTCCAAAGTGATTGGAAGGTGACTAACACCCCTTCCACACCCACCATTTCCCGAAATACATCAAATCAAAATTTTGAGATAGCCATTTTGTTCAGCGTAGTTGATTTCAAGATATAAATTATATTTTTGAGAAGGACACTCCCCCACAGCCCTCAGGGCAAGGGTCGTAAGTTATACCCTGGGGGCATATAGGTTTTTATAGAGGGCGTTGTACTTAAAAAAAGGCTCATTCGATTGGAAATTCTAAGGGCTAGTGCACTTTTTAATAGTCGAAAGTGATTGGAGGGAAACTAACCCCCCTTTCACGCCCACCTTTTCCCCAAACACATCCAATCAAAATTTTGAGATAACCATTTTGTTCAACGTAGTTTAAGTTCTAGAAATTAGGTCTTTCAGGATGACAACCCCCCCCCCCCACACACACACACAGCCCTCAGGGCAAGGGTTGTAAGTTATGCCCTGGGGGCATATAAGGTTTTTATAAAACGCTTTGCCGTAGAAACTTCAAAAATGACTCATTCGATTGGAAATTGAAATGGCTAGTGCCCTTTTTAATAGTCGAAAGCGATTGGAAGGCAACTAACACCCCTTCCACACCCAACATTTCCCCAAATACATCCAATAAAAATTTTGAGATAGCCATTTTGTTCTACGCTTTTTAAAGTTCCGGAAACTACACCTTTGAGCAGGACACTCCCCCCCAGGTCTTCAGGGCAAGGGTTATAAGTTATGCCCTGGGGGCATAAAAGGTTTTTATTGAAATCTTTGTCGTAGAAACTGGAAAAAGGGCTCATTAGATTAGAAATTCCAGGGAATAGTGGCCTTTTTAATAGTCGAAAGTGATTTGAGGGCAACTAATCCCCCTCTCACGCCCCACCTTTTCCCCAAACATGTCTAATCAAAATTTTTAGATAGCCATTCTATTCAACGTAGTTGAAAGTTTTGGAAATTATGTCTTTGAGGATGACAACCCCCCCCCCACAGCCCTCAGTGCAAGGTTTGTAAGTTATGCCCTGGGGGCATATAAGGTTTTTATTGAAAGCGTTGTCGTAGAAACTTCAAAAGGGGTCAATCAATTGAAAATTGAATGGGCTAGTGCCTTTTTTAATAATTGAAAGTGATTGGAGTGCGACTACCGCCCCTCTCACGCCCACCATTTTCCCAAACACATCCAATGAAAATTTTGAGATATTCGTTTGTTCAACGTAGCTGAAAGTTCTGGAAATTAGGTGTTTTAGGATGATAACCCCCTCAGAGCCCTCAGTGCAAGGGTTGTAAGTTATGCCCTGGGGGCATATAAGGTTTATATGGAAAGTTGTTGTAGAAATTTCAAAAAGGGCTCATTTGATAGGAAATTGAAATTGCCGTTTTTAATACTCAAAAGTGAGTGGAGAGTAATCAACCCCCCTCTCACGCCCACCATTTCCGCAAAAACATACAATCAATATTTAAACAGCCATTTTGTTCAACGTAGTTGAAAGTTTTGTATATTATGTATTTAAGGATGACAAACCCCCCAGGAACCCCAGTGTAAAGGTTGTAAGTTATGCCCTGGGGGCATCTAAGGTTTTATAGAGAGAGTTATCGTAAAAACTTCAAAAGGGGCTTATTCAGTTGGAAATTGAGAGGGCTAGTGCTCTTTTTAATAGTAGAAGGTGATTGGAGGGTAACTAACCCTCCTCTCACGCCCACCATTCCTCCAAACACATCCAATCGAAATTTTCAGATAGCCATTTCGTTCAACGTAGTAGAAAGTTCTGGAAATTAGATCTTTGAGAATGACAACCCCCAGCCCTCAGGGCGAGGGTTGTAAGTTATGCCCTGGGGGTATATAAGGTTTTTATCGAAAGTGTTGTCGTAGAAACTTTAAAAGGTCTCATTTGATTGGAAATTGAAAGGGCTAGTGCCTTTTTTAATAGTTGAAAGTGATTGGAGAGCAACTAAAGCCCATTTGACGCCCTCCATTTTCCCAGACACATCCAATCAAAATTTTGAAATAGCCATTTTGTTTAAAATTTTTTCAAGTTTTGGAAACTAGGTCTTAGAGGGTGACAAACACCTTAACAGCCCTTAAAGAGTTGTAATTTATACCCTGGGGGCATATAAGGTGTTTATAGAAAGCGTTGCCGTTTCAAAAAGGGCTCAATCGATTGGAAATCGAAAGGCCTCGTGCCTTTTTTAATAGTCGAAAGTGATTGGAAGGCTTGACATTCTTATAGTAAAGATCGATGTGGGTATAATGTATTATTTTTTTGTTGTTGTTGTTCTTTAGACCAGGACACTTCGTATCAAAGGAGTTGTCGTGGGAACTTCGAAAAGGGCTCATTCGATTGAAAATGGAAAGGGCTGATGCACTTTTAATAGTCGAAAGTAATTGGGGGGCAACTAATCCCCCTCCCACTTCCACCCTCCCATTTGCCCATTATGTTTAAAAACTAAATTTTGCCTTAAGATTAAATCAAAATGCACTGTGTTAATGCTAATTCCCAATAAGGCATCTCAGTAGTATCCCAAGAACGACTGAGGGTATTATGTTTAAACTTTCGGGGCTACTTCTGCTCTTAAAATTTAACCAAATCAGAATAGCGTAAGTGTGTCCAAGCTATCAAAGAAAGTAAACAGTCTGTTTTGCGAATGGTATCAAGTTTTCCATTTCAGGTCAACTAGAGGAGGTATGAAACTAAATTAAAGACTACTATTGCTGAAAAATTTTCTCCAGCATAAAAATAGCAGGCCAAACTATAAATTCTTCAAAAAAACGAAAATTTTTAAAGTAGTATTCTTTTCCCCCTGAAAAGACTATGTCAATATAAAACGAACAAAATTAATTGAAAAAATGTTTTCCACGAAATAAGTTTTTCAAAGAAAAGTAAAGAACTCTATTAAACAAAAAATGAATAAAAATAAAATCAAATAATCTACCAAGCGTGAAACTACCACAACTCAGCATCGATAAATAAATGAAACCCAAAACGAACAGAAAATACAATAAATAACCGAGTCAAACTCAAAACGAGCAGAAATTAACATAAGTTGGGCTCAAAACCCCTATGCCTTTCCAAGGCCAGAACATAATTTGAACTATACTGAAAAAAATACAAATGAATGTGCATTGTCAGTTTAATATACATATACTGATAACTAATAATCAAAATATTAATATTATTTGATTTATTAAAGTTATAAAAGTAAAGACATTTATATTTTTTTCATTAAAATGCTAATTATGCTCTGGCCTTGGGAAGGCACAGGGGTTTTGAGCTCAACTTATGTTAATTTCTGCTCGTTTTGAGTTTGACTCGGTTATTTATTGTAATTTCTGTTCGTTTTAAGTTTCATTTATTTATCCATGCTGATTTGTGGTAGTTTCACGCTTGGCAGATTATTTGATTTTATTTTTATTCATTTTTTGTTTAATGGAGTTCTTTACTTTTCTTTAAAAAACTTGTTTTGTGGAAAAAATTTTTTAGTTTAAAAAAAAAAATCGTCCAAAGATATCGTCCAACACCGGTCGCTTGTTCTGCCGCCAAACATTTATCTTTGCCCCAAAATGGTCAAAATGCCAGAAAATAGAAATTTAAAGTTAAACGATCGAATTTTCAGGGTCAGAAATCTAAACAGGACGTTTGAGCCCCCCTGCCTATTGAGAAACTGCTCCAAATTACGATTTGGATGCTGCAGCAAGCTTTGTTTTTATTCATAGAACATCTGCTGATGATGACATGAATATTGCAATGATTTCATATTTATTTGATAAATTGTCAGCATCTAATGACTTTCAGACGAAGCAAGACAGATCGTGCCACAGCATAGTGATATTTTCTGCCATTTTGTGCCGCAAATCGTCACTTTTTTGCCTAAAACACGAGTCAAATTGCGCAGAAACACAAATTTGAAGACAATCAATCCATTTTGCATGGTCTAATAACCTCAAGTGTAGATTTTGAGTCCCCTCGCATGAAAAAAGGGGAAATCGCTTTTTTCTATGGTTAGTATTTATCTCATTATTTATTTCTAATTCTTATTTTATACCAGGAATAGCAGATTACCGCAGGATTACAGAGAGATGTTTAATTGCTCATTTAAAAGCTACTGCCTACCTCTAAATGCTTCTTATAAAATCGACTTAAAAATCCTCTTATTGCGTCTCTTGTAAGTTCAACTTAACAACTCTATTGTAAGGTATCTTATACCACCTTTTTGGGTCGGAAGGCTGGTAAAGGTAAAGGTAAAGAATACGGCATTGGACTTTACATTCCCTACCGGGGGTACTGATCTCCGTTTCTTGGCCCTACAGCCAGGAAGTGCATTGGGGGGAAGAGCTGCTGGGAAGACTGGAATCCATAATAAAGGTACCATTATTATTTCCGTGGTCAAAAACCCTTAACAGGAGGTTTAAAATACCCCACTTTTATGCCCCCTCCCAGCCTCCCCAGTAAGTGGAAACTAGAAAGCGTGGTATGACAATAAAAACTGCCTAATGAAGACAAATGCCATTTACTTGTTTCGCTTCTACGAAAGAAATTGAATTTCTCATCTACAAATTTACAAAGAAACTGCTGATAAACTACCCCTTGAACTTTCTAGTCACTAGGCAAAATTGCACATATTTTGTGGAAAGGCTAAGGAAGAAGGAATTAAATTCTATATTTAATTTCGAATTTTAACAAAATATCTTAATTACTTGTTTAGTTTCATTGCCTAAATTACGCAAACATCTTTTTGTAAGCTTTACTATGTGTGTTTAAAAAAACAGCAAAAATTAATTTAGAAAAAAAAACAACGTTTTCCTTATGGAGGTAAATAGCGAGATTCGAACTTAAAACAAACAAAGACACAAGACGTATCTACAAAACTAGCTTAAACAAAATGACTCATGATATTTCCGGTACCTGTGGAATTCCAAGTACAAGTGCTTTACTGAAAACTGAGTTTACTTGAGTTTTTTGGAGGAATATAATTTCATGCTAAAATTTATCAGTATTATGGTTGATGAAAAACTATTTATAGACTTATAAATTAGTGTTCAACTTCTGCAGGCTGCTCATGGAGTTTTCTAACTCTAATCCTAAAACACATGCTGTTTTTTTTAGGTCAGTTTTGTGCTTTCGGTAAAGCGCTAGTTTTTAGAATTCTGTGAATATTGGAACATATCACAAGTCAGTATGTTTAAGCTAGTTTGTAGATATATCTTACGTATCTAAAAAGCATAAATTTTGTCATTTTAGGTTTCAACTTTGCTCTTTACCTTTCCGTAAGAAAGTTTTTGTTTTAATTAATATAAGAAGAATTTGTGTGTACCAGAAATTGTCTGTATTCATAAATTGCGTTAATGGGCAGATACAGTTGAAATCGGACACCATTTCTGTCAGCAGATATAAGGAACAGACACACTGTGATAAACTAGGAGGAAATAGAAAAGTGTTCAAGTCAATTACATGTTACATGGCTAAAAGTAGCCAGATTATATGTTTCTTGGACAAAGGGATGAAAACCTTTAGCATCGTATTTCTACTTGAGCCTCAAGTTTCAACAAATCGGGAGTTATTACATTTGTTTAGCGAAATGCAAAGACGCTTAAGCTTTGACATGCAAGTACGAATAAATATAAAATTATTTAAACACTTGTGCATACTCCAGGACACTATTTTATTGTAATTGATATTTGTAAGCTTTGGCGTTCAACAGCCAATGGGAATTAATGAATTGCGTTTACTAGCATTTATTGAAACAAATAACAAATACATCCAGAAAATTCTTGGGTTATTTATCTATTGGTATAAGATAACAGCATCTTTGGTTTTTGTAAGAAGTTTATCTTGTAAGAAGTGTACTTTTATTATACTTACTCAATAGCGCTTAAGCTAATAATAAGCTAATCGATAAAAATCTATTACAATAAGTTCTGTTGAACGTGGGGTAGGAGACAGGATGTAATGTGTATAGTATGGCCCAAAATTACTATTTTGCGCTGAAACAGAATTTTCAGATGCTTTCTTGACCTTTCTTAGTGGTTGAGGAAGGTTGTACCCCACCTCAAATCATATTCTAGGTGCACTTTTACATACATGGAGGCGCGTAAACGCACATTAATATGCAATACACAATCATTTGTTATGACATCTGTTTCAAAGCAAAAGCCACGATATCATTGCATCGCACATACGCGTGTTGCTGCAAGGATAGCAACAACTAGCAAATAAATGAACACACACTGAACATACTTAAATCTTCACAAAGCTTAGCTTATAATTCTCTGGAAATTTCACCGTCTTCCTTCGTACCCCCAGTATTCTTTTCCTACCCCCTAATAATATCATAACACTCACTTCCAATCCCACTTAGCAGCAAATCTTCCACATATTTCATACCCCTCAAGAAACTGTCGTTTAAATTCTTCAAATCTTTCACACTCATCTAAAAAATGAAACATGCTTTCATTCAGACATTCAAAAATGGGTCATGAACATGGACTCTCTTTTCCTTAATATTCCTAACAGGTTATTTTTTTTCTTCTACATGTAAACACTCAGCTAATAGTTCTACAAACCACAAAAAAACGTTCCTTCATAGAGGCAATAAACAACAGCAAAAAACTCAAGGAGGAACGAATGCGGTAATACCTTTCACCTGATTATGCTCACGGTTACTGATCAGGAATTTTAGGTGCAGTAGGGAGAATTGTCACGGGTTAGTAATGCACCTTTATTACAATTAAATAAAAAAAAACAAGCTTTTTTTAACTGAATGTAAGGAGCGACAATAAAACTTAAAACGAACAGAAATTATTCTATATATGAAAGGGGCTGTCCCCTCCTCAATGCCTCGCTCTTTACGCTAGACTTTGTTATTATTTAAAAAATAGAGTTGTGAGAAAGAGTCAAACTTTGGCGCAAAGAGCGAGGCATTGAGGAGGGGACAGCCCCCTTCATATACGGAATAATTTATGTTCGTTTTAAGTTTTAATGCCCGTCCTTACTTTCAGTTAAAACAACTTGTTATTTTTATTTAATTTCTGAGCATTTCTGAATTAATGTAGGTTTTGATTTTGGCCCACCGTACATGAATAATTAAAACGAAATTTTCATATTAATTTTACTTTTTTTGGTTAAATGGCTTTCTCGAAAGTTGTTCATTTTTATTTACGAACGTTTTTATTAGTAATAAACACAGTTTATAGAATTATCTATAAACACAGTTTATAGAATTATCTAATTCTATAAACTGTGATAATAAATATACGTAACTTACGAATTAACTTACGTAACGAACTTCTATATTCGTATATTTCTTTTATGTATATTATTGGGTTTGCCCCCTAGTCAACACCTAGCTCTTTACGCTAAAGTTCAGATTTTGTTCCAATTCTTTAAGAATAACACCTTAATCACATAGGTGTTGTGAAGTGTTTTTTATTGGTATTGGGGGGTTGTAGTTGTAGATGCCTTTATTCTCCCTTTATAGGGGAGATATACTCTGGCCCTAAAGTAATTAAACTTTGGTAGCGTGCCTTAGGCTATGACCGAACTACTGAGGCGTACCGACTGGGTATGTTTGAGAGGCTAAAAGTAGATCGGAGAGAGGTTGTCTAAAATACAATAATTTTATTCATTTAACATATAATATAATCGGATATATTCTGTCTACTGGGACTGGCTGTCCCAAGTAGACCACAAGTCTAAAAAAAACAACAATAATATATAAATAGATACTTAGACACTTACAATGATAAGACAAAGTTCCAAAGTATTTCTAAAACAACGGACCAGAGGTCAGTCCGGCATAAAGTTAGTATCAGATTCCCCCTTCCGATAAAATGTATCTTTTATACATTTTTATCAACCACACCTTCCCACGTAATCGCTAGGAAGTGGTAATTTCTCAATTTCCCGTTAAACAGAACTTAGCAGGATATGTTCCTTATCTTAATAAAAAGTGGTATTTCAAAACTTCATATTTGCGTCTTATATATTTTACTAAATTAATAATTAACTAAATTAGAAAGCTTTACCACAATACTCCCCATTTAAAGAAGAATTGTCCCAATTCTCAATATTTTACTTTTAAAACAACTTAATTTCGTTTACAGCTATTTTGCTGCCATCTTTGGGTCATTATGTGCATCTACCCTCAATGGGTTTCCTTAGGGATATGTTTCTGGTCCATTATTGGCCATGTTCTTTTTTTTTCGAAGGATTTCAATTGGAAATTCATCCTTGTTTCTCTTTTTCTCTGTCTCTAGGACTGACAATTACTCTTTTACCCTCTTCATGTGCATCTTCTGTTTTACTTGACCCCAAGCGGCTTATACATTATATTAGTGGTTTTGCTTAAATTAGATTTATATTAGAAAAGTTTTATGAATTTTTTTAGTTTAAATTTAATTCCCATTAATAATTTAATTTATCTGTGTGATGTGGTTGATCTACCGTTTATTTTTCGTTTTAGAATTACCTTGGATAAATTACATATAACATTATTGATTTTTAAATTTTCACATATATTTTTTTTTCAGCACAAAGCATTTTCACATATTTCAATAACATAAGTTATTTGGCTATGTAGCACATTTTCTAGGCCTAAATTAAGTTCTGTTTTTATCTCACTTTCTGACGAACTTGTAGTAAAGTCTGTATTTCTGCTATAGTTTCCAAATAACAGTTGATCAAATATGGTTTGGTTTCCCATGGTATGTATGATAGTATCAGGATATATTTGAAATGTCTTTGAAATTTGCTACTTTCCAAAAATGCGTCAAAGAAATGATTGAGAAATGGATCCAAAAGGATGTTATGAAAAATTTGATTTCCAAAAAAAATAGCTAATGCTGTATCTAAAATAAATATCCACATTAGTATACATATAAAGCATATATTTTTACATATATATTAGAATGAAACACTCAATTTTCGTATATATCAATGCATTCGAAAGTTAATTAATTTTAATTACTTTCTCCACTTTTTTTTTAATTACACCAAAAATAATATCCCTCTTAAATTGAAACATGATGTTTCTTGTTGGATTATTCTTTCAAACTTAATACTAAACAGAATATTGTACAATAAAAAAAATTATTAATACTTTGACTCGAGGTCAAACATTTACATATAACATTACATCACTAGTTAAAATTTAAAGTAAATTAAAACAGCATATATATAAATAAGCATTGTATAATAACTTACATAAGTATTTAAGTCGCAAAACCAGATATGTTATTATACTATTGGTTAAAACTTAAAGCATTTTTTAAAAACAAAACACGGTATAGACTAGTATTTATAACAGTAGATATTTTCTAAATTACATTTGTTACAACTAAATAACTTTTCTCATATACGAATACATAAATTTTGTTTTAAAAATTTTGTTCTATTTCGAGCCCACTTGTGTCATTAATTGTCATTACCTTATAAGCCTGTTTGTCTATTCAGACTTTTAAGCTTTTCAATTTTTTTTGAATTTCTAGGTACTTTAGACAGTTTTATAACGTTTTTGTTTGTAATATCTCTTTTTTTCAGCTTTAATGTCTTTTTGGTTAAGCTAAAAATTTTAGCTATTCGTCTTTTTACCTGTTTTGGCACTACCAATTGATTTGTGCCCGTACCCTGAAGGTTTTCTTACCAGGGTTGACTTTTGGTAGCTCCTATAACGTTTCTAAGTTCTCTTGTCATCAGCTACAGCTAAAAAGACTATTATGAACCTGCACACCAAATAATTAATTTTAATAATTTGTGGCTACCATTTTTTTCTTGGTCTATTCTTTTTTTTACAAAAAGTGGCCCTTCTGCCGAAAATACCTGGCCTTCATGGCACACAGTAATTCAGGTTTTGACATACAAGTGACAATGACTATTTTCACTTTAACTTCCCCACTTTTAGTGGTCTTGCCATCTTTGGTTTCAACTTCAAGTTCTTAAGGCTATTATGTGCCTTACTTTCAATTTTCTATGTCATGCTAGTCATTTTTCTGAAAATGACTTCCACATAAGAGAGCCAAATTTCTTTTCTTGACTACTTTGAGCATTTCTCCAATATCTTTATTAATCTCGGCCCGCGTATACCAATGTAACGGTGGCTCCGTAGTATTAATGCTACTTATTTGTACTTATTTAGTACAATTTTCATACTAGTTCGTTCGGCAAGTTCAATAAGTGTGTCTAACAGAGTTTAACTGACTTCATTGAGTTTATTTTCCTTTTAGTTTCGTCTGTCTATATTTTCAACTTAAACCCTTCTCTTTTTTTTATTCAATATTTCAATGGAGCCTAAGGGTTTTTTTCAAATCTTTTTCCACTTTTCCAGTAAAATATGTCTTTTTTTTTAAAGCCTATATTTATATATTCCATGTTCTTTTTCAATTTTTAACAAGTTTTTATTCTGATTGCCCTTTATGATCAAATTCTTTATCTCCATTTTTCTCAGAGGTGGGGGGGGGGTTGTCTAATTTTTGCTACTTGTATTTTTTTTAAATGATTAAAAAAAAAAATTCTTTCGAAAGTTTTTGGTGTTAGAAAAGTACTTTAGTTTTTTTTGAACACTTTTAATTAATTTTTGCACTGACATTTCTAGTTCTTTTTTATATATTCATAAAAATGTACGTTTTTACAATATCATTGATTTCCACAATATTGTGTGGTTTTCATCGCAGACACCTATTTCTTGTCTGTGGTATTTTTACCAAAAATTAGTGCCTATGTCGTGCCAAAAGTTGCTTATAGATAGGGGTTATCTTTTTGCGGTTTTCCTATAATCCTCAGTTTAATTTGCGCCTTCGTTTAATACAGTCACTGAGTGCTATTTGTCCTTCTCGTGAAATCCTGACTATTACCTTGTTCTACGAGTTTCTGGGTTTAGTGCCAGTGTAAAACCTTTCCTCCTGCTATTTATTTTAGCAAGAAGGGTTTTACACTAACACTCAGCCCAACCCTTATCCAGCTTGACCGATATTTATAATATCAATTTGATTAATTTGGTGGATCCCCCCAATGACAAGACGTCTAGTAGTTTCGTTTTTAAATGCAAACGGTCCTGTTATTGGTTTTTTTCACCTGCAATGTCGTCGCCCTGTTATTTCTGTTAATGGTGTGTTGTGAATTTATTTAATATATGAAATTAATTATACCCGAGAAAAAAAAACTTTGCTCTACGCTGTGCTATACTTTTTAAATTGTGACCCATTTTATCTACGGCTTCTTGTTTATACATATCTTCCTTATTGGTAAGTGTTTAATTTATTATATCTTTTACTATTTATAACAAGATTACAGCTAGCTTGTACATGTCGCGATTCATGTAAACTCTCGCTGTCTTTCCCATTATAATTATTTTTAACGTTCTTAAAAAAAAAGATTTTTTTTCCAATTCGACTGAAAGTGTCACCTCAGAGAGTCAAAGGCTAGTAGATGCTTCGCATTTACTTAAAAACGAGAGACCAGCAGTGATTGAGCTCAACTCCAAGTTTGCTAGCTTTTTTTTAATATACATATCAAAAGAATCGCCTTTTAATGCTGATTCGAAATATGTATAATTTAATTAGGTTCACTACACCCATTTAAAAGTTACGTGGCCTTACTTATTTCCTTTTTCTTTTTGACGCGAAGCATAATATGTTTTGAAAAGTCTTCATATTATACCGCTCGCGAAGTCTTATCTCGTATCGGAAACAAAATTTTTGCAGGAACCTATGATGTCACTTCAGATCGGAGCTAATAATTTGGCATTGGAATGTGACGTTCATAATTTTTACTGGCGATATATATTTGAAAGCAAACTTGATGTTATATATATACCGATTAAAAAAGAAAATATAAATATTTCTTTAGTGGCTTTTATAATCGTTTGATTTTTATTAAATATATATTTTTTTTGTTATTATTGTTTTACTCAAATATTTATCTGCTGGGGGCTATGCTTGCTCTGTCTTCCACCGCTTCCTGGTCCAAGCTCCGGACTTTAAATTTTTGATACTCTTTCGTATAATATTTTAAAGTTTTACCGTGGTTCTTATAGTGTGGTTTACAAGGCTCTCATTCCGAGTGCTGTTTTGTTGCCTCGTCAAATATCTTTAATCGTTGTTTCTCTCAATGTTTGGCTTTTTTTATAAGTGTTTTAGTGACTTGTGCTGCTGACAAGGGAACTTCTTGTTGCCCCTTTGGTTTCTTTACTGTTCTTCATAATTTTTCTCTCAAAGAAGGTTTTCTTGACGATGGCCCAGATTTAGCTATATCTGTTTCTGTAGAAGAATTTTCGGTGTCGCATTCTGTTAGCTCGCGTCTGGTAGATGGCGTTTGTTCCAAAAGCCATTTTTGCGTTAAGACTGTAGGTGAGTCTACTGTATGAAAATAAGATAATTCTTTGGTTTCTTCCAATCTTTCTTCCTCTTTGGATTTAACCTCTTGTTTATTATGTCTTAAACCAGTCGGTTTTGCTTGAGGCTCTTCTCTGTCGCTTTCGTCGGTTGTATCCGATGAATATAGAACTTTTCTTTTTTTCTCTCGGTTGTTGTGGAAAATTTGCAGCCAAGGCTAGGCTAAATATTCCTTCCACTTCTCCCAACTGTTGTGGTCATTAAAAAGGTCATAAAATTCATATGGTCTTCTGATATATACTGGTGAGATCGTGTCTTCTATTTCTTCTTCTGAATGTATAGGCTCTGTTTTCCACAGTTTTTAAAAATGTCTCTTTTTCATTCTATTATGGTGCACTATTTCTTCCTTTTCCTTATGCTGATGCTTTAGAACATATGTTAAGTTATTTGGTAGAATTTTTATAATCCTGTAGGATCCCTCCCATTTCGGTTTTAACTTTTTTGTTCCTTCCAGATTCGTTTTGTATACATAAACCAAATCTCCTAAACAGTAACTCGTTTTATTTTGGCTTGTTCTGTCATATTTGTCTTTTTGTTCTGTTTTCGCATCTTCCAGATTGTCTTTAACTTGTTCCATAGCTTTTTTCATTCGCATTACCATCTCCTGCTTATATTGGTCTAGGTTGTAATATATTCTGTCATTTTGTATTTCATGTAAACACATTCTGGGATCTCTTATGTGTTGCAAAAAAAATGGCGTTTCTTTTAAGGTACGTGAAAAAGCCGTATTTATTGCAAAAACTACAAATGGTAAATGTTCATCCCAATTTTCATTTTCCTCTCTTGCATGTATTCCCATGCATGTATGCTAATTCTCTATGCTTACGTTCAACCTTTCCATTAGCGGCTGCCATATAAGACGAGGTAAACCATCGTCTAACCCCCAGATATTCTGTAATTTCGTCTAATAATTTGGCTCTAAAACATGGCCCATTGTCGCTAAGGAAAAATCCCGTGTTCCAAAAATAGGCGATTGACCAAACCTTTTGCATTGGTTTTTTTCTTTTCGTCTGTAATTGGAAAAGCGTATAAATATGAATTAAAATGGTCGACTATCGTTAGTACGCACCTGTTTCCTTTCCTGGAAACTGGTAAACTTCCCCCGGATCCCCAAATGTCTATTGACATTAATTCTCCTACCCCTGAAGGGGTGGGCTATTGACCTAATTCAGCCCTAGGGGTCTTTGGAGGCGACTTTTGTTAGGCTTACTCTTGGCAGCTTTGTATAAAAGCTTTTACTTTTGAGTACATTTTTGGAAAATAAAAATTTCCCTTCAGTCCCCCCATAGTTTTTGCTTCTCTCTTGTGACAGCCAATCGTTGCATGTGCCATCAGTAAAACTTCTCCTTCCAGAGATTTTGGAATTATTGGAATAATTTTAAGTCATTTTTTATTTATTCTTGCGAAGGTCTATGACATCTTACTAGAAGATTTTTACTTCGTCTAGCTCAAAATTGTCTAATTCCTTTGAAAAATGTTTAAAGTGCTCTGGCAGTTCTATTCCTTTTGACAAAAAGGATTTCATTGTTAAACAAAAATCATCTTTATTTTGATGCTTCGAAATATTTTCATTAGACATTATTTCTACCCCTTCTTGTTCGGTCTGGGCAGTTTCTATTACCTTTTCATCCATTTCAGGATTTCGTGATAAATAATCTGGTAGAATGTTGGTACGGCCCTCTATGTATACTAGAGTATATGAATAAGCTTGCAGACGCAATATCCACCGTGTCAGCCGGGCTGGAGTATTTTGCATCGTATTTATCCGAACTAATGAGTTTTGGTCTACGTGTAAAATAAATTTTTTTCCAAGTAAAAATTGTCGAAAATATTCTGTAAATACTACAACTGCTAAACACTCCCTTTCAACTGTCAAGTATTTTTTTCTGCTTCCGTCAGTGACCTACTGGCGCATTGAACTATTAATTCTACTCCGTCAGAAGTTATGTTTAATAATAAGGCCCCTATAGCGTACCCCAAAGCATCTGTTTGCAAAGGGAAGTCTTGTGATAAATCTGGTAGTTTTAGTATTGGTGCCAGTAATAATTGCCTTTTTATTTCATTTAGCGCTTGTTTTGCGTCCTCTGGACATTCGAATTTACCTGATCTCTTCCAAAGGTTCGTCAAAGGTTGTGCTATTGTGGCATAATTTTTAATGTATCGTCTGAAATAGCTTAATAACCCACAAACTGATCTGCAGCTTTTTTTATCCTTAGGAGGCTGTAAATTCTCTATGACTGTAAATTTTTCTGGATTTGGTGAAATAGTACCTTTGTTCATCAGATGCTCAAGAAATACTAATTTTGGTACTACCATCTTTCACATTTCTGGTTTTAATTTAAGCCTGCGTTTTCAAACTTTTTCAGTATTTTTCTAAGTCCAACCAAGTAGTCTTCCAAGTTTTCATTAAACAGAATTACATCGTCTAAATAAGTCAAAGTTTATTTTTTCCTTCCTGGTTCGTTATCTTTTAACACCAAATTCATTAGGCGACTAAAACAATTTGGACTAAATGATAAGCCAAATGGCATACGTTGAAATGTGAACGTTCTGCCATCCTCTAAGATTACTGTAGCCTTATGCTTAGTTTCTGCAACTAAAGCGATTTGCCAATATCCTGCTATTAAATCAAAACTAGTGCAATATTTTGAACCCCCCAAGGAATCTAAAATTGAATCAATTCTTGGTAGCTTCATTACGTCTTTAATCGTGACGGCGTTTAGTGATCTAAAGTCTATACATAATCTCCAGGTGTTATCTTTTCTTCTGACTATTACTAATGGAAAGCACCAATCACTACTGCTTTCTTTAATTATACCCTGATCTTCCATTTCTTTTATTTGGCTATCTAGCCGTGGCTTTAAATGATAAGGTGTTTTATACGGAGACTTTTGATTGGAGGGCCCTCTGTTGATATCTTGTGCGTGATTAAGTGAGTTAATCCGTAATCTGCTTTGTGTCTTGCAAAAGTCCATTTAAAATCCCAAAGAATATTTTCCACCCTAGTTTTTACGTTTTCTGGTAAATGTTTTAAATCAAATTGTTGCAAAAAATCCGTTTTCGCCATTTCATACTCTTCTTGTGGTTGCGGTTTTAATGAGGATAAATGTTCGTGGCTAGTAAAGTTTAAGCTTAATTCTGGACTGTTTAGAGATTTTATTTTTGAATTTGAAATCTTTTCTACTGATCCAAGTTCTACCTGGTTCAGTTGTATTTTATCATTACTTAGATTTGATAGTTTCAAGTACGTTATACCATTTTAAATTTTCATAAATAGATTATCCATGAAAATAATTATGTGTTCCTGTAGGGAGTAAACCCTCATTACAGCCTCAATTTTTTTATCCTGTCTCTCTTTTTCATGTAATGTAACTAGAACTTAAGATGTCGTTCCCCCTTCTATTGTGATTTTTCCGCTTATTTTTAGGTTATAATTCTGAATCTTCACTTTCTCTATTTGTTGTTACGCAAATTTGCCTATTACTTTCATTTGCCTGGTTTATTTTGATTGTATTGGATATGGGTTCCCATACAATCCCATATTTTCTGATGGCATCTACTCCTAGAATACTAGGAAATGGTAGCTGCTTGCATATTATTACTGTTACTGTTATTTCTTTATCCCCTACACTAAATTTTAGTGGACATTCTCCCAAAATTGTCAGCGTGTGCCCTGTCACTGATGTTAGGGTATTTTGGCATTTGCTTACTCGATTTTTGACACTAGGAGGAAACCTATTAAAAACTTCCTCTCGAATTAATGATTTAGATTCGCCTGTATCTAGTAAACATGGTAAATTTTGAAAACACTCCATTTTAAAACAACGCAGAATCGGTAGATTATTATTATTTGCATTTGTATCACAACATTCTAAACTATACAGGGGTTTTTGTAAGGGAACATCTCTGTCAACCCTCACAGGCTGGTTTCTCCATTTAAATGCCCACTGTTTGGCAAAAAATTTCTAGGAATATCACAGTTTTCGTCAACGCTGCTTATTTGACGCTGAGTATCATTAACCGTTTGCCTCCCATGCCTAAATTCAGGAATATTATTAGGTGTTTGCCAAGTATTATTTGTTCCCTGTCTTCCTAAATTTCTGTCCCCCTGTGTTTGAAACTGGTGTCTTATCTTGTAGGTCTGGCCTTCTTTTGGTATTTTATGTCAGCAATTTACTGCAAAGTGGTTTGGTTTGCTAGCATTATAGCAATTAAATCTTTTCCTATACTGATTGGTAATTTGCCCTTTCTCATGGGTTTTATCCCTATTTCTATATATTTTTGGCCTGCTACCATTTGCCCTATAATTTTCCTCAGGAAGAGTAGGGGGGTATCCTCAGCAATTGTCATTGCAAGTCATTATGTATCTACTACAATGGGATTCGTCGTTAAATGGGGAGGGGCCAGTTCGGGGTGTAACGGTTTGGTCTTTCATGGAGCGTTTCGACTCATGGGTCGGTCCTTTGCAATTCCCCATTTTTTGTCCCCTTTGATATTTTATACGTTCTTGGGATCCCGATTTATTTATTTACATTTGATCAAACTATTTCATAGCCTCGTCAGTTTTTACCTCTGTTCCGACTAGTATTATAGCCTGCTCTAAATTTTCAGGTTTTCGCGATAATATTAGTCTTAATAACTTTTTTGGTAACACTTGGGTAAAAGTATGTAGTTGTACTTTTTGTACTGTCTCGTCATTTCCTCCTTTCTCTAATTGTAAACACACGGATCTACAAATTTTGTCTGCATAGTCCCTGATACTAGTTGAGGTATTAAATGTGACTACTTCTGCTCTTAGCCTCTCGGAGATGATTGTTTCTATGAATCTTATTTTAAACGATTCAATTAGAACAATGATGTCCTTGGGCTCCTTTTCCTTAATTGCCTCAAAATGTTTAAGGGCGCTTCCCTTTAATCTGGCTGCCACGCATTGTTCTTTGACCTTATCCTCAAACGATTCAGTTAGTTCGTAGAAAAACGGTAATATTTCTATAAATTCATCTATGTCTGTGTTTACGGCATATTCTACTACAATTTTTGCGCTCTCAAATACTTGGAATAAAGACTCAATTTTTTCCTCTAGTATTGCCATCTTATTTCATCTTATTATTTTTATCTAGCCCCCTTAACCCTGTTTTTCCAGCAGCTAACAGTTGTTGTGAAGTGTGACTCTTATGGTATTGGGGGTTGTAGTCGTAGATGCCTTTATTCTCCCTTCATAGGGGAGATAAACTCTGGCCCTAAGGTAATTTAACTTTGGTAGCGTGCCGTAGGCTATGACCGAACTAATGAGGCGTACTGACTGGGTATGTTCGAGAAGCTAAAAGTATATCGTAGAAGGGTTGTATAAAATACAATGCTTTTATTCATTTACCCGATAATAAAATCGGATAAATTCTGTCTACTGGGACTGGCTGTCCCAAGTAGACCACAAGGCTCAAAAAGAATAATAATATATAAATAGATATTTAGACACTTACAATGATAAGATAAAGTTCCAAGGTATTTCTAAAAACAACGGACCTGAGGTCAGTCCGGCATAAAGTTAGTATAAGATCCCTCCCTCCGATAAAATGCATCTTTTATACATTTTTATCAACCACACCTTTCCACGTAATCATTAGGAAATGGTAATTTCTCAATGTCCCGTTAAACCGAACTTGGCAGGATATGTTATTTATCTTAATAAAAATTGGTATTTCAAAACTTCATAATTACATCTTATATATTTTACTAAATTAATAATTAACTAAATTAGAAAGCTTTACCACACATCCACAAGTCCTCGGTTATATCTACTAATCAGAATTAAAGGAATTTAACATAAGCATTTCGGTTATATTGCACAAGAAACTAAGTTAAACCTTGCAAAGACAATAGAATTGAATTATTAATAAAAATTGATAAAAGACAAACTTTTTTGCTTGCTGTTTTTTTTTCCTGTAGCCCAGCTCTTTCATATTCCCTCCCACAGCTCTTCCACTGTGAATGCAGAACATTTTTAAGGGTGGTTTCCAACTTTTTAAGACAATCCGTTTGGCACTAAGATGCCTCTTCAAGTGATGAAACTGAGACAATTTCTAATGTTGGTTTTGTTCAGATTGACAGCTAAGAAAGTTCACTCAACAGTCACGGAATCGTGCATAAGAATAAGTAGGCTTATATAGTCCGGACGCCACAATTGGCTATCTTGCTTATTTGAAGAAGGGGGTGTGACGTATTGGGGTTATTATTAAAAATATACAAAAATATAGCCTAAAAAACGCTTATTCCGAAAATAAACACGGCACTTTAAAACAAGAAGGGGAAGTCTATTAAATTTGGATTTGAACTTCAGATTTCCCGAAAAGTGCTATCTAGCGAGCAAAAGACGCAAAAACCGGTTTCAGACGTCATTTTCCAGTATCGTTTGTGTTGTTTTGACTGCTATTGTTTTAGTGACAAGACCTAATCAAGAGAACAGACTCAATTGAATGATATGCTTATTTCTTAGCTATCTCATCAGGGTCCTATGTTCTAAATTAACCAAATTGCGAGCAGACATATTATTTACAAATACAGTTGTGGGTAATTTATAGTTTTTAAGATGTAGTACGTGGAATATAGCTACACAGGTAGTAATTATTTAGAGCTATACAAAGGACGGAATTGTTTAGTCTAGATGTTGCTAGATGGCTTCCTTGTTTTTTTTTCATGGACTTTAGAGTTTTCAGTATTACTAATTTCCTATTCTCTTAGTCAATATCTGTCGGCCAATTAAATTGCTATATATGATGATATTCCATAAATTCAGCATGTAATCCTGCAAGGGCTTTCCTGTACCCTAAGGAAATCCATTCCCACAGTGACAGGGCCAGGAAGCTTGAATGGACAGTCTATAAGGATAATAGACTCCTACTGCAAACTAATGGGTGGTGATGGGAGCAGCAGCATCCCGGAGGTGGAAGGGGTGTGTTACCCCTAAGTTTTTGACCATTTAGTAAATTTTTGTGCTATTGTTATTTATTTGTTATTTATTTTCGTTCATTTCCAAATTTGGTGATTTAGCATGTAGATTTGGTTCCTGTTAATAGCCAAATTTGGTAGATCTTGTATTTTCATCAAATTTGGTTATGATTTAACATGTTTATTTGGCTAGTAATTTTGTAATATCAGGCTAATTTAAGTTTCTGTAATCACAAAAAAAGTATGAAAAAGAAAACTCAAAGGGAAAAGATACTTCGTAGTTCTAAATTAAAAAATTCTGCTGTTGCGTGGCATACTGACATTTACTTTTAGTCAAACAGTTCGTGGGAACGAACTGTAAGTAAGGAGCGACCCGGCTCAATGGTAACCGAAACTGTAGAAAACGGAATTTTGATACCAATAGATACATCAAAAGACTCAGATTTTGATGTTGATTTCAAATATATAAGTTTCATCAAGTTTAGTCCTACCTTTAGCCCTTTTGTTCAGCATGGTCGAAAATATGATAACTATGTCTTTTAGGAAGACTTAATCCCCCGAAGTCCCCGGGAGGAGGGCTGAAAGTTATGAACTTTACCCAATGTTAACATATAGTATTGGTTGTTGGGAAGCATACAGACGTTTTCAGAGGGGATTTTTTCTGGTAGTGGGGGGGGAGTGGGTTGGGGGTTATGTTGGAGGATCTTACCAGATCTTACCAGGTTATGTTGAAGGAAGTTTTCATGGGAGAAGGGACATTGCTATGAAGGGGGCGCCGGATTTCCCAGCATTATTTAAATAAAGATCATAAATTATATATAAAAAACAAGTTTTTCAACTGAAAGTAAGGAGCAACATAAAAACTTAAAACGACAGAAAACATTACGTATATGATTGGGTTCATCCCCTTGTCAATACCTCGCTCTTTAAGCCAAAGATCAATCAATCAATCAATCAATTTATTCAATTAATAAACACAACAAAATACACTTCAATATAAACTTTCATAAGAGCTATTTATTCTAATTTACGGCATTTGTGATTAAGCGGTCATTTTTAAAGAATTTGAACAAAATTCGAACTTTAGCTTAGAGAGCAAGGTATTGACTAGGGGGCCAACCCTCTAATATACGTATTAAAAATATAAGAATATAGAGGTTCGCTACGTAAGTTAATTAGTAAGTTACGTCTATTTATTACTAGTAAAAACGTTCGTAAATAAAATTAAACAGATTTCAAGAAAGCCATTTAACCAAATAAAAGTAAAATTAATATTCAAATTTTTTTTTTAATTATTAATGTATGATGAGCCAAAATCAAAACCTGCATTAATTCAAAAACGTTCAAAATTAAATAAAGTAAACAAGTTTTTTTTAACTGAAAGTAAGGAACGACGTTAAAACTTAAAACGAACAGAAATTATTCCGTATATGAAAGGGGCTGTCCCCTCCTCAACACCTCGCTCTTTACGCTAAAGTTTGACTTTGTCACAACTCTATTTTTTTTTAACAATTAAAAATTTTAGCGTAAAGAGCGAGGCGTTGAGGAGGGAACAGCCCCTTTCATATACGGAATAATTTCTGTTTGTTTTAAGTTTTAACGTCGTTTCTGTTCGTTTTAAGTTTATTTTCGTTTTAAGTTTTATCTCGAACATCTACTCTTACTGAACAGATTTTGGAACAAATCAACAGAGTAGCTGAGCTTCAGGAAGATATTATGGAGTTGTGTTGTGAGATTTGTGATCGTTTTACAGAAAATCAGAGGAATTTTCGTGTTTGAATGACCTCCGCGTTCACTTGTTCCCTCGCCGGAAAACGCTGAAGAGCCTGCCTCAAACCGACGACTCCTTTGCCTTACATTTGAAAAGGTGCAGTTACCGGTGGTATATTATGCTGCAAGCCCTTATGCCTCGCCCTTCGTAACTTTTCTCCGCTTGATTTTGGATGGGAGATGAAGGACAGATGGATAGTGCCCATTAAATCAACCCTTCCTGCTTGGCAATCCACTATTCAGAAAACGTCGCCATATCGTCCTCTTCTCAACACAACTTCGAAAATTCCTCTGATTTTCTGTATGAGGCGATCAAAAATCTCGCAACACAGCTTCATAATATCTTCCTGAAGCTCAACTACTCTGTTGATTTGTTCCAAAATCTGTTCAGTAAGAGCAGAAGTTCGAGGTAACCACGGCACAGCTGCTCTAAGGATCGTCTTCTTTCCTTTGGAGAATTTTTTACCACTAGTGTAAATTATGGGGTAAAAAATGTCGATGTGCAGATAGAGGTTGCGATATTTTGTGCTTTTGTTGTGGGAAGTGCTGCGAGGACGAGGATGATTGAGACGAGGAATAATTGTGCGTGACTAGAAATGGAGGGATACTATGAAAAAACCGAAATGAATTTGGGAATGTGAGTATTAAATAAATAGTGTAATTTTGACTTTGTTTAGTTTCTTTACCTGCGTCATTGCTGCCATTTTTCTAACTAATCGTTTTAGTTTGTTATGAAGAAATTCTATGGCCTCTAGGCATTTCTATCTCGTATTTGAGCGGAAAACTGCACCTCAAACTTTGTGGAAGATGCATTTTCTTGCATTAATACACTAAAATATAATAAACTGTCTAATTTCGGAGAGTTCCACCCCTCGCAAGCAAGTGCCGTTGGTATTTTTCGAATCCAAATGGTTGATTGGGGGGGGGGGGGTAGGCTAATTCTCGTACTTGCCCCATTCCGTCGTGATATGTTTCACCTTTTCAACACCTGGCGCCCGGACTAATAGTGAAATACCCGAGTAGAGGAAAACGCTTTGGCCCATTAACATGTTCCCCTGTAAACCCGAGTCCAAAATACGGCTAGATCTGAGTCAAGTGGAATACCAAGTACAGGTCAGTTACCAAAGCACAGATCTTTCTGGTCATTGTCACCCAGTAAACTCCGAAAACCGAGCCAGAAGCTATGCGAGGTTTTGCTCATCACACTCTGCTTTCATAACATAGCGTGAATAAAGCCTTCCGAAGTTTCCTTAAGCATGAACACCCGAACGATGAAAAACGCCTTCAGAGAATGGATCTGTGATGATCCGGGATTGGTCTCAAATCGCTATATATTATTCCGTGTGGATGTTTTACTTTTTCTCAGCTTCATGGTGACCTCTCCCAGCCCCGAAGTGTGCGTTCCTATTTGCTAAGTTATGAGGTATATTGCTAATTTGCTGGGATGCCAAATACCAGTAAAATGAGAATATACTTGTACTGTAATAAAAAGATAATAGACTTTACCCGTACTCTGAGTTTCACCCTTTTTTATTTTATTTTTCATTTTGTTAGTTTCTTTCCTCTCTGAGTTTCATTTACCCGTACTGAAGTTTGTGCTGAGGAAAATGAAAGTTGATGCAACTACGTGATGCAGTCAAGGGTCATTGGGTGTTTTTTTTATGTTAATATTATGAGAGATGCAAAGGTGTCATTTTGGCAGTACTCAAAGAAAGGTTGAGATTACCCTGTTCGAAAAGGGAATCTGGATAGTTGATAATACATCACAGCATAAGTATGTATACAAGTAGCCTATATATATGAATATTCGTATGTATACTTATGCTATGATAATAAATTAACTATCCGTTTCAATGGGACGAATAGACTGTTAATACTTTTGACGATGCAGATGCCGGTATTTTACCTTTCATCCCAAAACATCTGATAGAAGTACCTTTTTGTTTAGAGAGTGCCTTCGAGTTTCGCTACTGCTCCCCCCCCAAACCATAAGCGCTCCTACCCGTCGTTTTTAAACGATGTTTATTTAATAGTAGTTTGTAATTAATTTAGTTCAGTTCAGTGTAGGTTTTTGCGTCATTTGTGCTATGTTGAAAATAATATATTTAAAATTTTTGGAAAAATTAAAATTAAAAAATAAAATAAAAATACGGTAAAGTAAAATCTTGGATCTTGAGTTGCTGATATTTAAGGGAATTGATATTATTATAAATTATACATTTAGTTTATTGTCATTAGTTCTTTCCAGTCATCTTGATTATAATAATGATGTTATTGTGTTTGTATTTTTCGTCGATGTTTAGTTATTAAATCTAAGGTCAATAAAGATATAGCTACTGTTCAAGGTAGATATAATCAAGCAGTTTGTGGTAATGAACTGTAAGCAAGGAACGACTTTGCCCAATAGTAATCGAAATTCTAAAAAACGGAATTTCGATACTAATTCTTTCACAAGAAAATTAGCTTTTCATGCTGATTCCAAATATATAAAATTCATTAAGTTTGAAATTACCCGTCAAATGCTACCTGCCTGAGAAAACTTGCCAGATTTTCGAAAAAGAGGGGGCTATCTTCCAAAAGTGAAGCCATCTTACTGAAAATCACACAATCAGATTCAGGGTATAAGAGGAAGCATATAAGTGGAATTCTGCATATTGTGCAAGAAGAAACACCACATATGCCTGTTGACTTTTTTCCTTTTATTTCCCAGGGGTGATAGTTTCAAGCCAATGGTCCTAGAAGATCTGGAGAGGGCACATTCGAAGGGAAATCAAACGCTTTAGTGCCCTTTTTAAATAATCAAATAGATTTGAGGGCAACTTGCTCCGCCTCGCTTCTTTTTTCTCCACAGACCTCCGATAAAAATTTATGAGATAGCCATTTGGTTCAGCATAGCTGAGAGGTCCAATTACTATACTACCCGGAATGATATGACACCCACTACCCCTGGGGAAGGAGATGTACGTTATGTAATTTACTGTTTGTTTGCATATAATATTTGTCGTCGGGAAATTTTTTGAGGGGGAGTTTTCTCTGGGGAAAATTTTTCACTGGTAGGATTTTTGTGGGAAGGAAAGCTTTCGGAGAGAATTTTCTAAAGAGGGGGAAGAAAGATTTCCCACTGTGATTTGGAAAAAGATCAGAAATTAAATTGAAAAACAAACAAGTTTTTTTCAACTGAAAGTAAGGAGCAACGTTAAAACTTAAAACAAAAAATATATGAGGAAAACTGCCTCTTCCTCAATCCCCCGCAGTTTCTTCTGAAGTTCGACTTTTTGTCACTATTCTTTAAAAAAGACTGCTCAAATACAAGACTCGTTGAATTTGAATGGGATTTTTCTTGAAAGAACTTTAAAACTTTAGCATAAAGTACTAAGAAACTTTAGCGTAATAAGCGAGGGGCTGAGGAAGGGCAGCCCCCTCACATACGGAATAAATTCTGATCGTTTTAAGTTTGAACGTTGCTCCTTAATTTAATTGAGCTTTTTATATTTAATTTTTCTCAACAGAAACGCAAATGACACAATAGACTTCGGCGCGCCATTAAATCGCTGTGCGCCGCCTGTTGCTGTAACCAGACGGGGGCTACTTCAGCCGTTCTCCGATGGAATCAAAACAATGATTTGTACATTTTGTCTGATGTTGTATTTCATGATTTGTGTTTTTTTTTACCTTTTTAAGCAAACAATCTAACTTTAAAATCATGATTAAGCACACTGCTCTTGAAATTTGACATATGTAAATTGAATACAATTAAACATTTGATTGACATGTGACGGCTTTTATTTGTTTTTCAATATGTTAGCTCTTGTTTTCTGCATAGAAAAATAATCCTAACGTCCGAATTCGTGTTTCATTCAGGGTTCTGGGATGCGAATTTTTTGCTGATGTAGTGCTCTTTAGAGAGGCTCTTTGTGATTACATCTGGAAATACATGTCGACTCATACGGCGAAGAATATTTTTGATAGTTTAACAATGGTGCAAGAAATACTGGCACCAAGGCCGTACCCTGGGGAGAGGGGTAGGATATTTGCCCCCCCCCCCCCCCGAAATGTTTGTCCGACTCATAAAACCATAACAAAAATGAAAATAAACAAATTTTATGCGTTTCTGGATTTTCTTGTACTCCCCCTCCGAAAAAATCCTTTTGCAACCCCCCCTCCCCCCCCTGGAGAAAATCCTGGATACGGCCCTGACCGGCACACAAGAGGTTTGTTCAATTAGACACGCACAGAATTGAATTTTTAATTGAATCTTTGCAGCAATACAAAAATAAAGTCTAAACTCTATAAATCATCCCAGTTGGAATCTATCTCCTTTCATAAGTGACAACTGCGTTGTATCCATTGATATCATCAGCTGTGAAACTAACTACTTGAGTACGTCCATCAGGAAGAAGAACACGGTAAACTCCCCGGGTGATATCTCCGTCGGAAGATTCTTGATGGTCATACTTGTTGCCCGATTCTGAGTCATTCACTGCCCATTCAAAGTCATATGGCATACCTGGCTCCTGAAAGCAAAATCCAAATATTGATGAAAATAAGATCAAGTGACGCTTTATAGAGCTTAATATCACGAGGGATCGAAATCATCTCAGAGGGAAAAGGAAAGGCCAAAAGAAACAAATGTCTTTTAATAGCCATTATATTTTTTAATGTGCACAGATCCCCCTTCTATCCACACCCCCAAGGAAAATTACAGATTTATTGGGGGAAAATTACATTTATTATTTTCCCCCAAGGAAAATAATAAATATGAGTAAAATTCATCACTTTTCTGAGTAAAATTCATCACTCAAATCTTCCGGTTCGAAAGGTTTAAGAATATGTCTCAATATTTATAGAAAACAATGCTTACGATCTTTGGTGCGAATGCTGGGAGCCCGGGAATAAAGAGCTCAAGAGAGATATCAACCCCAACAAGTTTCCTGGAGGTGGCTCAACCCTCATATAAAAGCCTGAAACAGTTCTAAATACCCAAGAAATTCCTCTTTAGCATACTTGAACAGGGTTAAAATTAGAATGATGAACCCCCAGTCTCCTCTAACCAAATGACAGCTTGGCGCCCATGATTATAATTCTCCTTATTATTAAAGAAGATACAATTAAACTAGAAAGATGAAGCTATTTGCGAGAAGGAAAAAAAGAAGAAATCTAGCATGAGAAATCCAAAATATACAAAGTCAAGCCAAATACTTGCAGGTGATCAGAGTCATGGCCTTTAAAACTATAGCCCAAAACACCCTCAAGGTTACCAGGCTATTTGCGTTGTTACATCACGTTATAAAATCTAGTGAGGGCTATCAACTTTAATTTGCTAGTTTCCATTGTCGTATTCTGCTGTTTACTTTTTGAGGTATCAGCAAGTAATCTAGAAAGAAACTGACGAATGAGTGAACCTAGGTAAAATTTTGTGCTTGGATTGAATAAGGAAACGCAAATCGAGCAACTACATAATTTTGCACCAGCATAAAAGGCATCCTTTTAGAGGTGCCAATTTATGCCAACGAAAATATATCCTGACTTAGTGACATGCGTAAATCCCAGGGTCGGTTGTTGATTATTTCCACATTTTTCCAGTGTATACATTCTTACATGAGTAAGAATGTTGTAAGTGCAATCTGAATATTCCTAAATTTACGGTTCTAAAACAATTTTGAATTTAACCTCCCAACAGATCAAAATAATTGCTTTTTATAGAACCTTAAAGAGCCCACACAACATAATATTAAATTTGCATCTAATTGTTACTGAAAACGATGCTTTTTTCAAATACCCCTATTAATATAAACCCTCTGTTTTAACTTATTAAGCGCTGGTCAGTGAACAACAATATTCTATTACTGGTGGGAAAATTAATTTTCTAAATAATTCGAAAAAGTACAATCCTTCAGACTTGCTACAATTTTTTAGGTGCTTCTCTGTTATGAAAAACCATATTTTTATTTTGTATCTTGTTATTATCAAATTTTGTCTGCTTATTATCTGATTTCTTAAATTTTTATCACGGTTTAACATGTTTTCAAATTATTTTTCCCATCTCTCCATAATGCTTTTTTTTTATCGCTAATTCAAGCCCCATTTTTACCTCTAACTGGGACTAGTTCAGACAAACCCATTCCTCTCATTCCTTAGCGTGTCAATAGATATGCTGTTATTACATATTGCTACTCTATTCTGAACAGTCTTATCCATGCTATCATTTTCGGATATCCTTAATTTATGCTAATAATATCTTTTCTACTTCATTTACTTCCATATATTCTCTTAAGATATCAGAAAATCAGTAGTTTCTTACTCAAAACGTTATTAACTTTTTCCCGTTAAAGATCTTCTGCTACTTCACAAACTATTTTCTTGAAATCTTTCCATCCAACCTTAACATTTTTAAATTCTATTCTCTTTGGTTTCATATCCAACTGTTCTGGAACGTTCATCTTAAATTCTCATTTTGAAGTAATCAACGTCATAACTACCTGGTAAGTAATTGGCCTCCCTCAATTTCAACTCTAATTAGCCTGGACGCAATTAGATGGTGATCTTTATTTTTAACACCAATAGCAGCACTTCTACATACAATAGTGTCCTTTGTCAATGCTGTTGGACATCAATTTACACTAATAGTCTATAATCAATAAGGTTAGTCGTCTTGTCATCGAATGAATACTACGTTAATCATTTTAAGACCAAATATATAAACAGTGTATTACCCCTATGAAACTACATTCCTATTTGTACCAACCTAGGCATAACGTCCCTAACTAACAAAGGTCAGATTTCTATTTGGGATCTCGTTTATTCAATTGATAAGCAAATTCTCACCTAAACTTCAATGGACACTTCAAGCGAACGATTTCGTTTGAACCCATTAAAAGGCTTGGTACTTGTGTATTATATGGTACACACTCGAGAATTTGGACCTACAGATCAGACAATGACCGGTTTATACCTGTCAGTATTTGATGAAAATTAGCTTAGGCTCAGATGAAATCTACGTTGTATGTATATTACTTAATATACAGAGAGGGTATTTTGGTTGGGTTAGATATTTAATATAATGCTTTCCCTGCGGCCCCCTACCATAATTCTTTGTTTTAGTTTTCACAATTTTGTTACCAAAGTATTGTATTTTCGTCATATTTTTGTATATTTCATTAGGATTAACGTATCTCCACTTCTCGAGTATGTACCATATCAAACAGTTCGTGGTAACGAACTGTAAGTAAGGAGCGACCCGGCTCAATGGTAACCGAAACTGTAGAAAACGGAATTTTGATATCAATAGATAAATCGAAAGAATCACAATTTGATGCTGGTTTCAAATATATAAATTTTATCGAGTTTAGTGCAACATAACCAAAGTTACATGCCTGAGAAAACTTAGCTGATTTTTGAAAAAAGGGGAAAAGACCCCCTAAAATTTGTACAACCTTAACGAAAGTCACACCATAATATTCAGCGTATCATAGAACCCTACTGCGGAGGTTTCAAGCTCCTATCTACAAAAATGTGGAATTTTGCATTTTTTGCCAGAAGAAAGATTACTGATGCGTGTTTATTTTTATTTTTTTTTTTCTCAGGGGTGATCGTATTGACCCAGTGGTCCTAGAATATCGTGGGAGGGCTTATTCGAACGGAAAGTAAAAGTTATCTTGCCCTTTTTAAGCGACCAAAAAAAGGAGGGCAACTAGGCCCCCTCCCACGCTCATTTTTTCCCAAAGTCACCCGATCAAAATTTTGAGATAGCCATTTTGTTCAGCATGGTCGAAAATATGATAACTATGTCTTTTAGGATGACTTCAACCTCCGAAGTCCCAGGAGGGAGGGCTGAAAGTTATGAACTTTACCCAATGTTAACATATAGGCTAGTATTGGTTATTGGGAAGTATACAGACGTTTTCAGAGGGGATTTTTTCTGGTAGTGGGGGGGAGTGGGCCGGGGATTTTGTGGGAGGATCTTACCATGAAGGAAATTTTCATGGGAGAAGAGACATTGCTATAAAGGGGGCGCCGGATTTCCCAGCATTATTTAAATAAAGAACAGAAATAGTATATAGAGAAGACAATTATGTCTACTGAAAAAAAGAAGCTTTATCACAAATTAAAAAGATAGAAAACAATGCGTTTATGACTGGCCTCACTTCCTAAGCAATACCTCACTGTTTAAGCCAAAGATTATGTAGTACTTTCGTGAGAGCTTTTTGTTCTACTTAACGGCATTTGTGATTAAGGGGTCATTTTTAAAGAATTGGAACAAAATTCGAACTTTAGGTTAAAGAGCAAGGTATTGACTAGGGGGCAAACCCTCTAATATACGTATTAAAAATATAAGAATATAGAGGTTCGTTACGTAAGTTAATTCGTAAGTTACGTATATTTATTACTAATAAAAACGTTCGTAGGGCAATAAAATTAAACAGGTTTCGAGAAAGCCATTTAACCAAATAAAAGTAAATTAATATTCAATTTTATTTTTAATTATTCATGTACGGTGAGCCAAAATCAAAACCTGCATTAGTTCAAAAACGTTCAAAAATTACATAAAAAGAATTAAGTTTTTTTAACTGAAAGTAAGGAACGACGTTAAAACTTAAAACGAACAGAAATTATTCCGTATATAAAAGGGGCTGTCCCCTCCTCAGCGCCTCGCTCTTTACGCTAAAGTTTGACTTTCTCACAACTCTATTTTTTTTAAACAATAAAAAACTTTAGCGTAAAGAGCGAGGCGTTGAGGAGGGGACAGCCCCTTTCATATAGGGAATAATTTCTGTTCGTTTTAAGTTTTAACGTCGTTCCTTACTTACAGTTAAAAAAACTTGTTTTTTTTTATATTTAATTATACATAAGTACCAAAGGCTCATTTACTTGTTAATTGGTAAGATTTTTACATAGCGTCGCAAATAAGAAAGAAGCAGTGTATGATATGGCGATACTTACCGCTGCCGGAGGTGCTTGCTTTGTGCCAAGGTTAGATGCTGCAGAAGGGTTATCATAAACTGGTACTGCAGGCTCGTACGATGGTTCTTGAAAGTCAAACACTGCAATGCTAGATTCAGCATTAATTGGCTGTGGAGCAGGGGGAGGAGGGACGCCATATTGGGGCCTAGCTAGGGCCTGAGTGATCAAAATCGTTGCAACTAAGACCTAAGATAAACATAAAACTGAAAATTTTACAGTTAGAATTTTAGCTTACCCTTAGAAACACTACGATTGCAATAGTGTTTTTGCCATTACATGTTACTAATAGTCGCGTGGCCGTAGAAAGTGTTGATTCATTGCTATTGATCTGTCCTTTTTTCTTTGATCTAACTTTTTTTATGTTTAGATTGCTGCTTGGATAAACTTCAATGAGTTAAATATTACATCAAGATGAATTATGGCTTCGTTATTGATGCATCAAGAACCATTATGGAGTTTACAGTGCGAATCTACTCTAAATCTATTTTGGGAAATCTTTCAAAAATATAATTTTCAAAAAAGGTGGAAAACGTTCTAATGCACCGAAAAAATCACACATGCTCGTGTAATTCCTCTTTCAATATTCTACGACCCACTCGATTTTATCTTTGAGACTGCTTTCGGCACGCTTCTTATTAATTTTGCATTTTAACTTAACTGCAATTTAAATATCAGGTGTTAAAAGATAAACAAGGTTTCAAATGAAATACTTTAATCTATAAACACATGCTCATAAAACGAAGTGATTTACTTGTATATTTGTCGAATGAAACACAAAATAACAGCTAAAAACAATTTCTCAGCCAGTAAAAACTGCGTATGAGATAATGGAGTGTGAATAAATGCTGGTTTTATGTTCTTGAACATCCAAAATTAAACAATAACAATTTACTAAATTACGAATTCTAAGTACTCATTTTATGTTCTTGGATATCCAAAATTGGACAATAGCAATTTGCTAAAATACGAATTATAAGGATTTCCATTACTGTTGTTAGGAGAAATCTTAGTTTACTATCTCATCAAAAAAAAAAATAAATGTCCCAAATTCACTCACATTAGATTTTAGATAAACTCGTGTTCTTCCTCTTAAGTTGTTGACTTAGTTTGTCACGCAAAATCAATTTGTGATTAGCCTCATGGATAGCACATTTTTGGTGTAACAAAACTTGACCAGTTGGAAATAATGATACCATTTATCTTAATCTATATTCTATGCGTATTTTTATGATGCTCTGTCTTATTCTCTATAAGTATATGACTAAAAAAAAGTGTACTCAAGATCTCATGTACTGAATGAATCATAAATATAGTCACAAAAATAACTTCTTAGTCAACGCAAAGTGTATGCTGCTTCCTGACTCAAAAGTAATCCATTAGTATCTGTCACTTAGAAGAAAGATGATAATTACTACTGCAGTCAATTGTTCGACGAACAAAAAATTTCTTATCTATACAAGTGATTTTCTATTTCGCTTACAAGATGCAATAGTAACTTATGATATGCAATAGTAAGTCACATTTGTTACAGTTAATAAACTACTTATATAAAAGCATATTTGCACTTTCCTCTTTGTTATTTAATTAAATAAAAAAAAACAAGTTTTTTAAACTGAAAGTAAGGAGCGACATTAAAACTTAAAACGAACAGAAATTATTCCGTATATGAAAGGGGCTGTCCCCTCCTCAACGCCACGCTCTTTACGCTAAAGTGTTTTTCTGTTTTTGAATATAGAGCTGTGAAAAAGAGCCAAACTTTTGCGTAAAGAGCGCGGCGTTGAGAAGGGGGGAGCTCCGTTCAAATACGGACTAAGTTCGGTTATTTTCTAGTTCTAATGTCTCTCCTTGCTTTCAGTTAAAAAAACTTGTTTTTTTTTATTTAATTTCTTATCGTTTTTTAGTTAATGCAGCTTTTATTTGCATAAAAATTTTACTTTTCTTTTGATAAATGGATGTCTTTACAAATTAACTTAAGTAACTAACTTCTATATTCGTATATTTTTCTTCTGGCAAAAAATACAAAGTTGCAGATTTTTGCAGATATGAGCTTGAAACCTATGTAATAGGGTTTTCTGATACGCTGAATCTGACGGTGTGATTTTCATTAAAATTCTTTCACTTGTAGGGGATGTTTCCCCCTCTTTAAAAAATAGAGTAAATTTTCTCAGGCTCGTAGCCTTTGATGAGTAATACTAAACTTAATAAAATTGATATATTTAGAATCAGCATTATAAACACATTCTTTTGATACATTTATTGACATCAAAATTTCGTTTTTAAAAGTTTCGATTACTATTGAGCCGTATCGCTTGTTCTTTTATTGTTTTTTTTATTACTTATATGTTATTACGTATATGAGGGGGTTCTCCCCTTAGTCAATACCACGCTCTTTACGTTAAAAGTTAAAAAAAAATTTAATTAAAAAACCCCTGAATAACAAAGACCGTTTAATTAGAATAGAGAGCTCTTTTGAAAGCACTAAAATAAAACTGTAGCGTAAAGAGCGAGGTATTAACTTGGGGGAGAACACCCTCACATACGTTATAATTTCTGTTCGTTTTAAGTTCTAATATTCTTTCTTACATTTCAGTTGAAAAAACTTGTTTTTTTTATATTTAATTTCTGATCGTTTTTTAAATAATGCTTGGAAATCTGGCGCCGCCTTCATAGAAATGTCCCTTACCCCAAAGAAACATCCTCCACGGAACTATTCTCCAGAGTAACCCCTCCTCTAGTCCCCCCCCCTCCAGAAAAAATCCTTCCTGAAAATGGTTGTATACTTCCCAATAACCAATAAATAATGCTGGAAAGTCCGGCACCCCCTTCATGGCAATTTCCCTTCCCCCATGAAAAATTCCTTCATGAACAGATCCTCCAACATAACCACCGACCCCCCCTTCCCTCCCACTACCAGAAAAAAAACCTCCTGAAAACTTCTGTATACTTCCCAATTACCAATACTATATGTTAACATTGGGTAAAGTTCATAACTTTTAGCCCTCCCTCTGGGAACATCGGGGGATTAAGTCACCCTAAAAGACATATTTATCATATATTCGACCATGTTGAACAAAATGGCTATCTCAAAATTTTGATCAGGTGACTTTGGGAAAAAAATAAGCGTGGGAGGGGGCCTAGTTGCCCTCCATTTTTTTTGGTCACTTAAAAGGGGCCCTAGAACTTTTAATTTCCGTTACAATGAGCCCTCCTACGGTATTCTAGGACCACTGGGTCAATACGATCACCCCTGGGAAAAAAAAAAAAAAAAAAAAAACAAACAAACAAATAAACACGCATCCGTGATCTTTCTTCTGGCAAAAATGTAAAATTCCACATTTCTGCAGATAGGAGATTGAAACCTCTAGAGTAGGGTTTTCTGATACACTGAATCTGATGGTGTGATTTTCATTAAGGTTCTATAACTTTTAGGGGGTATTTCCTCCTTTTTTTGAAAATCAGGCAATTTTTTTCAGGCGCGTAACTTTTGATGGGTAGCACTAAACTTGATGAAAGTTATATATTTGAAATCAGCATTGAAATTTTATTCTTTTGATATATCTATTGGTATCAAAAACCCGTTTTCTAGAGTTTCGGTTACCATTGAGCCGGGTCGCTCCTTACTTACAGTTCGTTACCACGAACTGTTTGATCACTCAATGATATAAGTGTGGTTTTTAGTCAATTGTGCTCAGGCTTTGCGGCAAACATTCAAGGACTTGTGGGAAAAAAGCAAAGTAACTTTCATGCTATTTTATTCGCATGAATGCGAATAAAATCAAACTTGTCAAATTTGAGTAAAATTTGATGAATTAGATCACCCCCCCCCCACCCCAAGAGTGAATGTATCGTTTTTATATTTATGACGCATATAGCATTACAAATGGAAATTGTTTAAAACATGGAATAAAGGTTGAAAATTGTTTTAAGTTCAGTTCAGAATCGCTAAAGTTATTATGTAAACTGCAAAAATATTTATGGCGTCCAAGCAATAATTCTAATGTTTGAATTCAAACTAGTAAAATACTCGATAATTTTGAAGTCATTTTTATATACATCAGTATTGCAATTACCTTGTCACACTTGTCACAGTTATTAGGAACATTTGAAGATTTTCATGTATGGAGAAGTGTATATTAAATTGCTTGAATCAGAATCAAAAGAAATTAAATTGCGTAAAGAACAAAAAACTGGTAACTGCAAAAATATTTGTTTATTTTTAACAAGTGATTACAACAATTCAAAAACCATAAAAAAGAAAACCAAAAGTTTGAAGCTTTGTAGAAATCGTTGTTAGAAATTGGTCTTGCTTTAATAATCATATATCTTTGAAAAAATACAGTATAAAAAGACAATAAATTGCGTAAATAGCAAAAAAACTGGTAGTTGCAAAAATATTTATATATATTTTAACAAGGGATTACAACAATTCAAAAATCGTAAAAAAACAAAACTAAAAGTTTTAAGCTTAGTAGATATCGTTGTTAGAAATCAGACTTGCTTTCATACTTATATACCTTTGAAAAGAATGCAGTATGAAAAGACAGCAAATTGTCTGTGGTTAGAAGACACGCGACAATGAGAATCCATATATAGAAGCCTGCTGCGTGCCGAGTGCCAGGGCCCGGCAGCTGGTAATTGCAAAATATATTTGTATATATTTTAACAACTAACAAGGATTTACAAGAACTCAAAAACCTTAAAAATGAAAAACAACAGTTTGAAGCTTAGTATATATCGTTGTTGAAAAGACAGCAAATTGTGTAAAATTTAAGATTTCCGGGGCCAGGCTCCGACCCGCATTTTCGGCCCTGATCACGTGCTTAAACTATGAAGCAACTATATCAAGTTATTAACTATAATCTTCTAAACCTTGCCTCATTTAAATCGTTGAGGGCTAGAAATATTCACACGAAAAGCTTAGAGCCATTATTTTTGCTCAACGATATTTTCCAACCATCAATTGCCTTCGCTATAGCCTACGGCTCAGTTTGTCGCTTGATGACAATAGGATGAGATGAGTTATCGTTCCCCTCTTATACGGGGCAATTTGAGCTAGTTCTTGATTAAAAAAAAAGTTTTCTTTTAAGATGAAAAGTAAAAAGTGACGTTAAAATTTAGAACCAATAAACATCCTGTATATTGGGGGGGGGGCACCCCGTAAGTTCCTTGCGAATTATGGTAAAATTTAGCAATTTCTTTAATATATTGAAACTTTAACCTAAGGACCAGGAGACTTCGGGAGGTGGCAGCCCACCTTATATATAGGATAATTTTTATACGTTTTAAGTTTTAAAGCCTCTATTTACATTTATTGGAACATTTGTGCTTTTAGATTTAATTGTTTTTGTTTTAATTGCGCTTTCAGAAATATTATGTATGATTGGGGGCTATCACTTTTCCATTCTTTCTCATTAAGTTAAAGTCTAAGTGTTAAGTAGCAAGGCTAATAATGAAAATTACTTCTCGAAGAAGGCGCACTTTCTTAACAAATTTCCTGGTGCCGTTTAAAGGTCCCAAAAATCATTTTTAGGTCTTTATTTCTCAAGATTGGGGGTGGTCATTGCACGAGCCTGACTTTGGCTCAATCCCCTCCACCTCTTTTGAGCATATGAACTTAATCTCTGATTTACACTCAAAACAGTGCTAAAATATGATTCACTCTCACTCTCTATGTATTCATATCGAACGGCTAGTCCTAACATTCCACCCGGTTGAAGGGGGCCACATACTAATTTACGTTAATCTTTGCCGCATCACATTAAAAGTTGGAAAATTCTGGTTAAAAAAGAGTGTGCTTCTTGAGGCTTCAGACACCGCACACCCTAAGATGAGGTGCACTGACTTTTCCCTAATTGATGGTGCACAATTATGCAATACTGTTTTACCAGTATTACTCTAAAATTTTATAAACAATATACAAATACTATTGATTTTGTGCTGGCAGCAAGGCCATAAACTAGGGTGAGCGGTTAGAGGGTTTTGAGCCCCCCCCCTCGAGATTTATGTTCGGCTCGTACAAACGTAACAACACCGCGTATAAAGTAATTTTTGATACGTTTTTTAAAGTTTTTGTACCCCTCCCCCAGAAAAAAAAATCCAGGATAAGGTCTTGATTGTAATTATGCATGGTTAGGAGCAAACGTGCCGCGCCACGGCTAGCTGAATAGCTTATCGATAGTCTGTACCGACTGGTAATCTTGGAATTTCCAGTTGACAGTCCTTTAGTGGCAGTCAGGTCAATTTTTATTGGCACCAAATGGCCAAAATCCTCACTTCACTGCTGTGTGACGTCTGTTTGTTGTTCAAATGAGCATAAAAACTCTGACTTCCCACTCAAGTGATCCTTTTCCAGAAATGGATCCTTTTTCCAGAAATCGTGTGGCCACCAGTTCTACAAGATCCCCTCTTATAAAAAAGAAACAAACGTTCACGCCTCCGTGGCCATCCTTATCGAAAAGAAATACAACATTATAAATTTTGTAATAGGAATAAGAACCTCTAGAATGAGACATGAGGCTCTAGAACATTGTGTTTCATAGTGAGCCTTCCATCAAGATTGACCTCCGTTTCAGGTATATTTTCCCCTTTTTCTAAAATTTTGCGAATTTTCTTATCCTAATTAACTGATATATTCAAAGTTTTCCCACATTTGGAGTTAGAAGTAAAAATACATATTGTTGACGCATATCTTAATGTCAAATTTCTGTTTTCTAGAATTCCAGTTTCTACGGATACCATGAATGGTTCGGAAGCGATCCTAAAATACCAAAATGAAAAAAAAAATAAAAGAAAAAGGTAGTTGGATGCAACTAGATTTTGGTCGCAATGACGGATCCTCAAATATATATTTAAAAAAAAGATAAACTTAAAGCATGTTCTAACTTCCGATAAAATCTCATCTCTATCAGAATCAAATGGCAAAAGATGAAACCAACAATAACTGAAAGTCTAACAGGAAGTAATAAGGTGTCAATTTAATAAGGTGTGGTTGAATTGTTCTACTTATAAACTAAAAAAAAGGTACATTTGAGGTACGTTCCTGCTTTGCAAAAGATAAGAATTTCATTTACCTTCATAGTAGATATTACTTATAAATCCGTGAAATAACTGATTACTTCCACTGAATGGACGAGACTCATCCTTCCTGAGTTTCTTCAACTGTTATATAATCATAAATCAAGGTCAAAAGAAGTTTAAAAAAAGCAATATGTAAAAAAGGCTTTGATCATCATCTTCCTAGAGCCAAAAGTAGAGCACTGAGATAATTTCTATTATCAGTCGTTTTTCTTCTCTGTATGGTAGATCGTAAATTTCTGTTCCCCAGTCAGAAAATTTAGTTTTGCACCATAGTGAAATTAGTAATGGAGCGTCAAGTAGTTACTAGAACAAAACTTGGAATTGATTATCACGACTAGACGAGTGCATAATTAAATATGCAAAACAAATTTAGTTTCATTTGCTTCTCGAGTCATAATTTTATAGTGGTCGCGAGTAAACGAAATGAGCATTTAATTAAAGTAGTGAAAATAACTTAGGTTTTTTAAACAGGTTTTTTATTTGATAAAATGATGTTTGAAAACTGTTCGTCAAAATTGAAACGACTTATACCGTTACAAGAATATTTATATTTCGCTAGAAAACAATATTTTCTTGGTTATTTATTAATTTTTAATTTCAGAGAATATCGTTGTGAATATGTAAATTTAAAAGTCAACCTAATGTTTTGACGATCAAATCCAAAACAATATGAAATGTAAACTTTTACAAATGGTTTGTGAAAGATTCAGAACCAATGACTCACTGTGAACTAGGGATTTTTTCAAGCCGAAGCTTTAATAAATAGATAAATGGGTACTTGTCGGTTATTGGGAACACACCCAAGAAGTGAAGTTAGATTAATACTAATGAAAAATAACAAAACATGATGATGAAATAATACTTTAGAAACAAAATTATGGAAACCTAACCCAACGTAACGAACCTAACCTAACCACAACTCCCACCCCTAATGTGCAAATATATAACCCAAATTATGCAAGTCCAATGCATTCTGTCTAAGTATACAATGCAGTGCTCAGGGTTGCCACCAGCTCAAAAATAAAATCCCGATTTTTCTTCTAAAAAAATCCCAGAAAATCCCGGAACATAGTTTTTAGAATATACAACATAGGGCTACACAGTGATAACGTAAAAATCAAAACGCCTAATTCGAAGTACGGTGAAACGTGGTTTCTGGTTGTAACTAACAACTGATTGTCAATATTCCTAATATTATTTCTGTGAAAACATTCTGGTTGATTAGTTGGATCTACGACAAATATTTTAGGCCAAAGCAATTCACCAAAGTTCCGAGAAAACGTGTCGACGCGTCCACGTTTCATCGTTATTTGAATTTCCCGCCCAAGAATTGACGTCACGCTTTGCAGCCATATAGCGCGTCCAGACTATCCAATTTGTGGAAAATGGGACGGAATCTGGAAAAAACGAATAGTCGTCCAGACTAGGCGTTTTTTTTTCAAAAACTTGGTGTTTTTTACAGAAGATATTTGTACAAATTTATCGGCGTTATCCTCATTAAATCCGTTTTTCTGAGGCAAAACCTATAGAAAACAAATTTAGAGCCTCAGTTAGACAATTTACCTTTCTTCTTTTCAAGACAATCTTAGACAGCTATTTTAATTAATCACTCATCGTGTTTAATTGTCTCCTACTTCCGGAATTTTTTCCAAAAAAGCTGTTTACACTACAGTCTTCTATCCCATTTTTCAATTTTCTTGCCTTCTGATTATTCCCGCCCAGAAAACTTAAAAATGGGACGGGACACCTGTCTACATTCTAAGATTTCCGTCCCATTTTCCAGAAAATCGATAGCCTGGACGCGCTAATATTCAATATGGCTTGCCAAGCGGTAAAAGTTGCCTTTTATCACATCTCCACTCGTCCCTTTCCTTTTTACCATACCTGATTTTCTGTTTAGCAAAAGTCTCACCAATCAAGAAGGGGACAGCGGAACTATCATTCGTCTTACAAAACCATCCTCTTGAAATAAGTATCCTTTTGAACAGAATAAGTAAAACGGCGTACGCTTTTTAATTACCTTTCCTGATATTAACTTTGCCCGAGGCATTACACGGGGCAAAATGAACTACAATGTCAAGAAAAGAAAATCCTCGCTGTTTTTGTTTGAATTCGCTGCTCCTCGTTACATTGGAGTTGAATTTTCAAAAGTCAAATCCCGAACAAAAAAATCGTCGCCCCTGTGTACAAGCGCAAATCCAGAGGGAACAAACAAAAACAGAGAATATTCGTGATATGGTAGAGAAAAAAAAATAGTAGACTATCTGCCAAAATCGTTGAAAATCTCTTTAATGAAAAAATCCTGGTTCTTAGCAAAAATCCCGGTTTTCTTATAAAAAATCCCGAAAATCCACACACACAAAAAAAAATCCCGGAATGCAAAAAAAAATCCCGGAAAATCGGGATTAATCCCGGACGGTGGCAACCCTGGCTGTGCTATGATACAATGCACTGTATCATCCATCACTGGTTTTGTAGCTATGAAACTGGTTTTCTGAGATGTTACCTAAGCGTAATTCTTGAATGCGTTTCCGTGTGGTTTCCAATAACCGACAAGTACCGATAAATGAAACAAAAATAAAATAAAATGAAAAAATAAATTTATAAATAAAGAAATGGAAACGAATAAGTAAATAAGCAAGGTGAATAAGTAATAAATAAATGAATTAATTAATATAGTTAAATGAATAATTTGGGGCTAACAAATAAATGAAAATAAAAATAGTATAAAAAATCGCATCAGGTGTCTAAGGCCTAAATATCTTAAAAGATCTTTAAAAATTTGAACTTTCATGTTCACGTACATTTTCTAGCAGGACAGAAGCTATTCCAAGCTTTTCCACAGTGTTAGGCCAATGCGTTTGTCGCAGGAACAAGGCCATAAACTGTACTTGAGGTTTGAAAATGTCAAATATAGAATTAAATTAAAAAAACAAGTTTTTTTTTAACTGAAATTAAGGAGCGACACTAAAACTTAAAACGAACAGAAATTATTCCGTATATGAAAGGGACTGTCCCCTACTCAACGCCCCGCTCCTTAGGCTAAAATTTGACTTTTTCTCACAACTCTGCTTTGTAAGACAATAGAAAACTTTAACGTAAAGAGCGGGGCGTTGAGTAGGGGACAGCCCCTTTCATATATGGAATAATTTCTGTTCGTTTTAAGTTTTAACGTCGTTCCTTACTTTCAGTTAAAATAAACTTGTTTCTTTTTATTTAATTTCTGAACGTTTTTGAATTAATGCAGGTTTTGAATTTGGCTCACCATTCATGAATAATTAAAACGAAATTTGCATATTAATCTTTTTCTTTTTTAACAACTAATAACCTTATAATAACCTAAGTTTGACTTTTGTTCCAGTTGTTTTAGAGTGACTCCTGAATCACAAAGGCCGTTTAATTAGAATAATAAAACTTTCGGTTGAAAAAGCTTGTTTTTATTTAATTAGTAATCGTTTTTTAAATAATGTACAGAAATCCAGCTCCCCCTCCACATAAAATTCCCTTCCCCCGCGAGAAATTATCGCCATGGAAAGATTCTCCCACGTAACTTAAATTAGCGATATATGCGGAACTTAATTTTCTAAGGTACAGTAACAAAACGGTCAAAGAGGTCAAAGCTATCTTTACGAAAATAAAATTCAAAAATTGAGCAAGTATCAAATCACTGAAATGAATGAAAGAAAAGATCTTTAAAAAATATACGTAATAATTTATGTTCGTTTTAAGTTTTAATGTTATTCCTTACTTTCAGTTGGAATTTTTTATTTTTTATGTTAATAACAACCACAAGCCGATGACATGTAATATCTTTGGTTTATCAAACAGTTCGTGGTAACGAACTGTAAGTAAGGAGCGACCCGGCTCAATAGTAACCGAAACTCTAAAAAACAGAATTTTGATACCAAAAGATACATCAAAAGAATCAGATTTGTATGCTGATTTCGAATATATAAGTCTCATCAGGTTTACCCATCAAAAGCTACGCACCTGAGAAAATTTTTCTTATTTTCGAAAAAAGGGGGAAATAACCCCTAAAAATCATAGAACTTTAATGAAAATCACACCATCAGATTCAGCGTATAAGAGAATCCGACTATAGAAGTTTCAAGCTCTTAGCGGCAAAAATGTGGAATTTTGTAGTTTTTGCCAGAAGAAAGATCACGGATGCGTGTTCATTTGTTTTTTTGTTTTTTTTCCCAGGGGTGATCGTATTGATCCACTAGTCCTAGAATATCGTGAGAGGGCTCATACAAACGGAAATAAAAAGTTCCAGTGCCCTTTATAAGTAACCAAAAAAATTGGAGGGTAATTTGGCCCCCTCCCACGCTAATTTTTTTCTCGAAGTCTCCCAATCAAAATTTTGAGATAGCCATTTTGTTTACCATAGTCGAAAGTCTAATAAATATTTCTTTGAGGATGAATTAATCCCCCACAGTTCCCAGGGGAAGGGCTGCAAGTTATAAACTTAGCCCATTGTTTACACACAGGTATTGGTTATTGGGAAGTATACAGACGTTTTCAGGAGGATTTTTTTTTCTGGTGGGGGGGGGGGGTTGTCAGAACAGGGGGTTATGGGGGAGGACATTTCCATGGAGGATGTTTCCTTGGGGGAAGGGACATTGCTAGATTTCCCAGCATTATTTAAAAAACGATCAGAAATTAAATAAAAAAAAACAAGTATTTTTCAACTGAAAGTAAGGAGCAATATTAAATCTTAAAACGAACAGAAATTATTACGTATATGAGGGGGTTTGACCCCTAGTCAATACCTCGCTTTTTACGCTAAATTTTTTTTTAGCACTTTCAAAAGAGTTATCTATTCTAATTAACCGGCCTTTGTGATTCAGGGGTTTGTGATTCGAACAAAATTCGAACTTTAGTGTAAATAGCGAGGTATTGACTAGGGGGCAAACTCCCTAATATACGTAATAAAAACATACGAACATAGAAGTTCGTTACGTAAGTTAATTCGTAGGTTACGTCAGAACAAAATTTCGAGAAAGCCATTTACTTGAAAAAAAAAGAAAATTAATATGCAAATTTCGTTTTAATTATTCATGTACGGTGAGCCAAAATCAAAGCTGCATTAATTCAAAAACGTTCAGAAATTAAATAAAAAAACACGTTTTTTTTAACTGAATGTAAGGAGCGACATTAAAACTTAAAACGAACAGAAATTATTCCGAATATGAAAGGGACTGTCCCCTCCTCAACGCCCTGATCTTTACGCTAAAGTTTGACTCTGTCCCACAACTTTATTTTTTAAAACAATAAAAAACTTTAGCGCAAAGATCGAGAAAGATTCGACAAAGATAGAAGGATTTCTATCGGCATTTTGTCTTTTGTTTTTCACTGTTTATTTTCGAGACAATTCTAAGAATTTCATCTGAACAGAACCAGCTTAAAAAAAGAAAGGAAGAGAGCCAAGGAATCAAAATTTAACTTTTGTCGGCTGTAAAAAGAATACGCATGAAGAATTTAAGAATTGTTTCTTAGAGTGCAAATCAAGTAATATAGGATGGTTGTAGATGGTTTCCTAGTTTGTGGGTAGCCTTGACCAGTAAACCATACCTTTAAAAACCTGGATGTGCTTTGCGCCTGAAAATTTATAAAAGACAATACCGTACAATAAATCGTTGGGCATCTGGAATAATTATTATTTTGTTTTTAGTCTTTTGTAGTGATTTTTTTTACGTCAACCTGCTTTACAGGCTACAAAATCTTTTGCAGGAGTAAATAAAAAAAAAATTTTGTAGTTTAATGTTGAAATAGATAATCAGTCCGTTTTTGTCATTTTTCAAGACATTTTTTTTACAGTCGTTCGGAAGTGACTGACTAGTGACGACGACAGTGACTGACTAGTGACGACGACAGTGACTGACTAGTGACGACTAGTGACGACGACTGCATTAGTTGCTTTTCATAATGCTGACTCTTTCTATTGCTATTGCTATTTTCTTACCCAACCAGCTATACATAAACTAAATCATGTTGCCAGCTCTTTAATTGGCTTGGACTCTTGCAGAGTAGCCAAAGGTTAATTGTAAATGAACGAGGATATATACCGGGGGGCAAAATTAAAGCAAGTGTGCTGGTCATTTTATTCCAAAAATGACTAATAATTCAAGCTGTGTAGGTGATTGTAAGTCTTGTTCTATCAAGCTCTGTCTATTATTTTCATTGCTATAATTTTGTTTTTAATTCAAGGACCTTGTGAATAATGGCGTTTGTGACAATAATATCCGAATTGTGATAGCATATCAGCCTTTATCGGACTTCTTTTTAGCATACTGCATAAATTGACCCTTGACCTCTTTATGATTGTTTATTATGAGTTGATATATTGTGACAAAATCAATTGGATTTTCCCAACAAATCACTGTAGATTCGACAAAGATTCTCAGCCGGGGCTCTCCGAAGCACTATGATCCACTAAAAGTTTCTGTAGCTTTTGCTGTCAAGAATGAACTGAATTAAAACCGCGTGAACTCGACTGAACTATCACATGTATCTTACAAGGCATTCTTGAGACATCCTAAATTTTAAGTTATTTAGCTTATATAAATATACAATTTAATAGTTTTTTTTACTCATTATGAATCGCACGTTTTCTATTCAATTTTCTAACCACTCATGTAGATTATTATTTAAAAATTGAATTGGTTATTTATTTATTTCAAGAGTAAAAACAATGAGAAGACGTTTATCAAAGACGTTTGATAAAGGAATAATTCGATTAAAAAATGAATAATCACAGAAGACTTAAAATAATGGATAATAAATACATTAATGAATCTTCCTATAAACAGAAATTAGAATTAATAACCAAATCAAACTTAAAAAGGACAGAAATGATTAAAACAGGAGTAGGACTGCAACCCTCCTAAGCCCCCTAAAGGCCACAGCGTCATTTATGCTTGATCGAAATCGGTTTGTATTTTGGGTAGTATGTTTTTTTTATTGTGATGCACCACCAAACAAAATAAACAAAGCTAATTATGGTTTATAAACATAAGTGGTGTTGCCTTTCTCCCTCGCACACTCTCTAAACGGCTTAAGTGTCATTTCTCTTCTATTAGAAATGATTTGTGTTTTAATCAATGTGAGTTTTTTCTTGTCAAAATCGTTGACGAGATGAGATGAAACCTCAAAAGAAGCAAAACGAGGATAATTACAGTCAAAATGAAAATACAACGCAAACATTTTGGCCAAGTCCTCCGCTCGACCGTCCTCAGTGAAAAAACTGAAAAATAAAAAAAGGCCGTAAAAATAACCACAAAAATAAATAAAAGCGAACCGTAAAAAATACCAATAAAATAAAAGAAAGGCCCTTTCCAAGTAATGGTGAAAGGGTAACTGAATAAAAAATCCGACCATGAATGAAAATCAAACAGTTTGTGGTAACGAACTGTAAGGAGCGACTCGGCCCAATAGTAGTCGAAACTTTAAAAAACCGAAATTTTTACGAAAATAAATACATCAAAGGAATTGGCTTTTTATGCTAATTCCATATATTTAAGTTCATTAAGTTTACTTTTACCCATAAAAACCTACAAGCCTGAGAAAATTTTCTTGATTTTTGGAAAAAGGGGAAAAGACGTGATCTTAACGAAAATCACACTGTCAAATTCTACATATTAGAAGTAATAACCTATCATGAGGTCCGGAATGAGATCTGAGACGGGATCGTATAAAGCGAGTATAAACCTACCAAACAGGCTATGTTCGGAACAAAAGCTGTATACAATACTAAACTAGATCGTAAGTAGTGGGGGCTTACTATTTTCAAGCAGCCAGATACCCCGGAATACAAGCAGCCAGATATCACAGTAACATGGGAATACAAGCGGCCCATTAGGCATGGAGCCCTTAAGTCCTCGCACCTGTTTCTAGCGGTCAGCTGGCAAGATTCCTATGAGAGCCCTGGCAAGATTCCCACCCTTGGCAAGATTCCCGTGAGAACTCTGTTTCTACCTGGCAAGATTCCAACCCCTGGCCAGATTCCCAGCACGCCCTGGCAATATTCCCCTGTTAGCCCTGTTTCTGGCTGGCAAGATTCCCACCCCTGGGAAGAGTCCTAGCACGCCCTGGCAAGATTCCCGTGAAAGCCCTGTTTCTAGGCAAGATTTCTAGGACATGACTTCTGACGTCACAACATGCCCTGTTTCTGCAATATATATAGGAACATAAACACAGGGAAATTAACATTGGTTATGATTTTTCGTTATGATTGCTGGTTGTTTGTTAGGTTTGTTGATTATGTTGGTGATGTTTGTTGGATGTTGGTTATGATTGCTAAATGATGCTTGATGGTTATATTTGTTGGTTATGTGGTTTGATGGTTATGATTGCTGGATGTTATTTGATGGTTAAGTGGCTTGGTGTTTATGATTGATGGATGTTGTTTGTTGGTTATGTTTTTCGGTTTTTGGTTATGTTTGTTGGTTATGTTTGATGGTTATGTGGCCTGGTGGTTATGATTGCTGGATATTGTTTGTTGGTTATGTTGGTTATGATTAATGTTTGTTGGTTGTTGATTATGTTTGTTGGTTATTTTGTTGGTTATGATTACTGGTTGTTGGCTATGTTTGTTGGATGATGGTTATGTTTGTTGATTGATGGTTATGAATGTTGATTATGTTTGTTGATCTTTGTGTTTCTTGATGGTTATCTTTGTTGGTTATGTTTGTTGATTGTTTGATGTTGGTTATTTTGTTGGTTATGTTGTTGGGTATGAATGTTGGTTATTGGTTGTTGATTATCTTTGCTGGTTATTGCTTGTTGGTTATGTTTGTTGATGGTTGTGTTTGTTGTTTGTTGGATTAAGGTTTGGATATATTTCAAAATAAATGGAGTTATTAGCCAATGCCACCCCTCTTTTCTAGGTGAAATCCACCTCTACACGTCTAGATGCTTTTACGAAATCATGTCCAAACATGCCTCCCCAGGGGGCAGAAGCCATTTATAGCATATTAAATACATGGAGCTACCAAACCCTCAAGCCGTCACACCTACACAAGACTCCCAAGACACACCCTTCTGGATTCCAATGACGTCACAGGAGTTACCCCTTTTCAAACAGTCAGGAGTAATATGCATGACGCAATTTTATGTAATCCTGCGTCAAGAACCCATGGGGTAATCCCCGCTTATAACTTAACGACAGGTCACAACTTTCGTGATGATTGTGCAACCATCATTACCAAGTATTACCTTTTTGACATTTTTTGCCTGAAACCCTCAACGTATTCTCCTCCTTGTGCCTTCTTATTTTTTCGCCCGAAACATGCAACGCTTTTTTTTCTTTTATTCTTTTTCCTTCGTTCTTGACCCCACCAGGACTGGAAAGGTCAATTTTCTTCCATTAGAACTGTTCCTTAACCGAGAGAACTAACAAGACATTCCTAATATTTTGTCCTACTCTTAATATTCTAAAATTAACCTAATGCGTGACACCTAAGATTCTACATTTTTGGTCAACACTAGAATGATGTGTTACTCTCCCAAATTTTACACGCTCCAGGACACATTTGCTCTCAAGATATTTATAACGATAAAACGAAAATGTATCGTTTCCATGCGGGGGTTATTAGATTTTACACTATCACGCCAATACGCCCCCCTCTAGAATGCAATACCGGAAGAATAAGGTTGATATTAGATGCAAATTTTAAACATATTAAGGTCTTTTATGGAAAATATCCATTCCTTTGAATACTTGTTAGATTTTCACCTCTTCCATGGGAAAAATTCCTTAGTAACTCTACCCCATCTTTTAAGCTGTAGTTCACCCCACAATGACATTACATGAATCACCGACCCCAACCCTGAAAACACATCATCTCCATCAAGAGATTTTTCAGGCATTTCCTATTAAAAATTATGATTTTAAACCCCGTGATTCAAGTTTTGCAAGCCCAAGCCTATCATAACCTTCCCCAAAACACTCCACACCACCATGACATTTTTCCCATGTGACACCAGCTGCCGCCCCCCGCCCCCCCCGCCCCTTGGGTGACCTGACATTAGCGGTACATTTAAACCATATTAAGAGATATCTTTGAAGGACTTTTAACAAAATGCACCGTTTCTTTGAGTATCAAAAAATTCATTTAACACCTCCCACCTTATTTTTAAGCTCTAGAGTATACTAGTCAATGACAATGCATACCAGAGTGCCATTACTTGACTTCCCCTCTGACATTGCTACATCTGCCACAAGACATTTTTCAGGCATTTCCTATTAAAAATTATACCTTTAAATCACTTTGATTCCAGTTTTTGCAACCCCAGCCTATCATGACCTTCCACAAAACACTCCACCCCACCCCGTGGCATTTCACCCGTGTGACACCAGCCCCTCCCTCCCGGGTCCTGGGTGACCTGATAATAGTGGTACATTTAAACCATATTAAGAGATATCTTTGAAGGACTTGTGACGAAGTGCACCCATTCTTGAAATATTGGTTAAATTTCAATTCCACCAACCGAAAAACTCATTTAACACCTTCCACCATATTTTAAAGCCATAAAGTATATTAGCCCGAGTATACCTGTTCATGACAATGCTTACCACCTTCGTGAAGTAAGTATGATATTAAACACCCCCCTGACATCGCTATATCTCCCCCAAGACATCTTTCAGGCATTTACTAATACAAATTAATAATAAATTATATATATATATGTGTGTTTGTTTTTGTGTATGTGTGTTTGTGTATGTGTGTTTTTCGTTTTTTTTTCTTTGAGTGTGTTTCAAAGGTTAAAAGACGTTTACAATGACGCTGATGGGTGTCTTAGGGAGTGTTACAAACTAGATTTCTTTGGGTACTATGACGCGAATTACTTGCGAAAACTCGACTCATTAGGTTAGAGTAAAATTTTGAACATAGATTGTCTAAAAAGTGTTTTGGGGGACTGGAGCGATGTCAGAGGGGATGTCACAGAGCTGTAATAGTGCGGCATTATTGTATGAAATGGTTAAACTATGAAACAGTAGAAAAGAAAGGCAGATGATTTCTCTGTTTTCACGAATATCGTCTTTAGTGGGATAAATTGGCTTATTTTCGGAGCGAAAAAGGTTGAAAATGTCATAGGGGGCGAGGGCTGTTATCACATGAATAAGGGTGGGGAGTGGAATGATGAGGGAGTGATGCCAGTGTGAAAACAGTGTTGCAGCGCCATTCTACTCTAGGTCCATAAGTATACTTTTTAACGGTTTGGGTATCCACTCTTCTCGCAATATGGCCAAGTTGACTTCGAACCTCGCCCATTAGGTGGCATTACTTAAGATGACTGTCGTTATTTACGCTCTACCCACGTCTTTGCCCGTGTTCGGAGATTCCCCATGGGCTTTTGGAGTCCAGTTTGTGACATATGATGGTGTGATCCAGGTGAAATCTAGTCATGGAAATCCTGGGAATATTACAGAAAATACAGTAGGCTGAGAATGGGATAGGAATCTTGGCAATACTGAAGAAATAAAAGGACACCTGGAATCCCGGGGAGCCTGCCTGGGGTGGGAATCTTGTCAGGAATGCTGTGACGTCAGGAGGGCATATTTTTAAAACTTCATGTGAAAAGGGAGGGCATGCTTTTGAAATCCTATGTTAATTTCCTAGGGATGCATTTGAAATCTCGCGTTAATTCCCTGATATTGCTACTTTTTAAATTATCTCGAGCAACACCATTTTCTTAACCTCCTTCGTCACCCAGCCGAAATCCAAATTCCGTCTCCAAAACGAGTTGGCAGTGACCGAGCTTCCCTACAGCGCGCCCACCACTACTTGGGGAACCCTTTGGATCATTTGGGACCTCATTGTGAGGTACGGACCTCAGGAGGGGGGGGTTACCGTATAGTGTCAGGATATTGTGAAATATTCATAAGTCTAACTCAAAGAAATGGATGTTTCGTTCAAAGTCTTTCAATAATACCTCTTAATATGGTTTAAATATACCACTAATATCAGCTCACATAGGGGCTAGTGCCACATGGTAATGAATGCGGGGTGACGCCATGGCGGTGTGGAGTGTTTTGTTGGGCATCATGATAGGCTTGGGTTGTAAAAACTTGAATCACGGGATTTAAAGGCATATTTTTTATTAGGAAATACCAGAAAGATGTCTTGGGAGAGATGTAGCGATGTCAGGGGGGTATTTAATACCATCCATAATTTGCCAAGGTGGTATGCATTGTCATTGACTAGTATACTCTGGAGCTTAAAGATAAGGTGGGAGGTGTTCAATAAATTTTTTGCTAGAGGCGGAGTGAAATCTAACAAATACTCAAAGAAACTGTGCATTTCTTTAAAAGTCCTTCAAACATATCTTTTAATATGGTTTAAATGTACCACTAATATCAGGTCACCGAGGGGGGAGGGACAGGTGTCACATGGTTGAAATGCCATGGTTGTGGGGAGTGTTTTGTGGAAGGTCATGATAGGCTTGGGTTGCAAAAACTCGAATCACAGTGATTTAAAGGTGTAATTTTTAATAGGAAATGCCTGAAAAATGTCTTGGGGGAGATGTAGCGATGTCAGAGGAGAAGTCAAGTAATGTGACTCTGGTACACATGGTCATTGACTAGTATACTCTAGAGCTTACAGATAAGGTGGGAGGTGTTAAATGAATTTTTCGTTAGAGGGGGAGCGAAATCTAACAAATACTCAAAGAAACGGTGCATTTCGTTAAAAGTCCTTCAGAGATATTTCTTAATATGGTCTATATGTACCACTAATATCAGGTAGCCTAGGGGGAGGAGGGGGGGATTGGCTGGCGTCACATGGTAGAAATGCCAAGGTGGTGTCGAGTGTTTTGGGGAAGGTCATGATAGGCTTGGGCTTCCAAAAACTTGAATCACGGGGTTTAAAGTCATAATTTTAATAGAAAATGCCTGAAAAATGTCTTGGTGGAGATGATGTGTCGTCAGGGTTGGGGGGGGGAGTCATGTAATGCCATTGTAGGTGAACCACAGCTTAAAAGTTAGGGTGGGAACATTATAGAATTTTTCCCATGGAGGAGGCGAAAATCTAACAGGTTATTAAAGAAATGGATATTTTCCTTAAAAGCTCTTAATTTGTCTTAAATTTATATCTAATATATACCTTATTCCTCCGGTATTGCATGCTAGAGGGGCGGGGGGGGGGAGAGCGTATTGTCCCTATAGTGTGAAATCTAATATCCCACGCAAAGAAACGATACATTTTCGTTTTATCGTTATTAATATCTTGAGAGTAAATGTATCCTGGAGCGTGTCAAATTTAAAGAGTAATACGTCATTCTAGTGTTTGCCAAAAATAAGGAATCTTAGGTTTCACGCATTAGTTTAATTTTAGAACATTAAGAGTAGGACAAAATATTATGAATGACTTGTTAGTTCTCTTGGTTAAGACACAGTTCTATTGGAAGAAAATTGACCTTTCGAGTCATGGTGGGGTCAAGAACTAACGGAAAAGAACGAAATAAAAAAAAGTGTGATGAGCGTTTCAGGCGAAATAAATAAAAAGTTATAAGGAGGAAAAGTACGTTTAGGGTTTTGGGCGAAAAATGTCAAAAAAGGTATTATCTGGCAGGGATGGTTGCGCAATCAATACGTGACTTTACATAAAGTTTGTGCCACCATTAAGCTAATGAAAGAAAAAAAAATAATATGTATCGGGTGAAAAAATAAAATGTCAAAATTGGTATTAAAGTGACATTGATGCACAAACATTACATAAGGTATGAGTTGTCATTAAGTTGTAAGCGGGGGTTCCCCCATGGGTTCCTGACGCAGAGTTACATAAAATTGCGTCATGCATATTAGACCTGACTGTTTGAAACGGGGTAAGTCCTGTGACATCAATGGGGTTCAGAGGGGTGTGTTTTAGGAGTCTTGCGTAAGTGTGATGGCTTGAGGGTTTGGTAGCTCCATGTATCTAGTGGGCTATAAATGGCTTCTCTCGCCTGAAAGGCATATTTGGACATGATTTCGTACAAGCGTCTAAACATCGAATTTGCATAGAAACAAGGCTCCAGTAGAAACAGCATTTATTTTCAAATATATTCAAAGCAACAATCATCAACAAACATAACCAAAAATCATCAAACATAACCAAGAAACATCAAACAATATAACCAACAAACATCAAACAATAACCAACATAACCATAAAACAACATAAACAACAACCATCAAACCAAATAGCCATCAAACATAACCAACATAACCATCAAACAACATAACTAACAACTATCAAACAACAACCAACAAACATCAAACATAACCAGCGAACTTAACCATCAAACCACATAACCATCATCAACAAACATAACGAACAAACATCAAACATAACCATCAACTAACATACCCGACAATCATAAACAACAATCAACAAACATCCAACAAACATAACCAACAAACATCAAACCTAATAACAACCTTATTCCTCCGGTATTGCATGCTCGAGGGGGGGGTGTATTGACGTGATAGTGTGAAATCCAATAACCCAGGCAAAGTAACGATACATTTTCGTTTTATCCTTATAAATATATTGAGAGCAAATGTCTCCAGGGGCGTGTCAAATTTTGAGAGTAACCCATCATTCTAGTGTTTGCCAAAAATGGGTAATCATAGGTGTCACGCATTAGATTAATTTTAGAGCATTAAGAGTAGGACAAAATATTAGGAATGGCATGCTAGTTCTCTTACTTGAGCCACATCTCTATTGGAAGAAAATTGACCTTTAGAGTCCTGGTGGGGTCAAGAACGAAGGAAAAAGAACGAAAAAAAGCATTGATTTTTTCGGACGAAGAAATAAAAAGTCATAAGCAGGAAAAATGCGTTGAGGGCTTCGGACGAAAAATGTCCAAAAGGTAATATCTTGCAGTGACGTTTGCGCAATCATTACGTAAGGTGTGAGCTCTCGTTAAGTCATAAGCGTTGATTCCCCCATGGGCTCCTGACGCAGGGTTACATATAATTGCGTAATGCATTTTAGACCTGACTGTTTCAAACGGGGTAAGTCCTGTGACTCTTTGGAGTCCAGAGGGGCGTGTCTTGTGAGTCTTGCGTAGGTTTGACGGCTTGAGGGTTTTGTAGTTCCACGTATCTAATTTGCTATAAATGGCTTCTGCCAACTGGGGAGGCATGTTTGGACACGATTTCACACAAGTGTCTAGAAAAGTAGATGGCAATTTTGCCTAGAAACAAGGGGTGGCATTTGCTAACAACTCTATTTGTTTTCAAATATATCCAAACCTTCATCCAAAAACTAACAAATAACAAACATAACCATCAAAAAACATAACCAACAAACATAACCATCAACCAATAACCAACATTCATAACCAACAACATAACCAGCATACATAACCAACATCCAACAACCAACAAACATAACCAACAAAGATAACCATCAAGAAACATAACGTTCATAACCATCAATCAACAAACATAACCATCGTCCAACAAACATAACCAACAAACATTAATCATAACCAACAAACATAACCATCAAACATAATCAACAACCAACAAACATTAATCATAAACAACATAACCAACAAATAAAATCAAGCAATCATAACCACCAAGCCACATAACCATCAAACATAACCAACAACCGACAAACATAACCAACAAACAACATCCATCAATCATAAACACCAAGCCACTTAACCATCAAACAACATCCAGCAATCATAACCATCAAACCACATAACCATCAAACATCATCCAGCAATCATAACCAACATCCAACAAACATCACCAACATAACCAACAAACAGCAAACATAACAAACAACCAGCAATCATAACGAACAATCATAACCAATGTTAATTTCCCTGTGTTAATTTCCTATATATGTTGCAGAAACAGGGCATGTTGTGTCGTCAGAAGGCATGTCCTAGAAATCTTGCCTAGAAACAGGACTCTCACGGGAATCTTGCCAGGGTGGGCTCGGAATCTTGCCAGGGGTGGGAATCTTGCCAGCTAGAAACAGGGCTAACACGAGAATCTTGCCAGGTAGAAACACGGTTCTCACGGGAATCTTGCCAAGGGTGGGAATCTTGCCAGGGCTCTCATAGGAATCTTGCCAGCTGACCGCTAGAAACAGGTGCGAGAGCTTAAAAGCTCCATGCCTAATGGGCCGCTTGTATTCCCATGTTACTGTGATATCTGGCTGCTCGTATTCCGGGGTATCTGGTTGCTTGTTTTCCGGGTTATCTGGCTGCTTGAAAGTAGTAAGCCCCCACTACTATCGTATAAAGCAATCAGAACACGATTTAGTTATTGTTTTAAATTTTAAACCATTATTTGTAGGCAAGAGCAATGACCCAAATTATGATGTTCGTCCAGTATCGCATTACATTAAGTGGTCTTAACTAAGCACATGAATGTTCCGATAAAACCAGATAACAATAATGAGAACATTTTTTATTTGGATTGAATGAAACAGGTAAAATAGCTTACCAACTAAAGGTAAGTCTGAGGGATTGTTGAATCCCACTTCACATCATGTAAATGTCAGAATAGGATTAGCATATATTAATCCTTCACAAGTCAATTGATGCGATTGACCTAGCTTCACTTCTTGGCTGTGATCGGTATATTACACAAGTACCAAATGAGGAATGCAGTCAATATGAAATATTCTTTAGCAATGGAGTATGTTGAAAGTTGAAACTAATAAAGTTGTAGGCACCGAGGAAAGAATTTTAATGTAGAAATACAGAACAATTCTTAGAAATCCTTAGAAATCAAGCTGTGAGGTGGTTATGGATTTCACGACACACATAGAGGGTAGGCTATATTATCGGAGATACTACAAATTCTTCTTACAAAATACAAAAATACGTTTTGTGCCCTGTAAAACACAAACTCCGATGAAAAGAAATCTAGTAGTGAGGGGGGGGGGGCATGGATTTGACAACACCCATAGTGGATATACTATTGGAGCTAGTACAAATTGCATAAAGTTGAAACTAATAAAGTCGTATGCATTTTAGGGGCTCATACGGAAGCCATTAGCCATCCATGTCCCAACATCCCAGGGCCCCAATACCTCTCACCTTTTTTTGGCCCTCCTCCCCCTCACCCATTTTTTATACGATTTTAAGTTTATGTTTTTTACTTTTTTTATTTTTATTATTTTTATATTACATGTTTTAAAATGATGTATAATATACTTAAAAAAAAAAAAAATCAAATTTAATATTTTTGAATAAAATGAGAATGATATAAATATTTTAATCCTGGTTACTACTATTAGAAAAATAATGTTTGTAGCAGCACTTTTCTTTTTTTTGGACTGACTTTCGGATTTAGAAAAATTTTCAACTTTTTTTTTATTTATTCGGCTGTACCAGTGGTACTCTATAGGTTATCAACACTACCTAGTTTAGTGTATGTAATAAATCAGTAATTTTTATACACCGGAAGGGTAAACACTTGCATAATGCTTTTTAAAAAGTAGAGATGAAATGTACGAGAAACTTGAGGGAACATGATAATACCCTCGTTATGTTTAATATTGCCAATCGGAAATATTAGAACTAAAAAACAACAGTTAGTGATGATCTCATCAGAACTATATGCGTACGTTGTCAAGACAGCAGGGACCTAAATTCCTTTGGAGTACCCAAGAATTTTAATCATGCAAATGGTGGATATGTTAGAGTACCATTTCCAGAGATGATAGTGATCAAAGAGAATGCAAACATAAAAATAATTGTCGATGATGGGGGACGACTTCTTGCTACTGCTAGTGGTAACACGTTAGCTGGTGATATATCTTATCACAACCGTTCTGGTATTAGCATTCTAAAGAAGACAAGAAGAAGACAGGCATACTGCTGCACTAATGTCAATAACCATATCTTGTCTACGCGCCAGAACTGTTACCTGTGTAAAAGCAATGTAATAATATACAATAAAATCGAATGTAAAATAAAAAGGGCATTTGCAGACAATATCACTAATGAATATAAAGATGAATTGATGGAAAATGAATCGCTTGTGAACATTATTACTACAATTATTCATAAGCCAACAGATATAGTCAATGAACCTAATAATACCAAAGAAGAAACACATATTGAACCCGTAGCTGACGCCAAAGTAAAAAATTGTGAATGACTCAAAATGTTTTAATGATTATTATACTGGTTACGAACTAAGAGAAGAGAATACCTACACTATTAAGAGAGAACATGATGAATTATTTTATGGAACAGGTTCAAAATGTCCAAAGTTGTTCATTGATATTAATAATGTATAATAATGTATGTAACATATTTTTAATGTTCAAACATTTTATTTATTAAATATTTTTACTAAATCAGTTGTATCTTAACAGTCGGAATTCTTATTAATAAAAAATAAAACCCAACTTTCTTAAATGATCAAATATTTTTTTAAATAGATTAGATGGATCTTAATCGAATCTATTCTTAATAGTCAAAAATAAAACCTCAAATTTCTTAAATGATCAAATATTTGTAATAAATCAGATGTATGTTAAGCGGGTGTATTCCTATTAATCAAAAATAAAACCCGAGTTTCCTAAATGATAAACTTTTTTTAATAGATCAGATGTATCTCAACCGAGTGTATTCTTATTAGTCAAAATAAAACTCTAGTTTCTGAAATGATCAATTGTTTTTAATAAATCAGATGTATCCTAATCGTGTATATTCTTATTAATCAAAAATAAAACCTAATTTTCTTAAATGATCAAATATTCTTAATAAATCAGATGTATCCTAACCGAGTGTATTCTAATTAGTCAAAATTAAAACTGAAGTTTCTTAAATGATTAAATATTTTTGATAGATCAGATGTATCTTGACCGTGTGTATTCTTATTAATAAAAAATAAAACCCAAGTTTCTTAAATGAGCAAATATTTTTTTGATAGATCAGATGTTTCTTAAGCGTGTGTAATCCTATTAATCAAAAATAAAACCCGAGTTTCTTAAATGATCAAATATATGTTTTTTTAATAGCTCAAATGTATCTCAACCGAGTGTATTCTTATTACTCAAAGTAAAACTCAATTAGTCAAAATTAAAACTAAAGTTTCGTAAATGATTAAATATTTTTAATAGACCAGATGTATTTTAACCGTTTGCATCATTATTAATCAAAAATAAAACCCAAATTGCTTAAATGATCAAACATTTTCTATTAGATCAGATGTATCTCAACCGAGTGTATTCTTATTTTCAAAAAGCAAACTCAAGTTTCTTAAATGATCAAATTTTTTTGTTAATAAATTAGATGTTTCTTAAGCTTGTGTATTCTTATTAAAACTCAAGTTTCTTAAATGATCCAATATATGTATTTTTAATAGATCAAATTTATTTTAACCATGTGTATTCATATTAATCAAAAATAAAACCGAAGTTTCCTAAATGATCAAATATTTTTAAATAAATCAGATGTATCACAACCGAGTGTATTCTTATTAACCAAAAAATAAAACTCAAGTTTCTTAAACGATCAAATACTTTTAATAAATCATATGTATCTTAACCATGAGTATTCTTATTAATCAAAAATGAAACCCAGGTGTCTTAAAAGATCAAATTTGTTTTTTGAAATTTAGATATATCTTAACTGAGTGTATTCTTATTAGTCAAAAATAAAACTTAAATTTCTTAAATGATCAAATGTATTTAATAAACCAAATGTATCTTAAGTGGGTGTATTACTATTAATCAAAAATAAAACTCGAGTTTCTTAAATGATAAACTATTTTTTAATAGATCAGATGTATCTCAACCAAGTGTATTCTTATTAGTCAAAATAAAACAAAAGTTTCTTAAATGAGCCAATATTTTTAATAAATCAGATATATCTTAATCGTGTATAGTCTTATTAATCAAAAATAAAACCCACGTTTTGTAAATGATCAAATATTTTAATATATCAGATATATCTTAACCGAGTGTATTATTGCTATTAAAACATAAAACTCAAGTTTCTTAAATGATCAAATAGTTTTAATGAATCAGACTGTATTTTTATTAGTCAAAAATAAAACTCAAATTTCTTAAATGATCAAATATTTTTAATAAATCAGATGTATCTTAATCGTATGTATTCTTATTAATCAAAAATAAAACCCAAGTTTCTTAAATGATCAAATATTTTTTAATAGACCAGATTTATCTTAACCGAGTGTATTCTTATTAGTCAAAAATAAAACTCAAGTTTCTTAAATGATCAAATATATTTATAAATCAGACGTATCTTAGCCGCGTGTATTCATATTAATCAAAAATAAAACCCAAGTTTCTTAAATGATCAAATATTTTCGGATAGATCAGATGTATCACAACCGAGTGTATTCTTATTAACCAAAAATAACACCCAAGTTTCTTAAATGATTAAATATACTTGAATCGATCAGATATAACTTGAACAAATGTATTCTTATTCGTCAAAAATAAAACTAAAGTTTTTTAAATGATCAAAATTTTTTAATAAATCAGGTCAAAAACAAAATTTCAAGTAATCAAAAATAAATCCCAAGTGTCTTAAATGATCAATTTTTTTCATAGATCAGATGTATCTTAACCGAGTGTATTCTTATAAGTCAAAAATAAAAGTAAATTTTCCTTAAATAAATAAATATTTTTAATAAATCAGATGTATCTTAAGCGGGTGTATTCCTATTAATCAAAAATAAAACCCGAGTTTCTTAAATGATTAACTTTTTTTAATAGATCAGATGTATCTCAACCAAGTGTATTCTTATTAGTCAAAATAAAACAAAAGTTTCTTAAATTGTCAAATATTTTTAATAAATCGGATGTATCTTAATCGTGTATATTCTTATTAATCAAAAATAAAACCCATGTTTCGTAAATGATCAAATGTTTTTAATATATCAGATGTATCTCAGCCAAGTTTATTATTATTAGTAAAAAATAAAACTGAAGTTTCTTAAATGATCAAATAGTTTTAATAAATCAGACGCATCTTATCTGTATGCATTCTTATTAATGAAAAATAAAACTCAAGTTTCGTAAATGATGAAATATTTTTAATATATCAGATGTATCTTAGCCAAGTGTATTATTATTAGTAAAAAATAAAACTTAAGCTTCTTAAATGATCAAATAGTTTTAATAAATCAGATGCATATTAACCGTATGCATTCCTATTAATGAAAAATAAAACTCGAGTTTCTTAATTTATCAAACATTTTTAATAATTCGTATTTATTTTAACCGAGTATATTCTTATACGCCAAAAAAATAAAACTCAAGTTTCTTAAGTGATCAAATATATTTAATAAATCTGATATATCTAAACCGTCTGTATTCTTATTAATCAAAAATAAAACCCAACTTTCTTAAATGATCAAATATTTTTTTAGATTAGATGTATCTTAACTGAGCGTATTCTTATTAGTCAAAAATAAAACTCAAATTTTTAAATAATCAAATATATTTAATAAATCAGATGTATCTCAATCGAGTGTATTCTTATTAGTCAAAAATAGAACTGAAATTTCTCAAATTATGAAATAGTTTTTAATATGTCAGATGTATCTTAACCGAGTGTATTCTTATTAGTCAAAATTAAAACTAAAGTTTCTTAAATGGCCAACTATTTGTAACAAATCAGAAGTATCTTAACCGTCTGTGTTCTTATTAATAAAAAATAAAACCCAAGTTTCTTAAATGAGCAAATATATTTTAATAGTTTAGATTTATCTCAACTGAGTGTATTCTTACTAGTCAAAAATAAAACTCATATTTCTTAAATCATCAAACATTTTCAATAAAACAGATATATCATAACCGTGTGTATTCTTATTAATAAAAATTTTAACCCAAATTTCTTAAATGATTAAATATTCTTTGATAGATTAAAAGTATCTTAACCGAGTGTATTATTATTAGTAAGAAATAAAACTCAAGTTTCTTAAATGATTGCGAGGATTCCCGACTCAAGATTCTAAAAATTTCGTAATTTTTGTAAAAACGTCTAAGTTCCTCACTCATATTTTAGAACAGTTAGTGGTAACGAAATGTAAGTAAGGAGCAATGTGACGCAATAGTAACCGAAACTGAGTCTTGACAACAATAGATATTCCAAATATGCTTATTCGAAATACATAAACTTCATCAAATTTAATACTACCCACCAAAAGTTACGAGCCGGAGATAATTTTCCCATCTTTTGAAAAAGGGGGGAAACATCCTCAAAAGATCAAGTAATCTTAATGAAAATGACACCACCAGGTGTAGCATACCAGAGAACTCTACTGTAAAGATTTCAAGCTGCTACGTACGAAAATCAATTTTGCATTGATTTTTGCCGGAAGAAAGACCATGGATGCGTGTTTATTTGTTTTTGTTTGTATGTTTTCCTCAGGGGTAATCCTATTGAAGCAGTGATCGCAGAAGATCAGGAGAGGGCTCATTTAATCAAAAATCGAAGGTTCTAGTGCCCTTTTTAAGTGACAAAAAATATGGAGGTCAGCCAGCCCCCTTCTCAAGCTCATTTTTTTCTCAAAGTCGCCCGGTGAAAATTTTGAGCTAGCCGTTTTTTTTTCAGCATAATCGAAAAATCTAATAACTTTGTCTTTGAAAATGACTTGACCTCCCACAGTGTCCTGGGAAAGGGCTGCAAGCTATGACCTTTGCCCATTGATTACATATAGTATTCGACATTGGGAAGTATACAGACATTTTTCGTGTGTGTGGGGGGGGGGGGTATTTTTCTGGTCAAGAGAGGGGGGGTTAAGTAGGTGAAATTTTTCCAATGGAGGTATTTTTCGTGAGGGAAGGGAAGTTTCCATGGAGATGGAGCTGGATTTCCCAGCATTATTAAAAAAAATAAATCAGAAATTAAATTAAAAAAACAAGTTTTTTCAACTGAAGGTAAGGAGCAAAATTAAAACTTAATACGGACAGAAATTATTCCATATAAGAGGGCCTCACCCTCTCCTCAATATCTCGCTCTTTACGTTAAATGTCTTTTTTTAGAAATTTTAGAAGAACTTATTATTCTGGAACGAACCCCCCCCCCCCTCTGTCATGTACGTAATAATTTCTGTTCGTTTTAAGTTGTAATGTAGCTCCTTACTTTCAGTTGAAAAAAGTTTTTTTTATTTAATCATAGGCAGCGCGCTAGCGCTGCCTAAGTAAAGAACGATGTGAGCACAATGTGTTGTTTTTTGGTTTTCCATACCCGGGCACTTCGTATCGAAGGAGTTGCCGTAGAAACTTCAAAAAGGGCTCATTCGATTGGAAATTGGAGTAGATATTGCCATTTTTAATAGTCGAAAGTGATTAGAGGGCATCTAGCCCCCCCACGCCCATTATTCCCGCGAACACATCCAATCAAAATTTTGAGATAGCCATTTTGTTCAGCGTAGTTGATTTCCAGATAGAAAATATATTTTTGAGGAGGACACTCCCCCACAACCCTCAGGGCAAGGGTTTTAAGTTATGCCCTGGGGGCATATAAGGTTTATATAGAAGGCGTTGTCGTAGAAACTTCAAAACAGGCTCATTTGATTGGAAATTCAAAGGGCTAGTACCCTATTTAATATTCAAAAGTGATTAGAGGGCAACTAGCGCCCCCACGCCCAGCATTCCCCCAAAGACATCCAATCGAAATTTTGGGATAGCCATTTTGTTCAGCGTAATTGATTTCCAGATAGAAAATATGTTTTTTAGGAGGAAACTCCCCCCCAGCCTTCAGGGCATGTGTTTTAACTTATTGCCTTGGGTCAAGTAGGGTTTTTAGAGAACATATTGTCGCAGAAGTTTCGAAACAGTCTTATACGATGTGAGATTTAAAGGGATAGTACCCTTTTAATAGTTGAAAGTAATAGGAAAATAGTTGGCCCCCCCTACGCCCACAATTCCCCCACGCACATACAATCAAAATTTTGAGATAGAGATTTTGTTCAGCGTACTTGATTTCCAGATAGAAAATGTTTTTTTGAGGAGGACACTCCCCCACAACCCTCAAGTCATAGGTTTTAATTTATTCCCTGGGGGCATATAAGATTTTTATAGAAGGCGTTGTCGTAGAAACTTCAAAATAGGCTCATTCGATTGGAAATTCAAAGGGCTAGTATCCTTTTTAATAGTCAAAAGTGATTGGGGGGCAACTAGCCACGCCCATCATTCCCCCAAATACATTCAATCAAAATTTTTAGATAGAGTTTTTGTTCAGCGTAGTTTATTTTTACATAGAAAATATATTTTTGAGGAGGACACTCCCCCACAACTCTTAGAGCAACGGTTTTAAGTTATGCCCTGGGGGCATATGAAGTTTTTATAGAAAGCGTTGTCGTAGAAACTTCAAAACAGGCTCATTCGATTCAAAAGTCCCAGCGCTAGGACCCTATGTTAGAGTCGACTGTTATTGGATGTCAACTAGCCCCCGCCCTCTCCCCATCAGTTCCCCACACACCTCCCCTCACAAGTTTGAGTTAGCCATTTTTTTCATCGGAGTCGATTTAAAGCTAGAGAGTTTGTTTTTGAAGTGGACATTCCCCAACAACCCTCAGGGCAAGGGTTTTCAGTTATGCCCTGGGGGCATATAAGGTTTTTATAGAAGGCGTTGTCATAGAAACTTCAAAACAAGCTCTTTCGATTGGAAATTCAAAGGGCTAGTGCCCTTTTTAATAGTCGAAAGTGATTGGAGGGCAACTAGCCCCCCCCCCCCCCCCCCTCATTTCCCCAAACACAAACAATCAAAATTTTGAGATACCTATTTTGTTCAGCGTAGCTGATTTCCAGATAGAAAATATGTTTTTGAGGAGAAAACTCCCCCACAACCCCCCGGGCAAGGGTTTTAAGTCATGCCCTGGGGGCATATAATTTTTTTATAGAAGGCGTTGTCGTAGAAACTTCAAAAGAGGCTCTTTAGATTGGAATTTCAAAGGCCTAGTACCCTTTTTAATAGTCAAAAGTGATTGGAGGGCAACTAGCCCCCCCCCCCCACGCCCATCCTTCCTCCAAACACATCCAATCAAAATTTTGAGATAGCTATTTTGTTCAGTGTAGTTGATTTCCAGATAGAAATTATATTTTTGAGGAAGACACTCCCCCACAACCGTCAGGGCAAGGGTTTTAAGTTATGCCCTGGGGGCATATAAAGTTTTTATAGAAGGCGTTGTCGTAGAAACTTCAATACAGGCTCATTCAATTGAAAATTCAAAGGGCTAGTACCCTTTTTAAAAGTCGAAAGAGATAGAAGGGCAACTAGCCCCCCCCTAGCCACGCCCGTCATTCCCCCAAACACATCCAATCAAAATTTTGAGCTGGCCATTTTGTTCAGCGTAGTTGATTTCCAGCTAGAAAATGTGCTTTTGAGGAGGACAGTCCCCCAAAACCCTCAGGGTAAGGGTTTTAAGTTATGCCCTGTGGGCATATAAGGTATGTATAAAAGTGTTTGTCGTAAAATCTTCAAAACAGGCCCTTTCGACTAGAAATTCAAAGGGCCAGTGCCCTTTTTAATAGTCAAAATTGATTTGAGGGCAACTAGCCCCCCCCCCCGCCCCTCCATTCCCCCAACACAACCCAACAAAATTTTGAGATACCCATGTTTTTCAGCGTAGGTGATTTCCTGATAGAAAATATGTTTTTGAGGAGAAAACTCCCCCACAACCCCCAGGGCAAGGGTTTTAAGTCATGCCCTGGGGGCATATAATTTTTTTATAGAAGGCGTTGTCGTAGAAACTTCAAAAGAGGCTCTTTAGATTGGAATTTCAAAGGCCTAGTACCCTTTTTAATAGTCAAAATTGATTGGAGGGCAACTAGCCCCCCCCCCACGCCCATCATTTCTCCAAACACATCCAATCAAAAATTTGAGATAGCTATTTTGTTCAGTGTAGTTGATTTCCAGATAGAAATTATGTTTTTGAGGAAGACACTCCCCCACAACCGTCAGGGCAAGGGTTTTAAGTTATGCCCTGGAGGTATATAAAGTTTGTATAGAAGGCGTTGTCGTAGAAACTTCAGAAAATGCTCATTCGATTGGAAATTCAAAGATCTAGTGCCCTTTTTAGTAGTCGAAAGTGATTGGAGGGCAAATAGACCCCCCCACGCCCATCATTTCCCCAAATACATCCAATCAAAATTTTGAGATAGTCATTTTGTTCAGCGTAGCTGATTTCCAAAAATATAAATGTTTTTACTTTTATAACTTTAATAAATTAAATAATTTTAACATTTTGATTACTAAATATCAGTATATGTGTATTAAACTGACAATACACATTCATTTTTATTTTTTTAAGTAAAGTGCAAATTTTGTTCAAGCCTTGGGAAGGCATAGGCGTTTTGCGCCCCATTTGTGCTGATTTCTGCTCGTTTTGAGTTTAACTCGGTTATCTATTGTGATTTCTGTTCATTTCGGGTTTCGTTGCTTTATCCATGCTGATTTGTGGTAGTTTCAGGCTTGGTAGATTGTTTGATTTTATTTTTGCTCATTTTTTGTTTAATGGAGTTCTTTACTTTTCTTTGAAAAACATATTTTGTGGAAAAAGCTTTTTAAATTAATCTTAATTTAAGAGCTGCTTTGTAGAGCATGCAGTGAGTCCAGAGAACATTAGTTGTTCTCATTTTTATTAGTGCTAGAAGGTGAGTTTTGTGTCCTGAGATTGACTTTGCACTATATGCATTATGCCACAATATGCCTTCCTCATTAAAAAAAAAGTCAACTTAATTTCAGTTATATTATTCTCTTCAAAATATTGGAGATATCCAATCAAATTTGCGGTTTTAGCTACATCAGTTCCTTTTTTAACTTGTAAGGTGAATCTTCAATTTGACCTGCGTATTCGAGAAACTAATTGATCGCCAAGATCGTCTCTGATGATCCTCTAATTGATTGTCCCCCTGAAAGGATTATCAAGCGACATCTATACAATCTCGATAATTTTATCTTAAGATAGCGACCTAGCTTTTGTTCAGCCTGGGCCAGTAAACCCCGTCAGTCTGGATAGAGTTATGATATTTTGCATAACTGTGCGGGTTTTAATCTCATTTGACATTTTTCAATCCTGTCTAATATCCGCGCCTCCCCATAGAATAGTCCGTGCCTCCCTAGGGAGGCGTGCGACGCAGTTTGGAAAACGCTGCTCTGAGCCATTTCTAAGATATTGCTTATATTCCCTTTTCACAACCTACTTGCAAATTGTGTATTTGTATTTTGATTTTGTTGAAACTCCCCCTGAAACATTCTTGAAAGTCTCACCTTAATACCATTAGCCTCACTAGCAGAAGCAATCGTAGATGTAACAGTAGTAGTAGTCATAGTAGCAGTAGTAGTAGTAGTAGTAGTAGTAGTAGAAGTAGTAGCAGTATGCATATAATGGCTTTAGGTTAGTTCAAAATCCGTTTCAACAAACCCTGAAAGTTTTAGCTTGGTACTCTAAGCCGTTCCTGATATATTGCTGGTACAGCTTTTTGACAATGTACGTGCTCATAGTTTGTTTTGATTTAGGTCAACATCTGCCAAAACATTCCCTGAAATATTCTTAGCCTAGCCTTAGTAGTAGAAGGTGTCATAATAGAAGTAGTAGGAGCAGTAATAAGAGTAATAGTAGTAAGCGATAGTAATAGTAGTATTAGTTGCATTAGTCGCAGTTGTAGCATGCACACATTGCCATTTGTTCAGTTGAACATCTCTGTTATGTCATCTAGCTCTGGAAGTTTCAGCTTAATACATTAAGCTATTCCTAAGAAATTCCTGATGCATAGGGTTGACAACCGGTATGCAAATAATGTTTTTGATTTAATTCAACTTCCCCCTCAACATTCCAGGGAATTTTCACCTTAGTATTGAGAGCTTAGCAGCAGTCATAGTAGAAGTAGTAGTTGTAATAGCAACTGTAGTGGTGGTGCTGGTAGTAGTAATAGTATTGTGTACATACTGCCTTTTGGCCAATTGATTATCTTCCTCATCCTTCCCTGAAATTTCCAACTTAATACTCTAAGACATTCATGAGATTCGCCTTTTTAACAACTCACATACAATGTTTTCCAGATAAAAAAAAATGACCGTCTTGAAAATATGGAAAAAAACTTCTCAAGAGCATGGAATAATGAAAAAAAACTGTTTCCCTAGAAACCCTCTAAAAATTGACTTAGAAACCAAATAAAAAAAAACCTTATAAACCCCATTTAACAAAGCGGACCAGGCATTCAGCTTTAGAATCTGGGCGGGTGATTTTAAATTAATCTATTTTTAACAGCATGATTCAGGCACGAAGTAGGTTCTTTTATGCTGCCGATGACATCATGTCTTAATTGCTAATCACTGTTATTATTTTTGTAAAGAGTGATGAGAAACTATTTTATTACCTACAGTGCACTACTTTTCCTTGTGGTGCTGATATCATAGCCTACAATGTGCCCCTTCGACAAAGTAAAGCGTTTTACACAGGGCCGCATCCAGGATTTTTTTCGGAGGGGGGGGGGTTACAAATAAAACTATAAAAAAAAAAAAAAAAAAATTATGTTCATTTTTCTTACGTTTTTACGAGTCCGACAAACATTTCGAGTAGGGGGGGGGGTGTTCAAACACCCCTACCCCCCCCCCCTAGATACGGCCTTGGTATTACACCATTGGTCAAATACAAGTAGTCAAGCAAACAATTATCTTGAAGGTATCGAACAGTTTGTGATAGTGAACTGTAAGTAAAGGGCGACTCGGGCCAATAATAGCCAAACTTTAAAAAACAATTTTGATAACAATTAATATGCCGAAAGAATTGACTTGTGCTTGTATGATATAAAATGAAAAACTAAGTTTTTATTCACTGAAAGTAAGGAGCAACATTAAAACTCAAAACGAACAGAAATTATTCCGATATGAAGGGGCTGCCCTCTCCTCAATACCTTACTGTTTACGCTAAGGCTTTTAGTGCTTTTAAAAAAGCTTCCTATTCTAATGAAACGGCCCTTGTGTTTCAGGAGTCACTCTTAAAAAAGCTGACAAACAGTCAAACTTTAGCGCAAAGAGCAAGATTTTGATAAGGGAGACAACTTCCTAATTCACGGAATAATTTCTGTTCGTTTTGAGTTGTAATTGTTGCTCTTTACTTTTATTTGAAAAAAAAACTTGTTGTTTATATAAATTCTGATTGTCTTTCAAATAATGCCGGTAAATCTAGTTCACCCTTCATAGACCATCCCCCTCACCGGAAACACCTCCGTGAAAATTTACTTCCACGCAAAATCCACCACCCCCCTGTAAAACTCCCTCCGGACAGTTCTATCCTCGTTGAAAATCCGCCCCCTGTAATATTTCTTGGGGACGACTTAGTCTGAAAAATTCTCCGTAGTGTACTTGCATTTGAAAAAAAATTTAATTTCTATTCGTTTTCCGGAAATCCAAACATGCTAAAAAAAAACAAACGGATAATTCCCCAGAACATTTCTACATACAAAATTGAGCTAGCAAAGAGAAAGTAAGACAAATAAAAAGAATTTCCTATAGGAATTCTGTCAAATCTCTCCAGTTTGGAATTTCCCCTGGAAAGTTCACCCCACCCCAGAAATCTCCCTCCCCACGGAAAATTCTCTCTATGGAAACCAACCCAAGCACAAAATCCCTCTTCCCCGAAACATGTATGTATGCTTTCCAATAGCAAATACAATGCGTAAACAATTGGCAAATTTCTTAACTTAAAGGTATCCACCAACGGACATTGGGGGGGGGGTCCTGTTACCCCTAAAGGCATAGTTATTGGATCTTTCAACTATGCTGAACAAAATGACCATCTCAAAATTTTGATCTGACAATTATGGGAGGAAAAGGGGCGTGGGAGGGGGCTAGATGCTCTTTAATCTTTCGGTTACATAAAAAAGCCACTAGAACTTTCAATTTTCGTTCGAATGCACCCTCTCCCGATCTTCTAGGAGTAATATTTCGATTCGATCACCACTGGAAAAAAAATTAAATAAATAAACACTCATCCGTGATCTTTCTTCCGGGAAAAAATGTAAAATTTCATATTTTGTATATAGGAGCTTGAAACTTCTATAGTACGGCTCTCTGGTACACTGAATCTGATAATGTGAAGATTCTTTGTCTTTTAGGTTTTTTTTTCCCCATTTTAGGAAAATCAGTCAAATTTTCTCAAGCTCGTAGCTTTTGATAGGTAGCACTAAAATATTTGGAAACAGCATAATAAGCTGATTTTTTTTATGTATCTATTGATATTGAAATTTCGTTTTATTGAGCCGACTTTTCTTTATCAGTTACTATTGAAGTAGTGTAGGTATAATATATACAACGAGGATGTCCCACCATATAGCTATAATATTTACAACGAGGGTGTCTACCATATAGCTATAATGATAAGTAGCGGACAGTACTCCCGCCATACAAGCAGACAGTACAATGACCGGATTCAGCCTACCATGAAAATTCGTGCTGTTCACGAAACCATGGTTTTGGGTCATGGCCGTTCAAATATCTATTGTTAAACATGATTCTTCATTATGGTATGATTATAGGCGTTGACAGAAATGAAAATGGTAAACGATCTGAGGGAATGCTAACTCCTATTCAGAGATACATATTTTTTTTTATTTGGGCGATTCTCAACTGTGTTCGGTATAATACACAACTACCATTTGAACAGTGATGTTAGGTCCCCATACCCAAACCCCAAGGACCCCCTCACCCCAACTTTTTGCAACCCCCCAAACTTTTTGCCTCCCCCCCAACTCCTGCCCCTAACCCCCCTCCCCAACCCCCTGCTAACCCCCCCCCCTCCAACCCCCCTCCCTCCGACCCCCCTTTTTTTAACATATATTTTTTCAACTTTTTTTTACATCTCTTAGAATGACATGTAAAACGCTTAAAACAACAAATCACATTTAATATTTTCTAAATTCAAAATGAGAATGATATGGAAATGTTAGTCGTAACTTTTACTATTAGAAAAATACTGTTTGTAGTAGCACTTTTTTTTAACTAATTTTTTTTTGACCAAAATTATTCAACTTAATTTTTTTTTCTAACAGTTTGTTTTTACTTTTTTTTGACATAGCATTGTTAAGGATATCAGATGCATTTTGACAATATGTAACGATGTTTCTCAAAATTAAAAGCTATGTTCCTCAAAATGTTTTAACATTGCTAAGTATATCAGATACATTTTGACCCTATCCATCCTTCTCTCTCTCAGCTAAATGATAAGCTCCTCAAGATGATCTAACCCTGATAAGGATATCAAATGCATTTTGTCCACATCCATCCTTCTTTTTCAAAACTAAAAGCTGAGTTCCTCAAAATGATCTAACATTCCTTAGGATATCATATGCATTTTGACCCCATGTATTCTTATTTCTCGTGCCTAAATGATATGTTCCTCAAAATGATCAAACATTACTAAAGATATCAGATGTATTTTGACCATATACATTCTTGTTTTTCACAATTAAAAGCTAAGTTCCTAAAAATAATCAAACATTGCTAAGGATATCAGATGCATTTGACCCTATGCATCCTTTTTTCTCTCATCTAAATGATAAGTTCCTCAAAATAATCTAACATTGCTAAGGATATCAGAAGCATTTTTTCCATATCCATCCTTGTTTCTCTAAATTAAAAGCTAAGTTCCTAAAAATGATCTAACGCTGCTAATGATATCAGATGCATTTTGACCCTATGCATCTTTGTTTCTCTCAATTAAATGATAAGTTCCCAAAAATTATCTAACATTGATAGGAATATTAGAAGAATTTTGTCAACATCCATTTTTGTTTCTCAAAACTAAAAGCTAAGTTCCTCAAAATGATGTAACATTGCTAAGGATATCAGATGTATTTTGAAAATATGTATCCTTGTTTCTCAAAACTAAAAGTTCAGTTCCTCATAATGATCTAACATTGCTACGAATATGAAATTCATTTTGACAATATGTATCCTTGTTTTTCAGAATTAAAAGCTAAGTTCCTCAAAACGATATAAAATCGCTTAGTATAACAGATATATTTGGACCTTATATATGCTTGTATCTCTAAACTAAATTTTAAGTTCCTCAAAAATATCTAACACTGTAAAGAATGTCAGATGCTTTTTTTCCACATCCATCCTAGTTTCTCAAAACTAAAAGTTAAGTTCCTCAAAATGATCTAAAATTGCTAAGGACACCAGAATATCAGATGCATTTTGACCATACATATCGTTGCTTCTTTCAACAAAATGATAAGTTTCTAAAAATGATTTAAAATTGCTAAAGACATCTGATATATTTAGAACACAAGGATCCATGTTTCTCAAAACTCAAAGCTAAGTTCCTCAAAAGGATCCAACACTTCCGAGGCTATCAAATGCATTTTTAGCCTATTCATTCTCGTTTCTATCAAATAAATGATAAGTTCCTCAAAATGATCTAACATTTCTAAGGACATCAGATGCATTTTGACCCTATGCATCCTTTTTTCTCTCGACTAAATGATAAGATCCTCAAAATAATCTAGCATTGCTAAGGATATCAGATGCATTTGGAAAATAAGTATCCCTGTTTATCAAAACTAAAAGCTAAGTTCCTCAATATGATCTAATATTGCTAAGGATATCATATTTATTTTGACCCTATGCATCCTTGTTTCTCCCAACTAAATTATAAGTTCGTCAAAATGATCTAACATTGCTAAGGATATCAGAAGCATTTTGTCCAGATCCATCCTTGTTTCTCTAAATTAAAAGCTAAGTTCCTAAAAATTATCTAACACTGCTTATGATATCAGATGCATTTTGACCCTATGCATCATTGTTTCTCTCAACTAAATGATAAGTTCCCAAAAATTATCTAACATTGATAGGAATATCAGAAGAATTTTGTCAACATTCATCCTTGTTTCTCAAAAGTAAAAGCTTAGTTCCTCAAAATGATCTAACATTGCTAAGAATATCAGACGTATTTTGAAAATATGTATCCTTGTTTCTCAAAACTAAAAGCTCAGTTCCTCATAATGATCTAACATTGCTACGAATATGAGATTCATTTTGACAATATGTTTCCTTGTTTCTCAAAACTAAAAGCTAAGTTCCTCAAAATAATCTAATATTGCTAAGTATATCAGATGCATTTTGACCCTATCCATCCTTGTTTCTCTCAACTAAATGATAAGTTCCTCAAAATTATCTAATACTGCAAAGAATATCAGATGCATTTTGTCCACATCCATCCTTGTTTCTCAAAACTAAAAGCTAAGTTCCTAAAAATGATCTAAAATTGCTAAGGACACCAGAATATCAGATGCATTTTGACCACAAGGATCCTTGTTTCTCAAAAATAAAAGCTAAGTTCCTCAAAATCATCTAACATTGCTAAGGCTATCAGATACGTTTTTACCCTATCCATTCTCGTTTCTCTCAAATAAAGGATACTTACATCAAAATCATCTAATATTTCTAAGAACATCAGATATGTTTTGACCCTATGCATCCTTTTTTCTCTCAACTAAATGATAAAATCCTCAAAATAATCTACCATTGCTAAGGATATGAAATGCATTTTGAAAATATGTATCCTTCTTTATCAAAACTAAAAGCTAATTTTCTCAAAATGATCTAATATTGCTAAGGATATCATATTTATTTTGTCCCTCTGCATCCTTGTTTCTCCCAATTAAATGATAAGTTCCCAAAAATTATCTAACATTGATAGGAATATCAGAAGAGTTTTGTCAATATCCATCCTTGTTTCTCGAAACTAAAAGCTAAGTTCCTCAATATGGTGTAACATTGCTATGGATATCAGATGCATTTTGAAAATATGTATCCTTGTTTCTCAAAACTAAAAGCTCAGTTCCTCATAATGATCTAACATTGCTACGAATATGAGATTCATTTTGACAATATGTAACCTTGTTACTCAAAACTAAAAGCTAAGTTTCTCAAAATATTCTAATATTGCTAAGTATATCAGATGCATTTTGACCCTATCCATCCTTGTTTCTCTCAACTAAATGATAAGTTCCTCAAAATGATCTAATACTGCAAAGAATATCAGATGCATTTTGTCCACGTCCATCCTTGTTTCTCAAAACTAAACGCTAAGTTCCTCAAAATGATCTAACATTGCTAAGGACACCAGAATATCGGATGCATTTTGACCCTACGTATCCTTGTTTCTGTCAAAAAATGATAAGTTCCTAAAAATGATCTAAAATTGATAAGGACTTTAGATGTATTTTGTATTTTAACAAGCATCCTTGTTTCTCAAAAATAAAATCTAAGTTCCTCAAAATGATCTAACATTGCCAAGGCTATCAGATGCATTTTGACCCTATGCTTCGTTGTTTCTCTCAACTAGATGATAAGTTCCTCAAAATCATCTAACATTGCTAAACATATCAGATGCATTTTGACCACATGCATCATTGTTTTCAAAAAGAACAGCTCAGTTCATCAAAATCATCGAACATTACTAAGACCATCAGATATATTTTGAATCCATGAATCCTTGTTACTCTAAACTAAATCATAAGCGCCTTATGAAGATCAAACCTTGCTAAGGATATCAGATGCTTTTTCACCATATGCTTCCTTATTGCATAAAAATAAAAGCTAAGTTCCTCAAAATGATCTAACATTGCTAAGGCTATCAGATGCATTTTGACCCTATGCATCCATGTTTCTCTCAATGAAATGATAAGTTCCTCAAAATTATCTAACATTGCTAAAGATATCAGATGCATTTTGACCACATGCATCTATGTTTTTCTCAACTAAATGATAAGTTTCTAAAAATGATATAATATTGCTAGAGATATCAGATGCATTTTGACCACATGCATCATTGTTGATCAAAAATAAAAGCTAAGTTGCTCAAAATGAACTAACATTGCTAAGTACATCAGAATATCAGATGCATTTTGATCCTACTCATTACTGTTTCTCTCAACTAAATGATAAGTTCCTCAAAATGATCTAATATTGCTAGAGATATTAGATACATTTTGTCCGCATACATCCTTCTTTCTCAAAACTAAAAGTTAAGTTCCTCAAAATGGTCTAACATTGCTAAGGATATCAGATTCATTTTGACCCTATGCATCCTTGTTTCTCTCAACTAAATGATAAGTTCCTCAAAATGATCTAACATTGCTAAGGATATCAGAAGCATTTTGACAATATGTATCCTTGTTTCTCAAAACGAAAAGCTAAGTTCCTCAAAATGATCTAACATTGCTATGGATATCAAATGCATTTTGACAATAATTATCCATGTTTCTCAAAACTAAAAGTCAAGTTCCTCAAAAAGATCTAACATTGCTAAGGATATCATATTTATTTTGACCCTATGCACCCTTGTTTCTTTCAACTAAATGATAAGTTCCTCATAATCATCTAACATTGCTAAGAATAACAGAAACAGTCTCTTCACATCTAGCCTTGTTCTTCAAAACTAAAAACTATGTTCCTCAAAATGATCTAACATTGATCAGGGTACCAGATGCATTTTGACCCTATGCATCGTTGTTTCTCTCAACTAAATGATAAGTTCCTCAAATCATCTAACATTGCTAAAGAAATCAGATGCATTTTGACCACTAACATCCTTGATTCTCAAAACAAAAAGCTAAGTTCCTCAAAATGATCTAACATTGCTAAGGACACCAGAATATCAGATGCATTTTGACCCTACGTATCCTTGTTTCTGTCAACAAAATTATAAGTTCCTAAAAATGATCTAACATTGCTAAGGATATCAGATGCATTTTGACAACATCCATCCTTGTTTCTCAAAACTAAAAGCTAAGTTCCTCAAAATGATCTAACATTGCTAAGGATACCAGATGGGTTGAGAGAAAAAAGGATGCATAGGGTCAAAATGCATCTGATGTCCTTAGCAATGTTAGATCATTTTGAGGTAAGTATCCTTTATTCGAGAAAAACGAGAATGCATAAGCTAAAAACGTATTTGATATCCTTAGCAATGTTAGATCCTTTAGAGGAACTTCGCTTTGATTTTTGAGAAGCATGAATCCTTGTGGTCAAAATACATCTGATGGCCTTAGCAATTTTAAATCATTTTTAGGAGCTTACCATTTTGTTGACAGAAAACATGGATACGTAGGGTCAAAATGCATCCGATATTCTGGTGTCCTTAGCAATTTTAGATCATTTTAAGGAACTTAGCTTTTAGTTTTGAGAAACAAGGATGGATGTGGACAAAATGCATCTGATATTCTTTGCAGTGTTAGATCATTTTGAGGAACTTAACATTTAGTTGAGAAACAAGGATGGATGGGGTCAAAATGCATCTGATATACTTAGCAATATTAGATTACTTTGAGGAACTTAGCTTTTAGTTTTGAGAAACAAGGATACATTTTGTCAAAATGAATCTCATATTCGTAGCAATGTTAGATCATTATGAGGAACTGAGCTTTTAGTTTTGAGAAACAAGGATACATATTTTCAAAATGCATCTGATATTTTTAGCAATTTCACATTATTTTGAGAAACTAAGCGTTTACTTTTAAGAAACATGGATGAATGTTGAGAAAATCTTTCTTATATTCCTATCATTGTTAGATGATTTTTGGGTACTTATCATTTAGTTGAGAGAAAAAAAGATGCATAGGGTGAAAATGCATCTGATATCATTAGCAGTGTTAGATCATTTTTAGGAACTTAGCTTTTAATTTAGAGAAACAAGGATGGATGTGGACAAAATGCTTCTGATATCCTTAGCAATGTTAGATCATTTTGAAGAACTTATAATTTAGTTGGGAGAAACAAGGATGCATAGGGTCAAAATAAATATGATATCCTTAACAATGTTAGATCATATTGAGGAACTTAGATTTTAGTTTTGTTAAAGAAGGATACATATTGTCAAAATGCATCTCATATCCTTAGCAATCGTAGATTATTTTGATGATTTCAGCATTCAGTTGAGAGAAAAAAGGATACATTGGTTCAAAATATATCTGATGTTCTTAGCAATGTTAGATCATTTTGAGGTAATTATCATTTAGTTGAGAGAAAAAAGGATGCATAGGGTCAAAATGCATCTGATATCTTTAGCAATGTTACATTATTTTGAGGAACTTAGCTTTTAGTTTTGAGAAACAAGGATGGATGTTGACAAAATTCTTCTGATATTCCTATCAATGTTAGATAATTTTTGGGAACTTATCATTTAGTTGAGAGAAACAAAGATGCATAGGGTCAAAATGTATCTGATATCATTAGCAGTGTTAGATCATTTTTAGGAACTTAGCTTTTAATTTAGAGAAACAAGGATGGACGTGGAAAAAATGCTTCTGATATCCTTAGCAATGGTAGATTATTTTGAGGAACTTATCATTTAGTTGAAAGAAAAAAGGATGCATGGGGTCAAATGCATCTGATATCCTTAGCAATGTTAGATTATTTTTAGGAACTTAGCTTTTAGTTGTGAGAAACAAGAACGTATATGGTCAAAATACATCTGATATCTTTAGTAATGTTAGATCATTTTGAGGAACATATCATTTAGGCAAGAGAAATAAGGATGCATAGGGTCAAAATGCATATGACATCTTAAGGAATGTTAGATCATTTTGAGGAACTTAGCTTTTAGTTTTGAGAAAGAGGGATGGATGTGGAAAAAATGCATTTGATATCCTTATCAGGGTTAAATCATCTCGAGGAGATTATCATTTAGTCGAGAGAGAAAACGATGGATAGGTTCAAAATACATCTGATATACTTAGCAATGTTAAAACATTTTGAGGAGCTTAGCTTTTACTTTTGAGAAATAGCGTTATATATTGTCAAAATGCATCTGATATCCTTAATAATGCTATTTCACAAAAAAAAGTAAAAACAAACTGTTAGAAAAAGAAAAAAAATTAAGTTGAATAATTTCGAAGTCCAAAAAAAAAATTAGTTAAAAAAAACTACTAATACAAACAGTATTTTTCTAATAGTAAAAGTCATGACTAACATTTCTATATCATTCTCATTTTGAATTTGGAAAATATTAAATGTGATTTTTTTTTGTTTTAAGTGTGTTACATGTCATTCTAAGAGATGTAAAAAAGTTGAAAAAATATGTAAAAAAAAGTGGGCGGGGGAGTCGGAGGGAGGGGGGTTGGAGGGTGAGGGGGTTAGCAGGGGGTTGGGGAGGGGAGAGTTAGGGGCAGGAGTTGGGGGGGGGGGCAAAAATTTGGGGGGGGGGTGGCAAAAAGTTGGGGAAGGGGTCTTGGGGTTGGGGTGAGGGGACTTAACATCACTGTTCAAATGGTAGTTGTGTATTCTACTGAACACAGTTGAGAATTGCCCAAATAAAAAAAAATATGTATCTCTGAATAGGAGTTAGCATTCCCTCAGATCGTTTACCATTTTCATTTCTGTCAACGCCTGTAATCATACCATAATGAAGAATCATGTTTAACATTAGATATGTTAACGGCCATGACCCAAAACCATGGTTTTGTGATCAGCACGAATTTTCATGGTAGGTTGAATCCGGTCATTGTCCTGTCTGCTTGTATGGCGGGAGTACTGTCCGCTACTTATCATTATAGCTATATGGTGGACACCCTCGTTGTGAATATTATAGCTATATGGTGGGACACCCTCGTTGTATATATTATACCTACACTACTTATTGAGCCGACTCGCTCCTTACTTACAGTTTGCTACCACGAACTTTTTGACGAAATTCATCAAGTTTAATGTTACCGTCAAAAGTTACGAGCGCCAAAAAATTTGACTTATTTTTTTTTCGTTTTTAAGGGCGGAAACACCCCGAAAAAGGGAAGGGATCTTGATGAAAACCACAACAATAGTTTCAGCAAATCAGAGAACCCCTACTGCGGAAGTTTCACACTCCTATCTGCGAAACTGTGGAATTTTGCCTTCTGTTTCAAAGAGGAAATATTACTGCTGCATTTTTCCCAGAGGTGATCGCATTGCACCGATGGTCCTAGAAGATTGGGAGAGGGATTATTTTAACAGAATTTCAAAGTTTTAGTGCCCTTTTTAAGGTACCAAAAATATTTTGCCAAGGGAAAGCAGGATATTCTGCCATTATGTGGCACCAAACTGCGAATTTGCCGCGAAGAGGACAAAGTTGCTATTGATTAACCATTCTGAGATCATCAATCGAATTAAAAGTATCAAAAACGTGAAATTATGTTTAGTGATGTATAATTGGCATCTGCTATTATGAAGGAGGGGATGTGGGTCGTTTTTAGGCGGAGAGGGGGGGGGGCAGATGGTTAAAATAGCGCACTTCAAAGCCTAAATTTTCAAAACATCCATGAGTCTTCAGGTAATACAGAAATGGGTGTGGGGAGAGGGGGGAGAGCGTTTAGAAACTAATCTCTAATCTGCATTCTTTTAACATAAGCCTGAATAAGGGTGCTGCGGTCTGATACCTCCCTTCTTGTTGCGGACAAATTTTTCTGACATTTATTTTAAAGCTTCATTTAACTAAACTGATTTGCTTCAAATTTCGTAAAAATTATTTACAGGGGTGTGTAATTGTGCATCAGCATTAATGAAGGAAGGTTGGTGGTTGGGACAGATGCCTCAAAGAGTGCATTTTAATGCCCAAATATCCTATAATGCCAATTAATTGCCATTTAATGCCAGTTAATTGTCCTCGTTTTCTTCCTTTCTTCGCGATTTTATGTTTTATACTCAATGTATTGAAGCATATGAGAGCTCGAGATGGCTGCAGCCACGTGGAAAATCAAAAGTCACGCCAAATTTCTATTCTTATGGAAAATAATTCCCCCTTCATCCACCCAAAACTTTGTAGTGAGCATAATATTAGAAACTTATTCAAAAAGAATATTGTTCGTCGAAAGTTTTGACAAAAAATAAATTGTCGAAAATTTCAATTGCAATCCAACATTTTAAGTCTTAAACGGTAAAAAAGAAAAAAGGGCACTACCAATCAATTTGCAATTATTAATATATACAATTTAAAAGCAGTAAATTGGGGTTTTTTAGAGCTGCTACCCCACATCACATCCGTGTTAGGCCTGGGTATGATTTGAAAAACAGTTATAAATTAATTTAAAAACATAGGTTTTGTGAACTGAAAGTAAGGAGCAACATTAAAACTTCAAACTAAAAGAAATTATTCTGTATATGAGGGGAGCTTTGCTCCCTCAGCTCCTCACTCTTAACACTAAAGTTTGGCTGTTTTTCCCAATTCCTTAAGAACCACTACTGGAAAAAAATGACCATTTAATTGGAATAGAAAGCTGTCGTAGAGCACTTAATAATTTTAGTGGTCTGTTCCTTCTGTTCCTTCGTTTTTTTTTTAAGTTATAATGCTGCTCCTTACTTTCAGTTGAAAGAAAAACTTTTTTTCTTTAATATATACAGAAACGATCAATCCAATCAAAGTAAAAGGCATTTTAAACTTTAGACGAAGAGAGGAGGGATGGGAAACTGTAGACAAGGAAAGAGAGAGAGAGGGTGACAGAGATAAGAAACAATGACTGAGAAGCAGGAGGGGAAAAAGAGGATACTGATTTATTAGAAATGTCTAATGACAACTATCGTACTTTTTTAAGGTACTGTAAACTGGTGGGCTGCAGTCTAATCCCTTTTATCAGCATGTGCCACATACGGAAGTGCCAATGGGGAAGGACAGGGGGACAATCCCCTCCTCCCAGTTTTTGCTTCCCCCTAAATTGCCAAAAAAATTTCGTATTGTCATTAAAAAAATGACAAAGCCAAAACTGCTCCTCCCCCCTAGATTTAAAAAAAATAGATTTTTCACCCATTTTATTTTCGCGAATTATTTCTCTTTTATTTTCGGCATTACTCTGAGGAAAATTAACACATTTTTGGTACCAATAAAGAAGAATTCAAATTGATCCCCCATGATAAAGTGCTTGCCTTTTTCAACTCCCAGCAATATTATTTGCTTATATAATTAAACCTGACATAAGTTCAGAAAAAAAAATAATGAATCTTATGTAGACTTATTTTTTTCCCAACCGAAGTTGGATGTAAACATACGTAATTCAATCTGATGGTACATAGATAGGAGTTGGAACTTTAATGAAGGGCGATTATATATTTACTTCTTCATGTATCTTCTCACAATAATTACTAGCTTGAGAAGAAGTAGAACATGTGTTTTTCAAATCGACCTGGGATGTCAAGGACAAAGCGTTGGAGTCATTCCAGATCTGATAGAGGCATCCTTTTAATGTTTATTCTGGAATATCAAACCTGTCATTTTTTAAACGTTTTGGGAGCAGTAGAATAATAAATTTGATTTTTGAAGAATTTATAATCTGCTTTTAAAAAGAGATTGAATGCCTTATATTCTATAATTATAGGAACAGAACAGCTTATAGCGACACAGAAGAAGATTAATATCTTGTTTCTAGTATATTTACTGTAGGCATTCCCAAGGCTGTACATATGTAAGAAATTTACAAACGTTATCAATTTTGTGTGGTCTGCCTAAAAAAGGGACAATTGGCAATATGACATTAAAACCAAAACACACGTTGAGTGACAGTACAAAATCAGTATACATTACATGCAAATAAGCAAGCTTTGAGGAATAATTACTTAAGAGCATGAATCCAGTTGATACTGAAAGGACTTTCACAGGTAATCTTCACGTGAAAAGTCTTTAGTGACAACACTGGCAGAGCTTTGAAATTAAACGAGTAGAATACTGTCCTACTTCTGGGAGGATCAGTGCACTCATATCCTACCGATGTTAGTATTAAAGTATCTAAAATGCTGTATGCTTTTAGATTTAGATTAGATTAATTTATTAAAAAAACGACGTAGTTAAACATGATCCATAGGTAACCGCCCATGGGAAGACATAAGTGCACTGGTACTGGGCAGTTACCACAAACTAATTCAACATACTTAAAAAATAACTTTAAAATTTCTAAGTAAATTTTAAACTTCATTTTCACACATACTGGTGAACATTCACAGAAAACACAGAAGAAAAAAAAGATGAAAGAAGATGAAAGAAGAAGAAAAGAGGAAAAAGACTAACAAAAGAAAATAAATAATAACATAAATCTTCAATCTCTGAATCCTGGTTCCTCAACCCCCTAACAAAAAATTCTTTACTTTTTTTTAAACAAATGATGGTGTTCAACCGCCTTAACAGTATCTGGGAGGAAATTCCTTACCCCCTGGCCCAGATGTTTCATTTGAAATTCAGTACGACTTCCAATCCTATACTCTGCTACCGGATTGTTCGTATTCCTTGCATAATTATCATGCAAATCATTATTTTGTCGAAAAAAAAAACTAAAAACACCGATGGACACAATTCATGAAAATACTGGTAAGTAAAAACCGCTGCCTGGTAGTCACGAATTTAGGGATTTAGGAATATGGGGGAACATAGGGGCTAATAATCGCATGATAAAGAAGCAAGAAGCAACCTGGTACGAAGTGCTTCTGTTGACGTATAATTCCAAGGCCTCTTGCAACTTTTGATGCCACAAGATCACTGTGACGTTTCCATGACATATTGCAGTCTAGGTAAAAACTTAGATACCTCATTAATTTAACCTGTTCCAGAGAATTAACAGAAAATAATTCACCCACCGAGATCAATGGGCTTACCAATTCGACTAAAAACCATAAAACTTAGAGCTGAAAAAAACGTTATCTATCAAAGTAGCTGAATGACTATAAATCGTTGTAGGTACGCATGCTAAAGGGGAAGATCATTAGCAACCATGTAATTATAAAAATAATCTAAATTATGACCACTCAAATCTAGCATGCAGAAATTAAAATATCCCATGAAGATAAAATCTAAACCACTACGGGACATACCAGAAATGAACAGATCTAAACCTTCAATAAATTCGTCCAAGCCAGTGCTAGGCGGCGTATACACCAGTCACATAATTATCTTATTCTTTTCACTTTCTAGTTCAATACAAAAACTCTCGATCTTTCCCTCAATATAAACAATCAAATCCTCTCTTATAGAACAATTCAAAATCATCTTTACCAAAATCCTAGGCTGCCACGATTCAGACTTTCGATTTTTTACCTCAAACAATTAAAGTGGAAAAACAAATGACGGAAGAGACTGGTCTGAACTAATAAATATTTCGCAAACAGCAATTAAATCAATATTCTGTGTACAATCTTCAATAAATTGCAGAAAATCAAGATACCCAGTAGTCAAGTGGCCAAGAACATAAAAACAGAGAGTCATGCCGAAAAATCTTCGAGGGCACAATATAGGTGCTTCTCTGCAGTGGTTTTGAACTAACAAATGGTATATTCGCATCTTGCCCAATCCGAGCATTTAAAATATCCTCAATCAGGAAATAATTAAATAAAAAAAATAAGTTTTTCTAACTGAAAGTAAGGAGTGACATTAAAACTTAGAACAACCAGAAATTATTCCATATATGAAGGGGGATGTCTCCTCCTCAACGCCTCACTCTTTATGCTACGGTTTGACTTTTTCTCAGAGCTCTTTTTTTAAACAATAAAAAACTTTAGCGTAAAGAGCAAGGTGTTGAGGAGGGGAGAGCCCCTTTCATATACGGAATAATTTATGTTCGTTTTAAGTTTTAATGTCGCTCCTTACTTTCAGTTAGAAAAACTTGCTTCTTATATTTAATTTCTGAACGTTTTTGAATTAATGCAGCTTTGATTTTGGCTCACCGTACATGAATAAATAAAATGAGATTTTCACATTAATTTTACTTTTTTTTGGCTGAATGGCTTTCTCGAAATTTTGATCTGATGTAACTTACGAAATAACTTACGTAACGAATTTCTATATCCGTATATTTTTATTACGTAAATGCGGGGTTCTCCCCTTAGTCAGTACCTCGGTCTTTACGCTAAAGTTCGAATTTTGTTCCAATTCTTTAAGAATGACCCTTGAATCACAAAGGCCGTTTAGTTAGAATAGATAACTTTTTTGAAATTACTAAACAAACTTTAGAGTAAAGAGCGATGTGTTGACTAGGGGGATAACCACTCATATACGTAATAATTTCTTTTCGTTTTAAGTTTTAACGTTGCTCCTTACTTTCAATTGAAAAAACTTCTTTTTTTATTTAATTTCTTATCGTTTTTTAAATAATGCTGGGAAATCTGGCACTCCCCCCATAGAAATGTCCCTTCCCCCATGAAAATATCCTACGTGGAAAGATCCTCCCACTTATCCTCCTCCTCCAACCCCCATCCCCACCAGAAAAAAATCCCTACTGAAAACGTCTGCTTACTTCCAAATAACAAATACTATATGTAAACAATGGGCAAAGTTCATAACTTGCATCCCTTCCCCCGGGGACTTTGGGGGATTAAGTCATCCTCAAAGAAATTTTTACTAGGTTTTTGACTGTGTTGAACAAAATGGCTATCTCAAAATTTTGATCAGGTGACTTTGGGAAAAAATGAGCGTGGGAGGGGGCCTAGTTGCCCTCCAATTTTTGGTCTCTTAAAAAGGGTACTAGAACCTTTAGTTTCCGTTCGAATGAGCCCTTTTGCGATATTTTATTACCACTGGATCGATACGATTACCCCTGGGGAAAAAAAAACAAAAAAAAACACGCATCCGTGATCTTTCTTCCGGCAAAAAATGGAAAATTCAACTTTTTTGAAGATAATAGCTTGAAACCTCTACAGTAGGGTTTTCTGATACGCTGAATATGATGGTTTGATTTTCATTAAGAATCTATCACTTTTAGGGGGAATTTCCCCTTTTTTTCAAAAATAGGGAAATTTTTTCAGGCTAGAAACTTTTTATGGGTAGACTAAGACTAAACTTATAAGTTTGAAATCAGCATAAAAATCAGATTCTTTTGATGTATCTACTGGTATCAAAATTTCGTTTTTTAGAGCTTTGGTTACTATTGAGCCGGGTCGCTCCTTACTTACAGTTCATTGCCACGAGCTGTTTGATTATTCATATGTGTCTTCAGACACGTGCCGGTAATTATCACACATCAAAATCAACGTGGGAGATTTATGTGGGAGGATCTTTCCATGAAGGAAGTTTTCATGGAAGAAGGGACATTGCTATGAAGGGGGCGCCGGATTTCCCAACATTACTTTGAAAACAATTAGAAATTAAATAAAAAGATCAAGTTTTTCAACTTGAAGTAAGGAGCAAAATTAAAACTTGAAACGAAAAGAAAATATTACGTATATGATTGGGTTCAACCCCTAGTCAATACCTCGCTCTTTAAGCCAAAGATTTTTTAGTACTTTCATAAGAGTTATTTATTCTAATTAATGACCTTTGTGATTAAGGGGTCATTTTTAAAGAATTGGAACGAAATCCGAACTTTAGCTTAAAGAGCAAGGTATTTACTAGAGGGCGAACTCCCTAATATACGTATTAAAAGTATACGAATATAGAAGTTCGTTACGTAAGTTAATTCGTAAGTTACGTATATTTATTACTAATTAAAACGTTCGTAAATAAAATTAAACAACTTTCGAGAAAGCCATTTAACCAAGTAAAAGTAAAATTAATATGAAAATTTTATTGTAATTATTCATTTACGGTGAGCCGAAATCTAAACCTCCATTAATTCAAAAACGTTCAAAAATTATTTAAAAAAAAAAAAGTTTTTTTTTAACTGAAAGTAAGGAAAGACGTCAAAACTAGAACGAACAAAAATTATTCCGTATATGAAAGGGGCTGCCCCCTCCTCAACGCCTCGTTCTTTACGCTAAAGTTTGACCTCTTCACAACTCTATTTTTTTTAAGCAATCAAAACTTTAGCGTAAAGAGCGAGGCGTTGTGGAGGGGACAGCCCCTTCCATATACGAAATAATTTCTGTTCGTTTTAAGTTTTAACGTCGTTCTTTATTTTCAGTTAAAAAAAACTTTTTTTTTAAATTTTAACTAATGTCTGTCTCAATTGCGAAAGATGAATAATTTTCTAAATTTAAGAGATAAGAATGTTCAACTTATCTCAGTTTGAACACATGCATAATTTGTTGATCCATAAATTGAAAGATGGCTTGCATTATATGGAAGCTTGAAGGGGTATTATAAAGTTTGGAATGTAATTGAAGCCACCGCCAAAGGATTCTCCTAAGGAGGGGGAGCATCCTATAAGCGGGACGTGCGTTTTAAATTGTTATGTTTTTGTTTGTGTAGTAGTATGCCCCAGAGAGTAACCTGTTGTATTTGATTGCTTTAATTAATATTTAGTAGGTAAAAGGGAAATTATTATTTTTTTTTTTTTAAGGTAACACTTGAACACTTAAAAGATTTGTGAAGGTTGTGTTGGTTGGTTTTTGGGGTATATGAAGATATTATTGAATGGGATAAAGGAAAAGGTGTAAATTAGTCTTGTATTTTGTTTTGAGAAAGGAAGTTTTATAGTTAGGATGATGAAAATTTTATATTGAAATAATTTAGTTTTTTAAATTTCAGAGGTATATAAAAAAAAGACAATAAAAAGATGACTTATATCCAGATTGCAAAACTTACAGAACGAGTTTATCCTTTGTACTCAGATTCAAGACGTGCGTATTTAAAACTCGAAATTTTTAGACCCCCCTTTTTAACTTCGGGTTTGCATAGTCTAAAAATAGTCTTCATTAACAATTTACCGGATTGGCTTAGGGGGAGGAGTGGTATCTCCCTTAACCAATGCTTTTTGACAAAATTTTTACTATTGCACAATTGTGACTATCTCAAAGTATGTCCAGCTAATAATTTCTGGTCGTTTTATTCGTGAATTATGATGAAACTCTATTTCAGTTCGTCTTTGGTTTTTTTTTTATGGCTCTTTACTCTTCTTTGAGTTTTCTGTCAGTTTTTTGATTAATTTTCCGTTTATTTTCAATTTAATCTGTGGTAGCACAGTGGATTCTTGCTTTGCTAGGCAATACGGTATCCAGAACTCAATTTCCGCTGCCACAAGGGTGGGCGACAGGCCTACTCCCTGTCCTCGTAAAAAAGGACCAGTAACTGAAACGTCGATACAAGTAGAAAGGCCTCAGGAGGTCCGACGATTCACCCCTGCTGCCACCTACAACTTTTTTTAACACCAAATATGGGCATAGAGTCATTAGGGAGAACACGTGGTTAATGGGGTCAATGACCGAAGGTCAGTCATTAATCAAATTGTTTCCGGGCAAAGTTTAATAATGTCTGACAGGTACTGTCAATCATTAATCAAATTGTTTCCAGGCGAAGTTTAATAATGTCTGACAGGTGATGTCAAGATTGATTGATATGTCACGAAAAGGGAATTAATTTGTTGTTTCTAAGGGGAATTATTGATTCAAGAAAGGGGAATTAATTGTTGTTTCTAAGGGGAATTATTGATTAAAGAAAGGGGAATTAATTTGATGTTTCTAAGGGGAAGGTGGGGAAGAGATATATTGATTGCGTAATCCAAGGTAGAGAAGTCCCGATAAATTGATTACATAATCGGTAGAACCCTATAAGGAGCTCATGACGGGAATCCATTTATGGGCATAGAATGACGTAATCAACTAGGACAAATGGATTTCTGAGAAATTAATTACATAATCGGTAGAACCCTATAAGGAGCTCATGACGGGAATCCATTTATGGGCATAGAATGACGTAATCAACTAGGACAAATGGATTTCTGAGAAATTGATTACATAATCGGTAGAACCCTATCAGAAGGTAGTGACAGGAATACATTTATGGTGATATAATGACGTAGTTTACTAAGAGAATAGGATTTCTGAGAAATTCATTGCATAATCGGTAGAACCCTATCAAAAGGTCATGGCGGGAATCCATTTAAGGGTATAGAATTACGTAATCGACTAAGACAAGCAAGTTGCATTCTTAATGTCCCTCCTAAACCCATTTTGCAACTTGAAGTACTTATCTTTTTCACTCACAACTATACTTTACAGCTTTTTGGATATCTCAACATCAAGGAATACCTTTCAAAGACCATTTCAGAGCAAGTTACTTTCTTAATGTCCCTCCTAAACCCATTTTCCAACTTGAAGTACTTATCTTTTTCACCCACAAATATACTTTACAGCTTTTTGAGTGTCCCAACACCAAGAAATACTTTTCAAAGACCATTTCAGAGCAAGTTACTTTCTCGATTATCCCTCCTAAACCCATTTTCCAACTTGAAGTACTTATCTTTTTCACCCAAAACTATACTTTACAGCTTTTTGGATACCTCAACATCAAGAAATACTTTTCAAAGACCATTTCAGAGCAAGTTACTTTCTTAATGTTCCTCTTAAACCCATTTTCCAACTTGAAGTACTTACCTTTTTCCCCCACAATTATACTTTACAGCTTTTTGGATGCCTCAACACCAAGAAATACTTTTAAAATACCATTTCAGAGCAAGTTACATTTTTTTTCTCCCTCCTAAACACATTGTCCATCTTGAAGAACTTATCTTTTTCACCCACAACTATACTTTACGACTTTTTGGATACCTCAACACCAATAAATACATTTGAAAGACTATTTCAGAACAAGTTACATTCTTTATGGCCATCGTAAATCCATTTTGCAACTTGAAGTACTTATCTTTTTCACCCACAACATGACTATACAGCTTTTCGGTTATCCCAACACCAAGGAACACATTTGAACTATATTGTCAGAGGACTGCACATTGTTACGGTCCCTCCTAAGCCTATAGTCCAACTTGACGTACTTTTAATTATCAATATTCGATATACTCTACAGCTTTTGAGTATCCCAACACAAAAAAATACCATTCAAAGACCATTTCGGAACAAGTTACTTTCTTGATTATCCCTCCTAAACCCATTTTCCAACTTGAAGTACTTATCTTTTTCACCCAAAACTATACTTTACAGCTTTTTGGATACCTCAACAATAAGAAATACTTTTCAAAGACCATTTCAGAGCAATTTACTTTTTTAATATTCCTCCTAAACCCACTTTACAACTTGAAGTACTTATCTTTTTCCCCCACAAATATACTTTACAGCTTTTTTGATACCTCAACACCAAGAAATACTTTTCAATGACCGTTACAGAGCAATTTACATTTTTAATGTACCTCCTATACCCATTTTCCATCTTGAAGTACTTATCTTTTTCACTCACAACTATACTTTACAGCTTTTTGGATACCTCAACACCAAGAAATACCTTTCAAAGACCATTTCAGAGCAAGTTACCTAAGCTAACCTAAGTGAAGCGTACGTGGGCTAACCTAACCTAACTTAACCTAACCTAACTTAATCTAGCCTAACCTAACCTAACCATACTCGCCGGAAAAGGTTAGGTGTCGTCTCTTTGTGTGTGTGTTGTCCCTGTGTGTTCGTCGTCTCTCTCTGTGTGTGTGCGCGCACGTAACCTCGTCTAATGTGAATTTCAACCATTCAGGCTGGTGGACTAAGACCCCAATTCTGAGCTAGTAAATTTCAACCATTCAGGCTGGTGGACTATCACCCTAATTCTGAGCTAGTGAATTTCCACCATTCAGGCTGGTGGACTGAGACCCCAATATTGAGCTAGTGGATTTCCACCATTCAGGCTGGTGGACTATGACCCCAATTCTGAGCTAGTGAATTTCCACCGTTCAGGCTGGTGGACTGGGTCCCCAATACTGAGCTGGTGGACTAAGACCCCAATTTTCCAACTCTTGCATTTCATGACAGAAATTCAAAATGAACTTCGAGAAATCAAGAGAATGTAACTGTGAGAATGTAAAGCACAGCAAGTCACTACTGAAATATTCCAACTCTTGCATTTCACGATAGAAATTCAAAATGAAATTTGAAAAATTAAGACAATGTAACTGTGATATGTTAGTTTTAGTGTGTGTGCATAAGTTTTGGTGTGTGTGTGTGTTTAAGTTTGTGTGCGTGTGGTTAATTTTTTGTGTGTGTGTATTTGTAATTGCGTGTTTTAAATTTAGTTTTTTTTATATTTTTATATTTTGTTATTTTTTGTGTGTTTTTGTTTTTTTTTATTTTTGTGCGTGTGTTTGTTAGTTTGTGTGTGTGTGTGTGTGTGTGTGTGTTTAATTTTTTTTGTGTGTATTTTTTTGTGTGTGTGTGTGTAATTTTGTGAGTGTGTGTTTTTTTTTGATTGTGTGTGTGTTTTTTAGTTTTTGTGTGTCTAAGATATTGTGTTTGTAAGTTTTGAAGTGTGAGTGTAAGTTTTCGTGTGTGTGTGTGTATAAGTTTTTGTGTGCATGTAAGTTTTAGAGTGAATGTGTTAGTTTTTGTGTGTGTGTGTATGTTTTTGTGTGTGTGTGCATGTGTGTGAGTGTGTGTGTAAGTGTTCGTGTGTGTGTGTAAGTTTTTGTGTGTGTGTGTGTGTAAGTTGGTTTGCTTTTTTTGTTTTTTTTGTGTGTGTGTGTATTATTGTTTTTTCTATTTTTTGTTTTTGTTCTGTTTTTTTTGATCTTTTTTTTTTTATTGTTTTTTTTTGCGCGATTTTTTTTATTTGTCTAATATATTGCTTGTGGAGATAATTTTTTTGTGTGTTTGTGTAAGTTTGTGTGTGTGTTTGTGTGTGTGTTAGTTTGTGTTTGTGTAAGTTTCTGTGTGTGTTTGTGTGTGTAAGTGTTTTTTTGTGTGTGTGTGTGTGTGTTAGTTTTTGTTTGTGTGTGTTTTGGTGTGTTTGTGTTTGTTTTCGTGTGTGTGTGGAAGTTTTGTGTGTGTGTGTGTAAGTTTGTGTGAGTGTGTGTGTGAGTTTTTTTGTGTTGATGTGTAAGTTTGTGTGTGTGTGTGTGTGTGTCAGTTTTTGTGTGTGTGTTAGTTTTGGCGTGTTTGTGTAAGTTTTAGTGTTTGTGTGTGGGTTTTTTTGTTTTGTGTGTGTGTGTGTGTGTGTATGTTTTTGTGTTCTTGTATGTTTTTGTGTGCTTATATGTTTTAGTGTGCATGTGTTTGTTTTTGTGTGTGTGTGTGTGTGTGTGTGTAAGTTTTTGTGTGTGTGTGTGTGTGAAGTGTGTGTGTGTGTGTGTGTGTGTGTGTAAGTTTTGAGCGTGTGTGTGTATGTTTTCGTGTGTGTGTGTTTTTTTGTTTGTTTTTGTGCGTGTGTTAGTTATTGAGTTTTTTTGTGTTCATGTGCAAGTTTTTGTGTGTGTGTGTGTGTGTGTGTGTGTATGATTGTTTTTTTGTTAAATTTTTGGCGTGTTTGTGTTAATTTTTTCTGGTGTGTGTGTGTGTATGTTTTGTGTGTGTGTGTGTGCATGTAAGTTTGTGTTTTTTTGTAAGTTTTAGTAAGCATGTGTAAGTTTTTGTGTGTGTGTGTGTGTGTGTGTATTTGATTGTGTGTGTATTAGTTGGCGTGATTTATTAAGTTTTCGATTTATTTGTTTAAATTTTGTGTGTGTGTGTGTGTGTGTGTAAGTTTTTTTTGATTTTATTGATATTTTTTTTTGTGTTCATGTTTAAGTTTTTGTGTGTGTGTGTGTGTGTGTGTAAGTTTTTATGTGTGTGTAAGTTTTGGTGTGTGTGTTTGTTTTCTTGTTTGTGTGTGTGTGTTTTTTTTGTGTGTGTGTGTGTGTGTGTATGTGGGTTTTTTCTGTTTTTAGTGTTTTATGTTTTTTTTGGGCGCTTTCTTGTTTTTTTGTTTTTTTGGGTGTGTTTTTTTTTTTTTGTTTGTGTTTTTGTGTGTTAGTTTCTTAGTGTGTGTGTAAGTTTTGGTGTGTGTGTGTAAGTTTTCATGTGTGTGTGTGTGTAAGTTTTTGTATGTGTGTGTAAGTTTTTGTGCGTGTGTGTAAGTTTTGTGTGTGTGTAAGTTTTTGTGTCGTCTAATGTGAATTTCAACCATTCAGGCTGGTGGACTAAGACCCCAATTCTGAGCTAGTGAATTTCCACCATTCTGGATGGTGGACTAAGACCCTAATTCTTAGCTAGTGAATTTACACCATTCTGGCTGGTGGACTGTGACCCCAATATCGAGCTAGTGGATTTCTACCATTCAGGCTGGTGGACTAGGACCCCAATTCTGAGCTAGTGAATTTCCACCATTCAGTCTGGTGGACTGGGGCCCTAATACTGAGCTGGTGGACTAAGACCCTAATTTTCCAACTCTTGCATTTCATGACAGAAATTCAAAATGAACAAGCCTGAAATAGCGAAACTACTCATCCCAAACTATTGGTTTCAGACAACAAACACCAATGATGGACTAAGAATCCTAGCTCTGAAAAGTTCAAATAGCAAACTACACATCCCAAATCGTAATTTTCTGACAACACACACCTATGAAAGGCTATGAAACCTAGCTAATAAAAGCCGGAAATAGCAAACCACTCATCCCAATCATAGGTTTCAGTCAACAAACACCTATGAAAGACTAAGAAATCCAGCTCATAAAAGTCAAAAATATCAAACTACTCATCCCAAGCTTTAGGTTTCAGACAACATTCACCTACGAAATACTAGACAACCTTAGCTCAGAAAAGCCTGAAATAGAAAACTACACATCCCAAACTATTGGTTTCAGACGACGCATACCTATGAAAGTCTAAGAAATCTAGCTCAGAAAAGTCGAAAATAGCAAACTACACATCCCAAATCATAGGTTTCAGACAACACACAACAAAGAAAGACTGAGAAATCCCACTCAGAAAAGCCCGAAATAGTAATTTACATATTCCAAATCATAAGTTTCAGACATCATTCAACTATGAAAGACTAAGAAACATTAGCTCAGAAAAGCCTGAAATAGCCAACTACTCATCCCAAACTCGAAGTTTCAGACAACAAACACCTATAAGTGACTAAAAATCATAGCTATTAAATGTTCAAATAGCAAACTAGACCTCCCAAATCATAATTTTCTGAAATGACACACCTATGAAAGGCTAAGAAATCTAGCTCATAAAATTCAAAAATAGCAAATTAACCATCCCAAATCATAGTTTTCAGTCAACACACACCTAAGAATGGATAAGAAATCATGCTCAGAAAATTAAAAAAATAGCAAACCACACATCCCAAATCATAGGTTTCAGACACCACACACCTACGAAAGACTTAGAAATCCGGTTATGAAAAGTCAGAAAAGGAAATTACATAGCCCAAATCATAGGTTTCAGACTTCACGCGCCTATGAAAGACTAAGAAATCTAACTCAGAAAAGCCCGAAATAGTAATTTACATATCCCAAATCATAAGTTTCAGACAGATTCACCTACGAAATACTAAGAAACCTTAGCTCAGAAAAGTCTGAAATAGCCAACTACTCATCCCAAACTCGAAGTTTCAGACAACAAACACCTATGAGTGACTAATAATCCTAGCTCTGAAAAGTCCAAAAAGCAAACTATACCTCCCAAATCATAATTTTCTGAAAGGACACACCTATGAAAGGCTAAGAAATCTAGCTCAGAAAAGTCAAAAATAGCAAATTAACCATCCCAAATCCTAGGTTTCTGTCAACACACAACTATGAATGTCTCAGAAATTCATCACCGGAAATACGGAAAACGGCGACCCACACCCCACAACTACAATTTTTCATACACTCTATACCGAAGATCTACTAAGACATCCTGTTAAGAAAAGTCAGATATATCAAATAAAATATTCCCAAATCATAGGTTTCTGACAACATTCACCTATGTGTGTGTGTGTGTGTGTGTTTGTGTGTGTGTATATGGGTGAGTATGTGTGTTTGAGAAAGTGTGTGCTCATGTTTGTATGTGTATGTGTGTGTGTGTGTGTATGTGTGTGTATGTATGTGTGTATGTGTGTGTGTGTGTGTATGCGTCTGTGTGTGTGTGTATATGTATGTGTATGTGTCTGTTTGTGTGTGAGTGTATCTTTGTGTATATGAGTTTTAGTGTGGGTGTGAGAGTGTGTGAGAGTGTGTGATAGAGAGTGTTTTTGTGTGTTAGTGTTATGTTGGGTGTTTGTGTTTGTCTGTGGTTGTTTTTGTGTGTCTGTGGGTGTGTGTGTAGGGGTGGGACTCTCTGGTTCTGGGTGGGGGGGTGTCTGTGTGTGTGTGTGTGTGTGTGTGTGGGGGTGTGTGTGTGTATGTGTGTGTATGTGTGTGTGTATGTGTGTGTGTGTGTATATATGTATATGTGTGTGTGTGTGTGTGTGTATGTGTGTGTGTGTGTGTGTTATCCTGGCGGCGCTTCTCTGGTCCGGCGGACCTTTGGGGGCTGGTGGAGGGCCTTTGGGGCACTGGGAGGGCCTTTGGGGCACAGGGAGGGCCTGTGGGGGGCTGGGAGGCATTTGGGGACCTGTGGGGGGCCTTTGGGACCCCGTTGGTCCTTTGGGAGCTCGATGGGCCTTTGGGGGGCCCGGGGATGGCCATTGGGGATCTGGGTGGGCCTTTGGGGCACAGGGAGGGCCTTTAGGTGCCTGGGGGACATTTGGGGACCGGTGGAGGGCCTTTGGAACCCCGTTGGTCCTTTGGGAGCCCGGGGGACCTTTGAGGACCAGGGGAGGGCCTTTGGGGGTCCGGAGGGGCAGTTGGGGACCGGTGGAGGGCCTTTGGGACCCCGTTGGTCCTTTGGGAGCTCGATGGGCCTTTGGGGGGTCCGGAAAATGTCTCTATCTGTTTCGCCGAAATAGTTCCATAACCTGTCTAAAACAGTTTCGCCCAAATAATCCCTAAACGTAAATTCAGCGTGTTCCTTTGTTATTGGCATCTCTGCGCTAACGCATTTAAAATTAATAAGAAACCTTTTCGCGCGATAAAACAATTCATCGCTAAGATGTTTCTTGCCTAATTGTTTCCATGGCCTTTGGTTATTAATATACATTGGAGTTCGACCAAAAGAGTTGTTCCCGAGGCAAAGACATAAATGATTTGGATCTATTCCTGGAGAAATGTTTCTAGGGTGAAAATTTTTAAAGTCTGACAGATGATGTCATTGATTGATTGATCTGTCAAAAAAGGGGAAATTAATTTGTTGTTTCTAAGGGGAATTATTGATTCACGATAGGTGAATTGAGGTCGACAGCACAGGTGTTCCAAATTCCGGGAAACTCATAACATTGCCTAGAGCAACAACAACAAATACTATTTCTGGACACCATGACATTCACGATCGATTACGCAATCAATTTCTCGGAAATTCACTTCCCCCTCGAGTCCTAGATCAATAACATTGCTCCCGTTAGAATTCAATGCGCATGTGCAACCTTCGTTCCGGAGTTATTACACATAGAAACATCAAATAAATCGACCTCGGAAAAAGAGGTCATTGACCCCATTACGTAATCAGTCTCCCTAAGGAGGCTATGCCCTTATTTGGAGCCCCGTCAGTATTCTATGCCCATATTTGGTGTTCGTACGGGAGTCGGACCCCCTCCTCTACTGTCCAGACGGCGAAGGAGCCGGAGAATTCACGGCATCTTGTAGCTGGTGAGGACGACCAGCTCTTCGTTTAGAGATCTGCTCCTCATATTCACATTTCAGCAGTGCTTCTGCAATTTTGTTCAGGAACTCGAAAAGTGACAGTGGTCCACTTTTTCGTCTTTATTTCAATTCGATACAAGGCGACGAAATGATCCAGCTTGCCTACTCCTCCATGTTGCGGTTATATTGACCAATAACGTCAAGTCTTTTGACATCAACCTTCTTCTTCTTCTCGTTACTCCATCTTTTCACTGCTCCACCTGCACCTACACCGCATTAATTCGACGCCATGTTTACTGCGCTGTTGTCAAACCAACGCACAAGGACGAGTCCCTTTTCAATGTCGCTAACTTCGTCCCACGACCATCGTCCTTTCTTACTAAGATCCTTCTCATCTGCAAGCTTTGCTTTGGCTATCCTGCCCTTTCTGATAGTTCCAGCTACCAAGAAGCGATCTGCTGTCAACTTTTCAAGCAGTGGTAACGTTGTAAAGTAGTTTTCGAAATACACCGTGTGATATACATGCTTGTCAATTTTCTCCAGCAGACGAGGAACAATGGCTCCTCCCAAACCTCCAGCTGTTTCTCTGTGCTCCTCCCCAATAGGGGTACTCTTTCCCTGATAAACTTCAAAGTCATAAGCAGAGGGGGGGGGTCGAATTCCTACCAGTACAAGATCACAGCCAATCAGAGGGCTAGAATACTACCAGTAAAAGATCATACGCCTTTTTCTAGACCAATCAGAGGGCTAGAAACACTGGGCTAAGTGACACCACCAGACTTCCTGGAATTTTAGCATTTAATTTTACGTAATTTGCTTGTCGAAACTACGTATTATCTGTTATGACAGCATTTCACCTCGTAAAAATTCTTTATAATGTTTGTGCGTCAAACCTGAGATAACAGTTCGTTTGAGAGCATTGAGGAATAAACACCAGATAAAATGGAGAATTTTGATTATTTTTTTACGCAAATTTGTAACGTAAAATTTTTATTTTTGCCAATCTTCGGCTAATTGTATTGTTAATAAAGACAATAGGATAACCGTTTCCAAAAAGTATGTCTCTAATAAAATTTAGTTCATCTGTGATGTAAAAATCAGAGCAAATGTTTAGGGCATGATCTACAAGAGATGTAACAACACCTCTTTAAAAAAAAAAAATTTTTTGGGGGGGGGGTATTGGATTTTAAATGTAAATATCTGTTATTTTGTGTGAGTTTTCTGTAAATTGTAAAATCCAGTTTATCAATGCTACGAATAATTAATACATCCAGAAACGGTAATTTATTTGCATTTTCAGTTTCACGTGTAAATTATAGAACTTGGTCATATGCGTTAAGGTGATCTAGAAAACCCCTAAGTTCATTTTCCCCATAATTCCAGAGCGATATTACATCATCCATATAACGCCCCCAATAGACAGGTTTAAACAAATACGAATTTAAGGCCCAATTTTCAAAGTGTTCTACATAAATGTTCGCTAATAACTGGATAGCGGTGCTCCCATAGGGAGACCATATTTTTTTGTTGATAAAAATAATTACGGAACTGAAAATACATTGAATGCTTATTACAAATTTTCACTAGGGACATTAAAACCTCGCTATCTATTCCTGTTGTTGAATCTTCAATTAAATGATAGTTTTCTTCTATTTTATTTTTTAACAACTGCTCAGATATTGCTACATCAATATTTCTGTACATAGAAACTATGTTAAAACTACTTACTGTTGTATTTTCGGAAATGCTTGCATTTTAAGTTTTTCCACCAAATCTACCGAATTACATATGTACGATTTTTGGGAATAAAGAAAAGGTTTGAAGGCTGTACATAACCACTTTCCAATATTGGAAGCATTGGGCTTTTGTACATACTACTATTGGCCATAAGGGAATATCTTCCTTATGTAATTTCGGTAAACCGCAAAACTTTGGGCAAAAGCTACCTCGGGGGAAGAAATTTATTATACAATTGTGGGGTGATTATGCCGTTTTGTTTTAGATTCTTTAATTCGGTTATAATTTTATTCGCAAACTTATCAGTATGGTCGTGGGTCATGGAAATATATGTATTTGTGTCTTTTAAGTGTGAATAAATTTTGTTGTCGTAGTCTAACGTATCCATGACTACAAGTGAAATTCCCTTGGCTGCTTTTGTAATTATAAGTGAAGGGTCTTTGTGAATATTAGACAAATTTTTATGTCGTGCGAAATTTCTGGCGTCAAATTAGTATGAGATGTAACTTTTTTTGGATGTCGTAAAGTGTATTAATAAAACAGGACCTCACTTCATCTGGGTTAAAATGGATGTGTAGTGTTTGTGCAAAGAATATTCTAAGGAGGAAACTACATCTGCCACAGGAACTTGTTTTGGTGGAAATGAGAATTTTGGACCTTTTTCAAGAGTTTCAATTTCCATAGGTTCAAGGGCTCTAAAGAAGAGATTAACGATAGCGGGTCCAGGAGTAAACCTCTTGGATATAAGTACGATAATTCATAGAAGATTCGTACCTCAGACATTCGAATTTCTCATAAAGACGTTCTCTAGACAAACGAAAAACATGACTAAATAAATTCCTTTTCAATCTTACCACCTGAGAATAATCAACCGTGGACAGAATTTCACATAAAAAATGTTCAAGAGATTTTCTTGCTGAGGAAATGATATGTCGTTTTTATTTTTCGTCCTTAATAATGTGAACTAGAGTTTTTATATGCAATGTGTGCGCGAATTGCGCTTCTTTCCGGGTATTTAAATGCAATTTATATCTTAATGACTTAGGAATAAGATTTTCAATTCTGCAAGATTCTAAAAAAAATTTTTGATTGATAATGTTAGTGTTTTTTTTGCCTAAGCTAGTAAAATAAAAGATATCATAGGTCAACTGCTCCCCAAAAGCAAGCGATGAAGTGAATAGCGATGAAGACCACACTGCCTTTCCATCATAAACAATAAGTAGAAACAATGAGGAAATTGTTTACACAAGTTGCATTAATATAGAAGATGGAGCGGGGCTGTGTAAAGGGGGGGGAGTTTAAAAAAAAAACAAAAAAAACTATAATTTAATTTCTTTTTAAGGATAATTTTGAAGAATGCGTCACCCCCCCCTCGCCCCAAAAAGAAGAAGGCCCAAATTGAGGATCACGCACGTCCTTAGTAATTTGCTACGCCGGACCCTCGACGTCATATATACAAGACAAGAATACTATTGCTGTCAATACAAGGGCCAATATGCAAGAAGGTGAATTGACTAAGGACATGATGATCTCGCAAAAAGTGATTAATGTGAGTTTTAAATTTTACGATATTTCTTGTAAATAGACTAGCATTCAACAACGGCAAAATTCTCCCTTTTTGGCACTATTGACAACTGAATAACATCAAATAGAAGATGTTATATTGTCATTTTTTCTTTCTAGTAGATAATTTGCTAAGAAAACTAAGAAGGTATAATGAATATGGCCAATTTATGAGTATTATAATTTAGTATGGACAACAGCAGAACAGTATGCGCTGCTATATTTATTATTTTTCATTCCACTAGATAATTTGCTAAGAAAACTAAGATACTATATTGAATATTACAAATTTAGGACTATTATATATATTAAAAGTGCTCCAATTAAGTATGTTGCATGATTAAGATAAAACTATGGTGCATGATTTTTATTGTTATAGTATGGGCAGCAGCACATTATGCGCTGCTATATTTGTAATTTTTTTCTTTCTAGCAGATAATTTGCTAAGAAAACTAAGAATGTATAATGAATATGGCAAATTTATGAGTATTATAATTTAGTACAGACAGCATCAGCACATTATGCGATGCTGTATTTATTATTTTTTCTTTCTCCTTGATTGTGATTATTAAACAACAATTATTTGGGAGACAGTGAATTAACCAAATGTCACCATACGCACACAGATAGTGTTATTGCTACTGCTTCTGCTACTACTACAATGAGTGTGTTTTTTTTTATTTATTTTAATGCATATGTTTTAAATGATTAGAAAACATAGGTTACTTTTAATCCAATTTTAAAATTTTTTGAAAATTAGGGTTATTTATACACTTTGAAAATAAGTGTCTATTTTCTTTATAGGTTAGAACGGATTCATCCGTACCTTCTCCCCCACCTGAAGAAACAAGTCATGAACTATGTGATCGCATTGACAAAACGGTTTCCATTGAAGCACCAATGCAATTTCGTGATATTCAGGTCCCCGTTGAAACACCACCACATATCAGTGAACGGTACGGTAAATTTTTACGGGAGTGTTATGGTGGTGATAATTTAGATGGTATACCTGCTGGCATTATTGACGACACGGAATGGGCAGATAATTTATTAGTAAAATATTTCAGTGTTGATAATAATTCTTTATATGTAGACAATAGTACAGTTGATCAATGCAATGAAGTTAGCTCAGGACATGATTTACCAGAGAATGATTTACCTTGGCTGAGTCCTAACACCATTCAAATTTTAGATAATTTTAGTCGTGAGTTAAAAGAGATCTCTTCCCCCACATATTTAATGAATATAACCCCATTTCAACCGAAATTAATTGAACAAGAAAATAAATTCGCTTGCATTGATTCGCCTAGTCCTAACGCATTAGAGGCTATGTTAAGCAAACTGGGGGATTTCACTCCACACATCAGCCCTATTGTTGAACAAAGTGGGGGAAGGGGTGCAGGTAGTGAGGATATACAGTTCTCACCGCTACCCGAATTTCAGCAAACAAATTCAATTCTTAATACAATACAGGTCTTTACTGCAACTTTTGATGATCCGTTTAATACACTGATGGCTGGGAATATTATAAGCGACCCTATAAATACCATCCATACACATGCGGATAAGATTCGAGCACTTCTTGAACACCAAATTCAACTGTGGAGAGGGTGAGACAGAATTAAGGCCTCAATTGTTTTTAAAGTATTCTATTTGAATCAAAATCACGCTGAGGCCTATGATCATTATATTCACACTGAAATGTTGGTTCTGTACCCTCATTTGGAGAATTATGAGAATGTTTTCATGCAATGGGTTGACAATGTTGTCACGCATCTCGACAATTATAATGAGAATGGTAGTGGTTCAGTGGTTTTATTTGTTGAAAATTTAAGTGTAAATAAATGTAAATTTAAAAAAGATTTTATTTTAAGGGGGGAGTGGGCCAAGGAGTATTGAATTAAAATATAATCCTGATTTAGAAGGATGCAGGGGTGTCCAGCGAAACTATTTTGAAACAGGCCAAAAGGGTTTCATATACGTATTTCTTATATCGGCTTTCCGACCTCTACAAGATAACGCCACAAAGAGAAATTTGGATCAGTGGGCCCTACTCGGGAAAGAAGGGTCTGATTTCCCCAGAGTAGATTTCACTTGCTTAAAAGATAAATTTCCTGTAACACTCAAAGGAATGGATATTTTTGAACGGGAAAACGCGCATTTAAAGATTGATGTTACAGTGCTACAGTACGAAACGGAATTTGAAGAGGGGACGCATTCTAATAAAAAGGGAGTAATATTTCCAGTAAGGGCCCCATCGATTGAGTCTGTGAAACCTTGGGTTTGGCTGTTGTACATGCCGACTATTGAACCTAATTCAATTTGACATTTCAACCCAATAACTGATATTAGAGTTGTGGGGGGACACATGGGGTATGTTACTATTGCCCAATGTGTTTGTCTAGATTTTGGACTTAATTAAAGCTATAAAATCAAATAAAAAATTGCAAAAGACACGGCTATCAATCTGTGGAGACAGTTGGTGGTGACCAGGCAATTTTACGATTTAGAAATTTCTAGAATACACTTATGCAAAGTGATAAAATAAGTGAGAATTGTGACGCTAGTCTCACAAATGTGAACAACCCCCAATTTCCAAATCACATCAAACAACATCAAGCTATTGCGGTTTCCTTTTCCCATGCCCAAAGAGACAGCAGTAACGCTATGCGTCTCTTAGAAATAGTTGAGACATTGGACGAGGAAGATTTCATGATCAAAGCATTGACTAGATTAATTGTCACCGCGAATGGTGCAATCTCCCGTTTGAGACACACACACTACCCAATCATACTAGCAACAGAAGATCACCTGGCCATTAGAAATAGGAGAATATGTTGGGTATGTAAGGGGGAATTTGAAGAGGGGACTAAGGGAAAAAGGACTAGGAGAAAAAAGACTAAGGGGGAAGGGGAAAGTTAGGGATCATGATCATTTATGGCAGGATATATCATCAGGGGGTAGTAATTTTCGTGGCGTAGCACATCAATCGTACAATTTGAATGTGAGCCAGCAGTATTTTATAGCAGTTTTCATTCACGATTCAAATACGATTTGGAATTTGTTTTACCGGCTTTGGCACGTATGCAGAGGGAGGGGTTGCAGATAGCCCATGGGTAGGTAACTCATTTACCTACAATATTATATCCAAATCAGCTGAGAAGTTGTTGCTTTTATAATTCAAATGACAAACACTGGATAATGAGCATACGTGTTGGAATTAAATCCTTTTTTAGATTCTTATAGTTTTTTCCCCAAGGCTCTCAGCCAAATTATTTAAGTGCAGAAAAGTGACAATTTCGATAGTTTCCCTCTGCTTAAACAGCGCTGTCCCGACAATGAAATATATGACTTACTAACTTGTAAGGACATATATGCATATGCCTATTACAACTGTGGCGCAAAGTTAAGTGAGGAGAAACTCCCTCCCATTGAATCCTTCTATAATTCACTTACCGATAGTAAATGCACTGCCGATGACTACAAATTTGCCAAGAGGGTATGGGCTAAGAGGGGCTGTAAAAAGGGTTGGGACTATTGTAGAATGTACTTGGCAAGCGATGTATTAACTCTTTTAGATATGTCTGCAAGAACAAAGACCAAATTTATTCAAAATTTGGGCTAGACATTGGCTATTATTTTTCAACAACACACCTCGTGATGGACGTAATTCTAAAAATCAGTAGGGAGGAAGTAGGTTTGATGACCGATGTGGATCAACACTTATTTGTAGAAAGATCTATGAGGGGGGATATATTTTTCATGGGGATCGCGTCTTAACAGCTGATCCAACTGGCAGAACTCTGATGATGGTGTGAAGTCCAATGCTGTTTTTCTGGACATGAATTCACTCTAACCCTTGGCAATGTATCACTATAGTTTACCGTGTGGCAATTACAAATGGCTTGTAAATCCTTGTGAATTAGATTTCCCTGACATTCATACTGTCGAGGAAAATGGCCCCCAAGGATGTTTATTTTAAATTGACGCTCACATACCAATGGAGCTCCACGACTCTGTCAAAGATTTTGTTTTTCTCTATCTACATAGACCGGTGACCAAGGACTCCTTAACTCAACACAGTCGGTCTTTGGTCGAGGATATGGATGTGCATTGGACCCCCTCCAAGCAAAAACTAATTGCAGATCTGGACCTGAAGCCTAATATTGTTGTTCACCATGTGCTATTGCGATGGATAGTGACCAATAGTTTCAGGGTTACAAAGATACACAGATCCCTGCAATTTGATCAGAAACCGTACTCGAAATCGTTTTTTGACACGTTTGTCAGTAAATGTTCACAGGCAAAAAGTAAAGTTAAAAAAGAAATGTATAAACTTATTTTAAATTCAGCTTTTGGGAAAATGTGTGAAAGCGTACGAAAAATATCTCGTTGTGACGTCGTAACCTGCCCCCGAGAATGTGCACGAACCGTCGCTGATCCTAACTTCACAATATTCATGGTCATAGACCCGAATATGGTTCTTCTACACAGCAAAAAGGGAAATGTCGTTCTGAATAAGAATATTGCGGGGGAAGCTCAGTAGTGGAAATTTCCAAGAAACTCATGATATCATTCTTTTACAATGTGGTTAAGGTACAATGGCCAAGGGAGGGGGAAGTTCATTTGTACTGTGGAGACACAGATTCTCTATTGTTAAAAGTTGAAGCCAAGAATCTATTGAGAGATTTGGAAAATGGTGCCCATATCAGCTCACGGATAGATTAAACGAATTGGAATGAGAGCATCTACCCCGAGTTGGTAAAACGTCAGGCCCCAATCAATTATTAACATTAAAATTTGAGACGGGGAGCGATTTAATATCCAGAAAAGTATTCCTCGTCCCAAAAGTATACTCAGCGGAAACACATAATGAGGATATAAAACAAGTGTGCAAAAGGGGTGCATACACTCTTTTTAAAGAATAATTTTAACATAAGTGACTAAAGAAACTGTGCAGAGAGTACTTTCGCGCCAAGAACAATAGTATTGGCGATTTCCTTATAAAGGTTTAAAACTTATTCTGTTAGAGTGGAAAAAATGCTTTTTCTTGCAAATCCGACAAGGTGAATGTACTCTAGGATGGTTTGAAAGTGCTCCCCCATGGACACTATCGTATTTCAGATCGAGTTGAATGTATGGACTATCGAAAACAACTCGGTCTGGATAAATTAACTTAAATTCTAAAAAATAGTACTACTTGATGGGTGGTTTTTTTGGAGGACAGCAATTTCCCATATAATCTACATTCTATTTTCGTTGCCAAAATCATCATCATCGTCAACATCATTTAACTTTTACTGCTATTATATACAGATTTTTTTCCCACCGCAACGGGCCGCGCTTTCCGGCCCGGCCCTGGGGGAGGGGGTGCCAGCCCTTGGCCCCTGAGGGGGGATTCTCATCTCTTAAATGTTGTAACTAGTGTCTTTTCTAAGTCTACAAATGTGTTCAACTGTGCTGCTGCTCTTGCTATTGCTGCATGCATTATTTAAAATACATGTTGTTTTTGTAATTGTTCTTGTTGTCATTGTTGTCAATAAATGAAAAATATTAAATTGTTCTTTTGCTATTTTTGTTGTACAAGAAGTGTTGGTAATAAAGGAAAAAAATATGTTTTTTTGTTCTTGTTGCTATTGAATATCGTACTAGGTGGATGCTGGTCTAGGGGAAAATTATTATTATTTATTCATTAGAAAAGTATGGTTTACAGTTAGTTGTAGTCCAACTGCTGTCAACAGCAGTATGTATCAATTTAAAACACCATTCATATCGTTTCTTTGTGGTCCGTCAATGTCGGGGAAAATGACACTTTTAGCTAAAATAATTAAAAATTGTAATAAAAAGTTTTTGGAAAAACCAAAAAAAATTTACTTTTGCTGTTATATTTGTCAAGAGGCTTATGACTAAATAAAAACTATTGCCACTGCCACATCCATGCCAACACAATCCAGACGAGGACTCAATGTTGTCAAAAGTATTGATCCAAACTCATGGATGATTATTGATAATTTCGCTGAATCCATTGAACAGTTCTCACAGGAAATTCTACAACTGTTTACTGTTCACCCTCATCATGAAAACATTTCCATAGCCCTAGTTCTACACTATCTGTTTCATCTGAGCAAGTGTATGAGGATCCTTGCTTTGAACTGCACCGTCTATATTATCTACCGAGTTGTTCGTGATTCAAGTTCTCTATTAACTCTCAATAGACAAATACATCCCGGTGCCCCCAAATTTCTACTTTCAGCGTACAGTCAGGCAACAAATAAGCCCTATGGGTACATTTTTCTCGATCTTAATCAGAATAAACCCCGGTATTTGCGTGTAGTCACAGATATTTTCGACAAAAAAATTACCGCATATCTACCGGTGAACAGTAGAAAGGGCTATTAGTTTCCACTGTGACACAGAAGAAATTACAGAACAAGAGACTTTATTTCCATTCTAATCACTTCAGAACCCTCACTCAGGAAGGTCATACTCAAACATGGTGTTGCCAAAGAATTTATTAATCTAATATCTGAACTTTGTTTAGATTTAACCGAGGGCAATGTACAGTTGCCAGAAGGTGTTAGACTAAAGACAAAGCAACATCATTCCACTGTAGGCCTACCTGCCTTGGCTTGGAAAAACAAAGGAAAAGATTTTAAAAGAAAACGTCTCCTTCAAGTGGGTGGTAGCTTTTATACACTTTTACTGCCAATAATCGAAGGACTTGTAAACAGTTTTCTCTAGATGGCTAAACCCTGCAAATTGACTTCCATAGAACTTGTACTTTCACCAATTGAACTTTTTGAGGGCAATCTAAGCAAATTCATTGATGATAAAAATATTCCGACGATAAAAAGCTAGTTTTACTTCTAGATGCACATCGTCGCGTGGACAAACATAGACCGTATCGTGAGAGACCCACCGTTGATGTCACTGATTCCTAGCCCCCAAAAAAGGAAACATCTCCTCAAGAGCCTATAGCAGCAACGACAGTACAATCAAAGGGAAAGGAATTGAATTCAATAGTAACATCAATTTGAAACCTATTCCCAAAAACCTATTAAGAAAACAGTAAAATAATGTTAACATATCTCGTGTTGGAAGATGATGACGATTATCAAGTTCAAGTTGATAGCACCGGGAAACGAATCATAAATCAGGGAAAAAGTTATAATCTACTCGATCTAATTTGTGATACGGCTACAAATCGTAAAGGACTTTTATCATTTGACAATAATCTATACAGATTTCTAAATACTTCAAACTTCTCCAAAAGTCTTATTTGCAATAATCAAACTTTAAAGAAATTAAGGGAATAATAGTAGAGGTGTCAGCCCTCTAACAACAACACTGCCATTTAAAAAAGTAGAAAAAGAAGATTTTAAATCAGTCTTGGAAAATACTAGCACTCCTATTAGCAGCAGCAGCAATGATTTTATAACACCGACGACGATGATGATGGATAGACAAAAGTGAGGACGTATTGATATCAACTCCGGATCACAATTACCACCTTCCAGTGTGCAAAAGGGTATTGGGCATTACACTACGTGTTTGCGTTCAAAATGTATGAAGTTTTAAAACATGTCTATGAAAATATTGGTGAAGTGGGAACTCTAAGTTCCCCCACAACACTTTCTAAAGTTGCCTCTCACGTCGGTTGGAACAGGAGCAGCAGAACTTTAAAAAATGTAAAAGAGTATCTAGAAAATGAACCGAGCTGCACTCTACATCGAAATAGCAGGCTTCGTGGCAAACAATATCGACAAACTAAAGCGTTTTTCTAGCTGCATATAATGCAAACAGATCTTTTGAGTCTAGATGAGATTCAAAGACGTCACATTACACCCTACAAATATATTCTAGTGGCAATCAGTGTCTTTAGTCGCTATGCATATGCTATTCCATGTGTGTTGAAGTTGCTCAGGCTTTAAAAAGTATTCTTGAGCAAGATAACTATAGAAAAATTCAAAATGTTCGCGGTAGCGAATTTGTTAATCAACATGTGCAAAAGGTTCTATTGAAATATAATACAAAGCTCTATCATGGGCACAGTCCGATAAAGGCTGCATTGGCTGAACGATTGATAAGAACGATTCGCCTATTAATTTCGAGATATTGTACACTGAAAAACACTGCTGCTTTTCTTCGTGATTTAGATAAAATCATGCAAATATATAACCAACGACATCATCGATCTCTGTCCTATGTTATCCCTCAGGAAGTTCATTGTAGTGAAAATACATTTGACACTTTTTTTAAACAATATTCCAGTGAAAAAAATTGCGATGAAAAAATTCGATGTTGGCGATACTGTTCGAATTAGTAGAACAAGCAATATTTTTGAAAAGGAGAATTGTTTATGGCCCACTGAACTTTTTAAAGTATCCAAAATCCTAGACACGGAACCCCCGACATATCGGCTGCGAGACACCAAAGATGATGAGATCCTCGGCGGTTTTTATAAATATGAACTACAAAAAGTTAGAAACAGTAGTGAAATTGAAAAGATATTAAAGAGCCGTACTAGCAGGGGCAAGGGACAGTTGCTTGTTCGTTGGCTAGGATACAACTCTGATTTTGATTCTTGGGTTGCAGTTGAAAACATTAACAATGCCTAATGATTTCTATGTGACATTCATGTCAATTGTCTCTGACCCTCTCTAAAAGGATTTGAATAAAACAAGTGATTTTTGGACGAAACTCTCTTCCACTATCAAATTCGATGGCGCATATCAAGTGGCTCTTGTCGACTGTACAGTTAAAAAAACCTTTGATATCAATAGCAAGAATTGTAAACATGACATAAAAACTAGACCTCTTGAATGGCCGCCAGCCGTTAGCGAACAACCCAAAATTCAAATGATTACTTGGTTGGATTATCCATATGTTGAATTACCTTACGAGGAACTCACTTGTATCAATGATTTATGTCGTTCTATGAATAAAAGAGTTTCCGCTCGTAAGAAAGAAGCATTTCATTTCAACTATTGAAAGGAAGAGGGCAAGATCTACATTAGTTCACCCATTGCCAGTGAAAAGGTTATTCTCAGTGATAATCTAAAAGATGTTCTTGGCTTTAAACTTAATATAATCAATGATAAAAGTGCCGGAAACACTAATGTTATTTTTGCTCACTGCCCGCTAGCCTTCTCCACGGACACTTGTATATTTCTTTATGCTTCATTTGTTGAACCATCCAGAGTTTGCAATATCAATGTTCCCCTCCTACGAGCTCTTGAACGAAAAACCAATCAAGATCATATTCGTCATTACAATATAAAGCATCTTCAGTATATCCCTGCAAACCTTCCTATTTGGGACTCTGCCAGTTAACATTAAGAACTGAACTAGGAGATCCTCTAGCAATATCAAAAGGTTTGGCTGTGATTACATACCATTTTCGACCCATCGTTGTCGGTGTTCAAAAACAAGATGTTTAATAGAAAAGTGGTATTCATTTGTCCTGATATTGACTTCTATGTTAATACACTTGGCCCAAAACAACTGGGCAATGGAATGGACTATTACAAAGGTCGTTCATGAGAGTCTTAGCAGTTGGTTTGCTAAGCTGTTTCGCTTTGCACTACTTCTGGCTAAAAAATATATTCTACCGGCTGCGACAGATTTTGCATCCTCTACACTATACGATTGGGGCTCTGGCAAGGATTTTAAAAAAAGTGCTTCGGACAATCTTAGGTCCTGTGTGCAAACCCTTGGCGAGCAATTGAAATCTAGACAAAATGGAAAAGGTTTTAAAAGGTCGAAAAACAGTGCACCACTCATCAGTTTCTACTCTGGTCATAAACGAACGACATCACTCCTGTCTAAGAAAAGAAGGAAAAAACGACAAGAACAATAAGCACTAGAAGAAAAAGAAGCCCTAGAAAGAAAATTGTTAGATCGAAACTGGATTTTTTTTCATAGACTGAATAATGGCATATCTACCTCATAAGGATTCTCATCCTTCAATCACTTCATCCTTAAATCTATTCAATGCAGAAAATGTCGATACGAGTGTAAAACATGGATACTATGAACAATTTTATCCACAACAACCGCTCTCCGATAATATCCACTTTCAAATTTATTCCAATGAGGACTACTTTATGGACATGTCTTCGACATTTATAGATTTACATATGATAGTCAAGAAATCCGACAATGGAATGCCAATTCGTGCTGATGGAATATACTATGAAAATTGTATATTACATAATTTATTTCGTCAAATCATAAATGAAAATGGTGTATACATAAATGGAACATTGGTGAGCACAAGCAACATTCTCTCAAATTATACAAGCTATATGCAGTTCATGTTGATGACACCCAAGTCATACAAAGAATTGAGAGGCACCTCCAATGGATATGAACATATTACAGATACTGATAGTTCAGATGCACTTAAAAATGCTACAACTAGTGAATTACATCTAGTTGGAAAAATATATGATGAGGTATTTAATATAACCCAATGGCTACCACCAAATATTAAAGTGGATATAAAATTGACGCTTGCTCCATCCATTTTCATTTTACGAAAGGAACTTCCTGCCAATCCTGATATAACTCTCTCCCTTACCTCGGCAATGCTACATGTACGAAAGCAGCAGATTATGAGTTCTGTTGCTTTGGCAGTGGAAAAACTGAGAGCCAGTGGAAATAATATTAAACTTCTTGTTCCTCATACAATTACCAATCAACGTCATATTGAGACAGGCTCGGGCACATTCACCTACTCTTCCTTTATCAAAGGTGCAATTCCCTCAAAATTAGCATTGACATTTGTAAAAAGCGCTAGCGCAATAGGTTCGTGGACTGGCTGCCCACTTAAATTCAAGATGTTTGGGCTTTCATCTCTTGTCTGCAAAGTAAATGGAATCCCACTCTACAATCTATCTTTTGATAAATCCTACAGGACATTGTATGAGTCGACAATGCAAACCCTAGATCATGATTCACAACTATTTGAGAATGGTAGAACCGAAGAAATGTTCGCTAAAACACATGGTATCATTGTAATAGACTTGTCTGGCACTCAAGATATGATTATAGTACGAACAGGGAGTGTGCGTTTAGAGTTTACATTTGCTGACCCTTTATCTGAGAATATCACACTAATCTCGTTAAATCAATTCAAAACCTGTTGGGAAATCACTCCCGAAGGCAGTGTTCTACTAGACCTTGCACCATGAACACTAGTCAAATAATCATTGTATTTAATATGGACTCCTACATGTCCAAACTCAGATCCTACTGTCTACCATCGGATTTCCTTGGAAAAATTCAAAGTGCAAACAATACCCTAATCTTTGTTAATAGCAGTCCATCGACTGTGAATACCGACCATTGACTGTGCATCTTTCAAACAATGAAGACTATTGAATTTTGTGATCCTCTCGGCCTACCCTATACATTCTACACTCCACACATCAACAACTATATTGAAATCAGTGGGAAAACTATTATTCAAAACCAGAAGAGAATGCAGGATCTGACGACTAAAAGTTGCGGTTTTCATGCGCTACTATATTTCGTCATCAGATGTCGCGGTTATACTTACAAGCAGTTTCTCAACATTTGAGTAGACAATCCACGTCTGAACGACTTTATGGTGGAAAATATCCTGTCAGACCTGTATAATATTGATTTTAGTGCCCCACAAGTAAAGTGTTTTAAAAATGTATGTAAATTTGTTTATTATTAAAAAATGTATAGGCTATACACAACAACAATGTCTTTATTCTTCACTTTAGATTTCTTCTTCTTCGGTATATAGGCTACTGTCGAGAACCACTAATGCTGGTAGATCATTTGAATTCGTTGTATATTGATCTTGATTGGCTGCAAAGTCACGGTCACATTTTCTACAGTACAATGTAACTTCACTCTTATCATATCTCTTTGTATAGTCAATGATACTATTTGCATTCATATTGTGAAATTCACGTCTTTCAATTTGTCTATTTGAAGCAATATCGCATACAGTGCTTTCAAGTGGTGAATCACATTCTGTAGCAGCCAAATAAAAATCACTAGGTTTATAGTCATAATGGGCAGTGTCGTCACAACGATGACGTAGAAACCAAATTGTCTTGTTACCCCAACAGTTGAATCGTAGACCTGATTCTTCCCCCCAAAATAACTGAAAACCACGAGGATACCAATCTCGTAGAAATAAACTAAAATCTCGTTTAGGGTTCTTTCCAATCACACCTGGATAAGTGTTCTCCCACTGACCACATTTGTCATAGTGACAATTGGAGCATAGTTGTCCTCTAGGGTGAGAGTCAACAATCTCTTCAAGACATGAATTACAGCCTTTAATTTGTAAAGCTTATCCTCTATGTAATTTACACGGGTTGCATAATTTGCACTTTTCATTATACTCATCAATAATTATACAATTCTCACATGATGACCAACTGCCAAGATTATACATTCATAGTGGACATGTATAAAACATTTTTTGGTTTCGGATGTCAACTCTCTCACAGCTAAATAGAAACTGATCTACGTTCAATAAATTCTGAGGGGGTAGAGAGAAGAGTGACTCTGTGACGTTACATAACCTATTTTGAAGAAAGTGAGTCATCTACATAGAATCTACGGCAATGTTTTCAAAAGTATATCCACGATATTATTCTGCTTTGTTTCAATTAATATGTCAATAAATTGAGTAAAAGCATTTGAGTCACGTCGTAAAAGCTTCATAAAATTGTCCAACGTCCGAGAATCATTCCCCATTATATTGTCAAGTGTTCTTTGAGAAAATATCTTCCGTTGAAGAGATAACTCGAGAAAATCGTCATCTAGAATCAAACATTTTTCCATAATCACAAGATTCGACTTAATTGTCTGTTTCTCAAATTCATTTATTTTTCAATCCTAACACACTCACTGCAGACTCTAGACTAACCATGATTCGCTCTACATCAAGAATATTCGATAACCTACTTTAAAAAATCTAACTAAAAGAAAGGGAACATTTTCGATTTCGAAACAATTTTATTGTGTGTGTGAGCATAATGACAACAATAATATATTACACATATACAATTATCGACATAACTTATTGTCCTCAATATACTTTACTATTGCATTTGAAGCACTTTGAAGTCTATGTATATGTACTATATCGACTTTCGAAGCGAAGCATAATTGGTCCTTCAATTAAAATTTGCTCAAAGATATCACGTATCTTGCATATACTTCTTCCCGCTTGAGACAATGTGGACATCCTCTTGTGATTTCTACCGCAATGTTTGGTGCTCTTGTATCATTGCTGCTACTGCCAACTCAACTATCAACTTCTAATAGTGTAAACATACCACTCATTATTGCAAATATATATATCTTGCCAAATAAATAAATGAGTATTGTCAAACTGCTCTCACTCCTTAAATTTTATTCTCACACTAATATCAGCTATACAAACCCTTTCTTATATTAGTTGCGTCACTACCGTCAGTATTTCTAACTCTCTGATTGGTCTAGAAATGGTCACGTGATCTTGTACTGGTAGTATTCTAGCCCTCTGATTGGCTGTGATCTTGTACTGGTTGGAAGTCGACCCCCCATACTCTACTGTCATACATGATACCCGAAGAACCACAGAGAACTAAGTTTTTCAGTCCCCATGGTCTTGGCTTTGACTTCATGTATTGCTTCATCCTCGTAGGGCCTTTGAAGGGGGTCATCTGCTCGTCTACACATAGGTTTTCCTCCCTTTCAAGGTCCAAACACCGTGCTCTAACAAGGGATAACACAGGTCTGACTTTACATAACGCATCATTTTCGTTCCTGTCCTCTTCGGACGCAAAGTGGAGATGATTCCGTAATTCATGGTATCGATCTGTTGGAAGTGTTCTTGCGACTATGGGAAGAAAGTACTTTTTGTTCCAGTAAAGTCGTATCCCTACCATTTGGCGGATCTCTTGGGCCAGACTTTTGCCTCTGACTGCTATAGTTTTACCGTGTTCCTTCATATGGTACAACTCTGTCTTTTCAGCCATAGTCTCAAAAAGTTCAAGCGGAATGTACTTGTAGAAGTATTCGGCAGGAGTGAGCCCCTCATTCTGAGAGTCCCAGTCTTGTTATTTGACGTACACTGACTTGTGAAAATTCTGACAGCCCACTAGATGGCACTAGTCTCTAAATAGAACTCTTATTGATTAGTTTCGGCTATCTAGTTTTAAATGATATTACAAAAGTAGACAAATAAATGATATACCTACTTTAAATTCCAACTACAAATTAGCCACTTCTAACAGACTTTTCCCCACTTTTTTTCTAATTAAATTTTTGTCAACTGCAATGTTCCGAACAACACAAGTGATACATCAATAGATTTGTAGATGTCTCAAGAATACAAAGAGCGTGGCTTTCGTTACTACGTTTCACACTAGATAGCATCTGGTGAGCAAAAATTAGCCACCCTCCATTTGACGGGCTCCGGGGCGAAAGGGTTAAACAAGATGGCTATCTCAAAATTTTGATTGGATGTGTTTGGGGAAATAGTGGGCGTGAGAGAGGCGGTAGTCGCTCTCCAATCACTTTCAACTATTAAAAATGTCCATGGCCCTTTCAATTTCCAATCAAATGAGCCCTTTTGAAGTTTCTACGACAAAACTTTCAATAAAAATTTTATATACCCCCAGGGCATAACTTACAACCCTTGCCCTGAGGAATGCCGAGGGGGGGTCATTCGCAAAGACCTAATTTCCAGAACTTTCTACTACGTTGAACGAAATGGCTATCTGAAAATTTTGATTGGATATGTTTGGAGGAATGGTGGGCGTGAGAGGGGGGTTATTTACCCTCCAATTACTTTTGACTAGTACAAAGGGCACTAGCCCTCTCAATTTCCAATTGAATGAGCCATTTTTGAAGTTTTACGACAACTCTATCTATAAAAACCTTATATGCCCCCTGGACAGAACTTAAAACATTTGCCCTGGGGGCTCTGGGGGATTTGTCATCCTTGAATACATAATTTCCAGAACTTTCAACTATGTTTAACAAAATGGCTATCTCTAAACTTTGATTGAATGTTTTTGAGGAAATGGTGGGCCTAAGAGGGGAGTTAATTACTCTCCACTCACTTCAGACTATTAAAAGGGTCAATTTCAATTTCCAATCAAATGAGCCCTTTTTGAAATTTCTATAACAACTTTCAATATAAACTTTATATGCCCCCAGGACATAACTTACAACCCTTGCACTGAGAGCTCTGGGGGGCTATCATCCTAAAAGACCTAATTTCAAGAACTTTCAACTACGTTGAAAAAAATGGATATCTCAAAATTTTGATTGGATATGTTTGGGAGAATGGTGGGCGTGAGGCGTTAGTCACTCTCCAATCACTTTCAACTATTAAAAAAGGCACTAGCCCTTTCAATCTCCAATTGAATGAGCCCTTTTGAAGTTTCTACGCTTTCAATAAAAACCTTATATACCCCCAGGGCATAACTTAAAACCCCTGCTCTGAGGGCTGTGGGGGGGGGGGTGTCATTCTTAAAGACCTAATTTCCAAAACTTTCAACTACGTTGAATAAGATGGCTATCTAAAATATTGATTGGATGTGTTTGGGAAAAAGATGGGCGTGAGAGGGGGGTTAGTTGCCCTTAAATAACTTTCGACTAATAAAAAAGGCACTAGCCCTTTGAATTTCCAATCGAATAAGCCCTTTTTCAAGTTTCTGTGACAAAGATTTCAATAAAAAACTTATATACCCTCAGGGCATAACTTATAACCCTTGCCCTGAAGACTGTGGGGGGAGTGCCCTGCTCAAAGGTATAATTTCCTGAACTCTGAACTGCATGGAACAAAATAGCAAATAAAATCTCAAAATCTTTATGTGGTAAAGCTTTCTAATTTAGTTAATTATTAATTTAGTAAAAATATATAAGACGCAAATACGAAGTTTAGAAATACCACTTTTTTATTAAGATAAGGAATATATCCTGCCAAGTTTCTGCTTAACGGGAAATTGAGAAATACCACTTCGTAGCTAATTGCGTCGGTTGGTTAAAGGAAGGTGTGGTTGATAAAAATGTATAAAAGATATATTTTATGGGAAGGGGCGGAATGTTAATAACTAGTTTTAGATCTGATACTAACTTTATGCAGGACTGACCTTTGGTCCGATGTTTTTAGAAATATCTTGGAATCTTGTCTTATCATTGTAAGTGCCTAAGTATCTTATTATATATTATTGTAGTTTCTGAGACTTGTGGTCTACTTGGGAAAGTCAGTTCCAGTAGAATATCTATATCTGGAATTATTATATGTTAATTGAATAAAAGTATTGTATTTACAACCTTTCTACAATCTACCTTTAGCCCCTCGAACATATCCAGTCGGTACGCCTCATTAGTTTGGTCATAGCCTAAGGCACGCTACCAAAGTTTAATTACCTTCGGGCCAGAGTTTATCTCCCCTATAAAGGGAGAATAAAGGCTTCTACGACTACACCACTCAAATACCATAAAATACGCTTCACAACATTTATTGGATGTGTTTGGGGAAATGATGGGCGTGGAAGGGGTGTTAGTTGGTTTCCAATAACTTTCGACTATTAAAAAGGGCACTAGCCATTTCAATTTCCAATCAAATGAGCCCTTTTTAAAGTTTCTACGACCACGCGTTCTATAAAAACCTCATATGCCCCCTGGGCATAATTTACAGCCCTTGCCCTGAGGGCTGTGGGGGTTGTCATCCTCAAAGACCTAATTTCCAGAACTTAAAACTACGTTCCATAAAATGGCATAAAATCTCAAAGTTTTGATTAGATGTGTTTGGGGAAAAGGTGGGCGTGACAGGCGGGTTAGTTGCCCTCAAATCACTTTCGACTATTAAAAAGGGCACTATCCCTTTGACTTTCCAATCGAATGTTTCGATTGTTTGAAGTTTCTTCGACAACACCTTCTATAAAAAAAAACTTATTGGAAGTTTTGCCCCCAGGGCATAACTTACAACCCTTGCCTTGAGGGTTGTGGAGGAATTTTCCCCCTCAAAAATATATTTCCTATCTAGAAATCAACGACGCTGAACAAAATGACTATCTCAAAATTTTGATTGGATGTGTGTGGGGGAATGATGGACGTGGGGGGGGGGGGTAGTTGCCCTCCAATGACTTTCGACTATTAAAAAGGCACTAGCCCTTTGAATTTCCAATCGAATGAGCGTTTTTTGAAGTTTCTACGACAACCCCTTCTATATAAACCTTATATGCCCCCAGGGCACAACTTACAACCCTTGCCCTAAGTGCTGTGGGGGATCGTCCTCCCCAAAAAATAATTTCTGCGGGGAAATTAACTATGCTGAACAAAATAGTTATCTCAAAATTTTTATTTGGTGTTTTTCGGGAGATCTTGACGGTGTACGGCATGTTATTTGCCTTCAGACCACTTTTGACTATTAAAAAGGGCGCTGACCACTCCAATTTCCAATCGAATGAGCACTTTTCGAAGTTTCTACGACAACTTCTTCGATACGAAGTGCCCTGCTCTAAAGAAAAAAAAAAATAATAAATAATACATTGTGCCAACATCGTTCTTATATGCCCTCAGGGCATCACTTAAAACCTTTGCCCCAACGGCTGTGGGGGAGTGTCCTCCTCAAAAATATATTGTCTATCTGGAAATCAACTACGCTGAACAAAATGGCTATCTCAAAATTTTGATTGGATATAATTGGAGGAATGATGGGCTTGGGGGGGGGGGTAGTTGCCCTCCAATAACTTTCGACTATTAAAAAGGGCACTAACCACTCCATTTTCCAATCGAATGAGTCCTTTTCGAAGTTTCTACGACAACTCCTTCGATACGAGGTTCCCGGGTATGGAGAAAAAAAAAATAATACATTGTGCCAACATCGTTCTGTACTTAGGCAGCGCTATTGTGCTGCCTATGATGATTATTATTAAAATTTTTCCCAGAGGCACTTTATATAGAAGGAGTCGTCGTAGAAACCTCAAAGGGGGCTCATTCGAATGGAAATCGAGAGTTCTAGTGCCCTTTTTAAGGTCAAAAGTGATTGGAGGGCAACTCGCCCCCCGCCCACCCATCATGCCCCCAAACAAATCCAATCAAAATTTTGAGATAGCCAATTTGTTCAGCGTAGTTGATTTCCAAATAGAAAATATATTTCTGAGGAGGACACTCCCCCACAACCCTCAGGGAACGGGTTTTAAGTTATGCCCGGGGGTCATATAAGAACGATGTTAACACAATGTATTATTTATTATTTTTTTCCTTTAGAGCAGGGCACTTCGTATCAAAGAAGTTGTCATAGAAACCTCGAAAAGGGCTCATTCAATTGGAAATTTGAGTGGCTTGTGTCCTTTTTAATAGTCGAAAGCGATTGGAAGGCGACTAAAACCCCTTCCACGCCCACTATTTCCCGAAACACGTCCAATCAAAATTTTGAGATAGCCATTTTGTTCAGGGTAATTCATTTCCAAATAGAAATTATGTTTTTGAGGAGGACACTCCCCCACAGCCTTCAGGGCAAGGGTTGTAAGTTATGCCCTGGGGGCATATAAGGTTTTTATAGAAGGCGTTGTCGTTGAAACTTCAAAAAAAAGCTCATTAGATTGGAAACTCAAAGAGCTAGTACCCTTTTTAATAGTCGAAAGTGATTGGAGGGCAACTAACCCCTCTCTCACGCCCACCTTTTCTCCAAACACATCAAATCAAAATTTTGATATAGCCATGTAATACAACGTAGTTTTAAGTTCTGAAAATTAGGTCTTTGAGGATGACAACCCCCACAGCCCTCAGGGCAAGGGTTGTAAGTTATGCCCTGGGGGCATATAAGGTTTTGTATAGACAGCGTTGTATTCAAAACTTCAGAAAGGGCTCATTCGATTGGAAATTTTAATGGCTAGTTCCTTTTTTAATAGTCGAAAGTGATTGTTAGGCAACTTACACCCCTTCCCCGCCCACCATTTCCCCAAACACATCCAATAAAAATTTTGATATGGCCATTTTATTCAACGTAGTTGAAAGTTCTGGAAATTACATGCTTGAGCAGGACACTCGCCCCACAGTCTTCAGGGGCAAGGGTTATAAGTTATGCCCTGGGGGCGTATATGGTTCTTATGGTAGGAACCATATGGTTCTATTAGCCAGTCCCCCCCCCTCGAACCTCTTTTTCCCAAATGCATCCAATAAATGTTTTAAGATTACTATTTTGTTAAAAATAGTTCAAAGATCCTATAAAAAAATTCCAGTGTTGACACAACCCACCAGTGCACTGGGACTGGTGTTATAAGTTATACCCTGGGGGCATATATGGGTGTTATGGGAGGGAAGCTCATATTAACTTCAAAGACAGCTCATTTGATTGGAAATTGAATGTTCTAGTTCACTTTTAAGAGACAAAAGAGGTTGGAGGGCACCTAGCCCCCCCTCCACGCCCTTTTTTCGTCAATCCCATCCGATAAGAGCTTTGAGATAGATTTATCTTAAAAATAGTTCAAAGACCATATAACGAAAACTCTGGGGTCGACACAGCCCCCCAGGGCCCGAGGGCGGGTGTTGCGAGTTATGCCCTGGGGGAATATATGGTTCTTATTGAAGGGATGCTCGTAAAACTTCAGAGGTGGCTCATTTGATAGGAAATTAAAAGTTCTAGTTCAGTTTTTTAGAGTCAAAAGAGATCGGAGGGCAACTAGCCCCCCCCCCTCCACGCCTCTTTTTCCCCAAATGCATCCAATAGAAATTTTGAAATAGCCATTAAGTTAAAAAATTCTAAAAAGTCAGATAACAAAAACTCAGGTGTCGTCACAACCCCCCAGGGCCCGGGGGCAGGCGTTGTAAGCTATGTCCTTGGGCATATATGAATCGTATGAAAGGGATGTTCATATAAACTTCAGAGAGGGCTCATTTGATTGGAAAATAAAAGTTCGAGCTCGCTTTTTAATAGTCAAAAGAGATCTGAGTGCAACTGCCCCCCCCCCATGCCTTCTATTTCCAAACCCATCTGATGAAAATTTTGAGGCAGACATTTTGTTAAAAATAGTTCAAAGGTAGGATAAGAAATAATCCAGTGTCAATACAACCTCCCAGGTCCCAGGGGAAGAGGTTCTAAGTTATGCCCTAAGGGCATGTATGGTTCTTATGAAAGGGATGCTCGTATAAACTTCATAGAGCGCTCATTTGATTGGCAATTGATAGTTCTAGTTCACTTTTTATGAGTCAAGAGGGTTAAGGGCAACTAGCCCCCCACGCTCTTTTTTCCCCAAACCCAAGTAAGAAAGCCCCAATGCATTGAAAATATACATGCACTTTCACAAGCCTGAGGCATGGATATGTGTGTATATTTTCAAGTAATTGGGTTACCAGGGGCATTTGCCTATTACTATGAACGATACATGGGTTGGCAGACAGGTTTTCTACTGTGACACCCATTTTTTGGAGGTCAAACTCATGGATACATTTTTTTTTTATTTTTTTTTTTAACTGGTATTTTTTCAATGAAGCCCATAACACTTTGCAGAAACCCGTGAATGTAGGACTGAAAGTCCATTCGCACTATATCTGAATCTAATTACTAATCAAGTTAGTGTGACCGCCATTTTTTGATCTGGTTAGGTGGGTATAATCTGGTTTGGTTCGTTATTGCGAGATGGTTACTCAATTTACATCTTAGTGTTAACTGAGCGATGACTTAGTCTAATTGCGTAGGTACTAAAGGAACATTTGAAGGTGTAGAAAAAAAGGGGCTAATTAGCGATTGGATCATTTTAACAAGAAATGACCTAAAAGCGTTTTGGAGGAGATGGAATGAATGTGTAGTGTATAATACACAAGTAATGATTTGCACAGTGTTGTCAATTTTAAATAGTTTAGAAATAAAAAAATTAACAAGAAATGGCTGAAAAGTGTTTTGAGGGAGTTGAGTTGCACGAGGGTTGACTTGCACGTGGGTTCAGTTACATGGGGATTCAGTTACACGGGGATTAGTTAAATGGGGTCGAGTTGTACGAGGATTCAGTAGCACGGAGGTTCAGTTGTACGGGGTTTCGGTTATACAGGGGTTCAGTTACACGGGGGGTTCAGTTATTTTTTCTGATTTTGTGTGTTTTCGCAAGAAAATAACTGGTCTTTTAGCAAACTTAGCCATAGCTACTTGAAACTCTGCATAAATATCTTCATTTTAATCTAATTGCATAGGTACTAAAGGAACATTGAACATTTTTTCTGATTTTGTGTGACCACCCGGGGCCCCCAAAGACTCCTGAGCCTCCATTATAATACTTTTTAAGGCTTTATTATATCTTTTCAGAAGAAATTATTATTTTAGGGAATTATTTCGGTGAAACAGTTAGAGACATTTTGAAAGATGATTTTAGAAGAGGATTTGAGGGTGAAACTCTTTGGTCGTTATAATACACAAGTTCCATTTGAACAGTGTTGCGAGTTCCCTTACCACAACCCCAACGGGCTCCCATCCCCCCAACCCAACCCCGAAGGAAATCCCCGGTCCTCAAAGGTTCTCTGGGCTCCTTAAGGGCCCCCGGCGCCCCAAAGACTCCTGAGCCTCCATTATAATACTTTTTAAGACTGTATTATATCATTTCAGAACAAATTATTATTTTAGGGAATTATTTCGGTGAAACAGTTAGAGACATTTTGAATGATGATTTTAGAAGAGGATTTGAGGGTGAAACTCTGTGGTCGTTATAATACACAAGTTCCATTTGAATAGTGTTGTGAGGTCCCTTACCACAACCCCAAAGGGTTGCGATACCCCCCCCCCCAACCCCCAGGCACCCCCCCGGCCTCAAACGGTAGCAGGGGTCCCCAAGGGCCCCCCGCGCCCCAATGGCTCCTGAGTCCACCATTATAATACTTTTTAAGGCTTTATTATATCTTTTCAGAACAAATTATTATTTTAGGGAATTATTTCGGTGAAACAGTTCTGAGGGAGGAGGGGTGAAACTCTGTGATCGTTATAATACACAAGTTATATTTGAACAGTGTTTTGAGGTCCCTTACCACAACCCCAAAGGGCTCCGATCCCCCCAGACCAACCCCGAAGGAAGCCCCCGGTCCTCCAAGGTTCTCTGGGATCCCAAAGGTCCCCCGGTGCCCCAAAGACTCCTGAGCCTCCATTATAATACTTTTTAAGACTTTATTATATCATTTCAGAACAAATTATTATTTTAGGGAATTATTTCGGTGAAACAGTTAAAGACATTTTGAAAGATGATGTTAGAAGAGGACTAGAGGGTAAAACTATTTGATCTTTATAGTAAACATGTTGAAGTTGAACGGTGTTGTAAGGTCCACTACGAAACCTTCAATCGGATCTGTTCCCCCACCCCAACCCCGAATGAAGCCCCTCGTCCTAAAACGGTCTCTGGACTCGCCAAGGGCCCTCGGGGCCCCAATTGGTCCTGAGTCCCCCATTATAATACTTTTTAAGGCTTTATTATATCTTTTCAGAACAAATTATTATTTTAGGGAATTATTTCGGTGAAACAGTTAGAGACATTTTGAAAGATGATTTTAGAAAAGGATTTGAGGGTGAAACTCTGTGGTCGTTATAATACACAAGTTTCATTTGAACAGTGTTGTGAGGTCCCTTACCACAACCCCAAAGGGCTCCGATCCCCCCACCCCAACCCCGAAGGAAACCCCCTCCGTCATCAAAGGTTCTCTGAGCTCCCAAAGGGCCCTCGGCGCCCCAATGGCTCCTGAGTCCACCATTATAATACTTTTTAAGGCTTTATTATATCTTTTCAGAACAAATTATTATTTTAGGGAATTATTTCGGTGAAACAGTTAGGGACATTTTAAAAGATGATTTTAGAAGAGGATTTGAGGGTGAAACTCTGTGGTCGTTATAATAAACAAGTTCCATTTGAACAGTGTTGTGAGGTCCCTTACCACAACCCCAAAGGGCTCCGATCCCCCCACCCCAACCCCGAAGGAAGCCCCCCGTCCTCAAAGGTTCTCTGGGCTCCCAAAGGGCCCTCGGCTCCCCAATGGCTCCTGAATCCACCATTATAATACTTTTTAAGGCTTTATTATATCTTTTCAGAACAAATTATTATTTTAGGGAATTATTTCGGTGAAACAGTTCTGAGGGAGGAGGACGGGGTAACTATTTAGTTTAAGAAATTAGTTTAGGAGTAGAAAAATGCTTCACGTATTTTTACGTTAAAACAATTTCAACCGTGCTCAGCCCCCCCCCCCCCCCGCGATCAGAAATTAAATTATAAAAAAAGTTTCTTCAAGTGAAAGTAAGGAGCAACATCAAAACTTAAAAACGGACAGAAAATAGATTTTTACGTGAAAACAACTTCAACCATGCCCAACCCCCCGCGATCAGAAATTAAACTATAAAAAAGTTTCTTCACCTCTTGAATACACAATACCGAAATTTCATTCAACTTTCATGTAAGGAAATCATGGAAAATACAATTCTCTAGTTCAAATGTGAAACTTAAGTCTAGTTTTGGATACTCATAATGATGAGGACTGATGATTCTAATTCAATATTTTTTTTTTCATAAAAACATACTTTTTTTTTAAACTTCGAAATTATTCAACTTTATTTTTTTTTATTTTATTATTATTTTTTTTGTATGTATCTTAAAATGAAAAAATATGCTTACGGTTCTAACAATTGCACTGCGCATAAATTCTTGATTTTCATTCTAACTTAACTTCTAGGAATAGGACTTCATTCAAACAAGTAAATCAGCTTTATTTAATGTATAATAGCGCACAAAAAAAAGACTATTATTTTTCCTCGTTCTTCCCTCCATGACCAGGTGCTAACGCCTCTATCTCGCTTTCACTTAGTTTCCTTCTTAGTATACGGTAGTAATTATGATTACCCCATCGCCATACTTCATAATACCCATCATGCGTTATGTAATGATCATCATCCAATCTGGGCTCCCGATCTAAAAAAAATAGCACATTACCAATTCTACTTTAGGTACTTTTGGCTATCTTGGAAAGGGGTTAGGTTAGGAAAATGAAACTTTCTGGAATGGGTCTACAGGGCAAACAGTACATGATAAAAATGACCGTCAGTTATTGTTATTTTAAAAGTTACGCTTTTGCTTCAACCGAGTTTTTTTAACAAAAAAAAACAAAGGAATCATGTAATTACAGCCAGTTGTTATTTTTTTTAAAGTACCGATGTCATTTATTCAAATCTTGGTTAACAAAAAAAAACAATGGAAACACTAAATTACATTATGGGGGGTTTTTTTTCGGATTTATACTTTATTTTAAGTCCCTCGTTTATACCTCCCAAAAAATATTTTTCAGGAATTCAACTTCAGACTAACCAGAATTTTTTTTTAACTTAAGTGTAAAATTTTGATATTATTTTTGGAAAATAGAATTGATAAATAATTTATTTCATATTAATTAAGAAAATTCAGAATCGAAGTTGAACTTTTATTCTTCCGGGAAAATATTTGGAACAGAACTTTAAATTTTTTCATCTCTTTGAGAAAAATCTGAATTGAAGTGGAAAATTTTATATTATTAAGTTTTGCTTAACACTAACAAACATTCTCATCAAAGTAACGATATTTTACTTTAATACTAACATACTTTTACTGAACACACACAAATTTTTCTTAGAAATAATATTTTTCGTCAATGATAACACTTTTTCTGTTCGAACTACCAAGTTTTCTAGCAAAGATACAAATTTGTTTCTTAGAAGTAACATTTTTTTATTGTGATAACAACTTTTCTGTCAGAAGTAGCAAGTTTTGCTTAACACTAACAAACCTTCTCATCAAAGTAATGATATTTTACCTTAATACTAACATACTTTTACTGAACAAACAAAAATTTCTCTAACTTGCTTAACACTAACAAACCTTCTCATCAAAGTAACAACATTTTCCCCTAATACTAACATACTTTTACGGAACAAACAAAAACTTTCTCTTATAAATAATATTTTTCATCACTGATTACTATTTTTCTGTTCTAACTAGCAAGTTTTATATCAAATATAACTAATTTTTTCATAGAATAATCATTTTATTTTATTGTAATAAAAACTTTTATGTCAGAATCTGCAACTTTTGCTTAAAACTAACAAACATTCTCACTAAAGTCGCGATATTTTACGTACATACCAATATACTTGTACTAAAAAAACACAAATGTTTCTTATATATAATTTTTTTCGTAAGTAATAACACTTTTTCTATTCGAAATAGTAGGTTTTTTACCAAAAACGCCAAAGTTTTTTTTAGACGTACCATTTTTCGATTGTGATAACAATTTTCTATCATAAGTAGCAAGTTTTGCTTAAATCTAATAATCCTTCTCATCGAGTTAATGATATTTTAACTTAATGCTAACAAACTTTTACTGAACAAACAAAAATTTCTCGTATAAGTAATGTGTTTCGTCAGTGATAACACTTTTTCTATCCGAACTAGCAAGTTTTCTGCATAAGTTACCAAATTTGTTCTTAGAAGTAAAATTTTTTATTGTAATAGCAAATTTTTGTTTCAGAAATAGCAAATTTTTCTTAACACTAACGAACATTCTCATCAAAGTAATGATATTTTACCTTAATACTAACATACTTCTAGTGAACACACACAAATTTATCTTAGAAATTATATTTTTCATCAGTGATAACACTTTTTCTGTTCGAATTACCAAATTGTTTAACAAAGATACAAATTTTTTTTGTAGAAGTAACATTTTTTTATTATGATAACAACTTTTCTGTCAGAAGTAGCAAGTTTTGCTTAACACTAACAAACCTTCTCATCAAAGTAACGACATTTGACCTTAATGCTAACATACTATTACTGAACACGCACACAAAGTTCTCTTATTAACAATATTTGTTACTTCTATGTCTGAATCTTTGTGTTTAAATGTCTGGGTTGGTTTTTGGTTTGGTTAGGTTAGGTTAGCTAATTTAGGTTAGGTTAGATAAGTTAGGTTAGGTTAGCTAGTAAAAATATATTCTAGTTTAAGTTAGGTTAGGTTAGGTTAACTCATCATGTGAACTCATGATAAGTTAACCTAGCCTAACTAAAGCATGGTACAAAGTTGACCTGGGTGGATTTTCCGACGAGTATGGTTAGGTTAGGTTGGATCAAGTTAGGTTAGGTTAGATTAAGTTAACCTACGTACGCGCGCGTACGTAGGCTAACCTAATCTAACCTAACTTAACCTAACCTAACGGGAAGAACGAGGAAAAATAATAGTCTTTTTTGTGCGCTATTATACATTAAATAAAGCTGATTTACTTGTTTGAATGAAGTCCTATTCCTAGAAGTTAAGTTAGAATGAAAATCAAGAATTTATGCGCAGTGCAATTGTTAGAACCGTAAGTATATTTTTTCATTTTAAGATACATACAAAAAAAAAAAAAAAATAAAAAAATAAAGTTGAATAATTTCGAAGTTTAAAAAAAAAGTATGTTATTATGAAAAAAAAAATATTGAATTAGAATCATCAGTCCTCATCATTATGAGTATCCAAAACTGGACTTAAGTTTCACATTTGAACTAGAGAATTGTATTTTCCATGATTTCCTAACATGAAAGTTGAATGAAATTTCGGTATTGTGTATTCAAGAGGTGAAGAAACTTTTTTATAGTTTAATTTCTGATCGCGGGGGGTTGGGCATGGTTGAAGTTGTTTTCACGTAAAAATCTATTTTCTGTCCGTTTTTAAGTTTTGATGTTGCTCCTTACTTTCACTTGAAGAAACTTTTTTTATAATTTAATTTCTGATCGCGGGGGGGGGGGGGCTGGGCACGGTTGAAGTTTTTTTCATGTAAAAATACGTGAAGCATTTTTCTACTCGTAAACTAATTTCTTAAACTAAATAGTTACCTCGTCCTCCTCCCTCAGAACTGTTTCACCGAAATAATTCCCTAAAATAATAATTTGTTCTGAAAAGATATAATAAAGCCTTAAAAAGTATTATAATGATGGACTCAGGAGCCATTGGGGAGCCGAGGGCCCTTTGGGAGCCCAGAGAACCTTTGAGGATGGGGGGTTTCCTTCGGGGTCGGGGTGGAGGGATCGGAGCCCTTTGGGGTTGTGGTAAGGGACCTCACAACACTGTTCAAGTGGAACTTGTGTATTATAACGATCAAAGAGTTTCACCCTCAAATCCTCTTCTAAAATTATCTTTAAAAATATCTCTAACTCTTTCACCGAAATAATTCCCTAAAATAATAATTTGTTCTGAAAAGATATAATAAAGCCTTAAAAAGTATTAGAATGGGGGACTCAGGAGCCATTGGGGCGCCGGGGGCCCTTGGGAGCCCAGAGAACCTTTGATGACGGGGGGGTTTCCTTCGGGGTTGGGGGGGGGGGATCGGAGCCCTTTGGGGTTGTGGTAGGGGACCTCACAACACTGTTCAAATGGAACTTGTGTATTATAACGACCACAGAGTTTCACCCTCAAATCCTCTTCCAAAATCATCTTTCAAAATGTCTCTAACTGTTTCACCGAAATAATTCCCTGAAATAATAATTTGTTCTGAAATGATATAATAAAGCCTTAAAAAGAATTATAATGGAGGACTCAGGAGCCATTGGGGAGCCGAGGGCCCTTTGAAAGCCCAGAGAACCTTGGCGGACGGGGGGGTTCCTGCGGGTTTGGGGTGGGGGGATCGGAGCCCTTTGGGGTTGTGGTAAGGGACCTCACAACACCGTTCAAATGGAACTTGTGTATTATAACGACCACAGAGTTTCACCCTCAAATCCTCTTCTAAAATCATCATTCAAAATGTCTCTAACTGTTTCACCGAAATAATTCCCTAAAATAATAATTTATTCTGAAAAGATATAATAACGCCTTAAAAAGTATTATAATGGAGGCTCAGGAGCCATTGGGGCGCGGGGGGTCCTGTGGGAGCCCAGAGACCCTTTGAGGACGGGGGGCTTCTTTCGGGGTTGGTATGGAGGGATCGGAGCCCCTTGGGGTTGTGGTAATGGACCACACAACACAGTTCAAATAGAACTTGTGTATTATAACGATCACAGAGTTTCACCCCTCCTCCCTCAGAACTGTTTCACCGAAATAATTCCCTAAAATAATAATTTGTTCTGAAATGATATAATAAAGTCTTAAAAAGTATTATAATGGAGGCTCAGGAGTCTTTGGGGCGCTGGGGGCCCTTTGGGAGCCCAGACAACCTTGGCGGCCCGGGGGTTGCCTTCGGGGTTGGTGTGGAGGGATCGGAGCCCTTTGGGGTTGTTGTAGGGGACCTCACAACGCTGTTCAATTAGAACTTGTGTATTATAACGACCAAAGAGTTTCACCCTCAAATGCTCTTCTAAAATCCTCATTTAAAATGTCTCTAACTGTTTCACCGAAATAATTCCCTAAAATAATAATTTATCCTGAAAAGATATAATAAAGCCTTAAAAAGTATTATAATGGAGGCTCAGGAGTCTTTGGGGGCGCCGGGTGGTCACACAAAATCAGGAAAAATGCTCAATGTTCCTTTAGTACCTACGCAATTAGATTAAAAATGAAGATATTTATGCAGAGTTTCAAGTAGCTATGGCTAAGTTTGCTAAAAGACCAGTTATTTTCTTGCGAAAACACACAAAATCAGAAAAAATAACTGAACCCCCCATGTAACTGAACCCCTGTATAACCGAAACCCTGTACAACTGAACCTCCGTGCTACTGAATCCTCGTGCAACTCGACCCCATTTAACTAATCCCCGTGTAACTGAATCCCCATGTAACTGAACCCACGTGCAAGTCAACCCTCGTGCAACTCAACTCCCTCAAAACACTTTTCAGCCATTTCTTGTTAATTTTTTTATTTCTAAACTATTTAAAATTGACAACACTTTGCAAATCATCACTTGTGTATTATACACTACACATTCATTCCATCTCCTCCAAAACACTTTTCAGTCATTTCTTGTTAAAATTATCCAATCACTAATTACCCTTTTTTTTCTCCACCTTCAAATGTTCCTTTATTACCTACGCAATTAGACTAAGTCATCGCACAGTTAACACTAAGATGCAAATTGAGTAACCATCTCGCAATAACGAACCAAACCAGATTATACCCACCTAACCAGATCAAAAAATGGCGGTCACACTAACTTGATTAGTAATTAAATTCAGATATAGTCCGAATGGACTTTCAGTCCTACATTCACGGGTTTCTGCAAAGTGTTATTGGCTTCATTTAAAAAATACCAGTTTAAAAAAAAAAAAAATAAATAAACATGTACCCATGAGTTTGACCACCGAAAAATGGGTGTCACAATAGAAAACCTGTCTGCCAAGCCATGTATCGTTCATAGTAATAGGTAAATGACCCTGGTAACCCAATTACTTGAAAATATACACACATATCCATGCCTCAGGCTTGTGAAAGTGCATGTATATTTTCAATGCATTGGGGCTTTACTACTAACCCATCCGCTACAAATTTTTAGATACCTAGTTGTTTAGAAATGGTCCAAAAATCAGATAACAAAAACTCCCCCCAGGGCCCGGAGGATAGGCATTGTAAGTGTTGTCCTTGGGGCATATATGGTTCTTATGAAAGAGATACTCATATAAACTTCAGGAGAGGGGGGGCTCATTTGATTGGAAATTGAAAGTTCTAGTTCAATTTTCAAGAGTCAAAAGATATCCGTGGGCAACTAGCCCCCCCCCCACACACCCGTTTTTCCCCGAGCCCATCCTATAAAAATTTTATAACAGCCATTTCATTAAAAATAGTTGACAGGTCAGATAAGAAAAATTCCTGTGTCGGCGCAACCCGCCAGGGCCCAGAGGCACGCGTCATTAGTAATGCTCTATGGGGATATATAGTTCTTATGGAATGGAGGCTCGTATAAACTTCGGAGAGGGCTAATTTGATTGGAAATTGAAAGTTCTTGTTCATTTTTTAAGAGTCAAAAGATCAGAGGGCAAATAGCCCCCCCCCTCCCCCACGCCCTAAATACATCAGATGAAAATTTTGAGATAGACATTTTGTTAAAAATAGTTGAAAGTTCTGATAACAAAAACCTCCAGTGTCGACACAGCCCCCTAGGGCCCAGGGGTAGGCATTGTAAGTTATGCCCTGGGGGCATATATGGTTGTTATGGAAGGGAGGCTCGTATAAACCTCCTAGAGGGCTCATTTGATTGAAAATTGAAAGTAGTAATTCACTTTTTAAGAGTCAAGAGTGATTGGAGGGCAGCTAGCCTCCCCCCACACTCCTTTTATTTTTTTCCCAGAGGCCCTTTATTTAGAAGGAGTCGTCGTATAAACTTCAAAGGGGGCTCATTCAATTGGAAATCGAGAGTTCTAGTGCCCTTTTTAGGAGTCAAAAGTGATCGGAGGGCAACTGCCCCCCCAGCCCTTTTTCCCCAAATATATCTGATAAAAAATTTGAGCTAGACATATTGTTAAAAATAGTTCAAAGATCATAAAACAAAAACTCCTTTACGTATGGCCATTTCGTTAAAAATAGTTCAAAGGTCAGATAAGAAAAACTCCTGTGTCAACACAACCTCCCCAGGGCCCAGGGAAGACGTTGTAAGTATTTCTCTGGGGGTATATATGGTTTATATGGAAGGTATGCTGGTATAAACTTCGCAGAGGGCTAATATGATTGGAAATTGAAAGTTCTCGTTCACTTTTTAAGATTCAAAAGAAATCGGGGGGCATCTAGCCCCCCTCTCAACGCCCTATTTTCCTCAAACCCATTCGATAAGAACTTTGAGAGAGCCTTTTTTTCAAAATAGTTCAAAGGTCAGATAACAAAAACTCCGGTGCCAACATATCCCCCCAGGGCCCGGGGGCAGGCATTGTAAGCTATGTCCTGAGGCTGTATGTGGTTCTTATAAAAGGGATGCTCGTATAAACTTCAGAGAGGGTTCATTTGAATGGAAATTAAAAGTTGTAGTTCATTTTCTCAGACTAAAAAAAGAACAGAGGGAAACGAGCCCCTCCCGCCCTCAACGTTGTTCAATTTATCAAGGGAATAAACCCATCCGATAATTATTTGAGGTGGGCATTGTGTTAAAAAATAGGTCGTACTCCATGTTTTACAACATCGGTGTCGGATAGACCCCCAAGGGCTAGGGGCTTGATACTGAAAGATACGGACTGGGTATGTGTATGGTTCTTATAGAAGGGATGCTCGTATAAACTTCAGAGGCTCATTTGAATAAAAATAGAAAGTTCTAATTCACTTTTAAAGAGACCGAAGCATAATTAGTCCCCGCACGCCCTTTTTCCCCAAACCCATCTGATAAAAATTTTGAGATAGCCATTTTGTTAAAAATAGTTCAAATATCAGATAATAAAAATTCTGAGCTTGACACAAACCCGTTTTTTCACTTTGATATTGTTATTTTGATGCCAGTTTTGATACTTCGATGAATATTTGATTTTTTTTTTCGAAGTTTGATTTTGAAATAAGGAATTTTTAAAAACTTGAAATTTTTTGCAATCAAAAACGAACAAAAATTAATTAAGAAAAACTCCTAAAAATACGTTTTTCAAAGAAAATTAAAGGTCATTTTAAACGTAAGCTCAGCAGATAAAAATACCTTTTAAAATTCAAACTCAAAACGACCAGAAATTACTATTAGAGAATAGATGAAACCCAAAACGAACAGAAATTAAATAAACAATCATAGCAAAAACGTACAACAAGTAATAATATAAATGAACAAATAGATCTTAAAGCGAATAATGCTTAGATTGAATTTGACAAACAAGCTCAAAACAAAAAAAATATTTTCCGATTGAAGTATAAATGAAACTTAAAACGAAGAGAAATCAAATAAACAATCAATGCAAACAAACATACAATAGATATTAATGTAGATTAATAAATAAATCTTAAAAAGAGTGAAACTTAAATTGAATATGCAAATCAAGCTTGAAACGAACAAAAATCACTACAAACAAGATTTTGGGTATGACCTCCTTCTCTCGCTGTAAAAGTCTAAAATCTACTGCGTCATTGGCGCTTTGCTGAAAACTATATGCGTCTTGAACAGTCTTAGAAAGTATAAACAAGATCAAATTGAATATTTGATATATAATGATATTAAATGTTGAAATATCCATCATTTCAAGAATTTATTTCACTGTAATTATATTTTTATTTTCAATGCTGTAAGAAATGGAAAAGATTATATTTGTAACATAATTCGTTTTCAGTTAAGCGCCAATGTCGCAGTAGGCTCTTGGTTTTTATTTGCAGTTAGGAAAGGAGGCAGTATCCAAACACTTGTTTGTACTGAAACTATATTCGTCTTTAACAACTTTAAAAAGAGCTAATAAATTAAACTGAATATTTGATGTATAATGATATTAATTGCTGAAAGCTCATCAGTTCAAAATGTTACTATAATTTTAATGTTTATTTTCAATATTAAGTACAAAAGAAAATATTTGTCACAAAATTGGTTTTCAGCAAAGCGGCAATGACGCAGTAGGTTTTAACCTTTTACATTGAGAGAAGGAGGTCATACCCAAAATCTTGTTTGTAGTGATTTTTGTTCGTTTCAAGCTTGATTTGCATATTCAATTTAAGTTTCACTCTTTTTAAGATTTATTTGTTAATTTACATTAATATCTATTGTATGTTTGTTTGCATTGATTGTTTATTTAATTTCTGTTTGTTTCAAATTTAGTTTATACTTCAATAGGAAAATATTTTTGTTTTGTTTTAAGCTTGATTATATTCAATGTAAGCATTACTTGCTTTAAGATCTATTTGTTCATGTATATCATTATTTGTTTTATGTTTTTGATATGATGTTTATTTAATTTCTTTTCGTTTTGGATTTCATTTATTCTTAAATAGTAATTTCTGGTCATTTTTAGTTTGAATTTTAAAAGGTATTTGTATCTGTTGAGCTTAAGTTTAAAATGGCCTTTACTTTTCTTTGAAAAACTTATTTTTCAGAAGGTTTTTTTTTAATTAATAAGCAGGAAAGGACCCATCATTTCTTGGGTCGTTCTTTCAAACTGACCTTGCAGGCTGGTGGTTGATGGCCTGGGAGAAGGACTTGGGTAAATCGATCGTCCAGGAGTAGAAACATCATCGTTGGCTTAAAACTGGCAAATTTTGTCAAGTTCCAAGGCTGCTGAATTTGCCTGATTTGAACTTACTTGACCTTGAATAAGTCAGTCCGTCACTTTGGACGGGAGAAATCCACCCCACTGAACACATTTCTGTAGAAAGGCCAGATTCTAGCCTTTTTAAAAGATGAAGTGATATTGACAGGTGAAAACTTCTCTAGGTAAAGCGTAAGACAAAGCTCAGCCACATGGTGAATAGACACAATTTGTCCGGGGTTTAACTGGAGCCATTCATTTAACTTTTGCTTGAGACCGCTCTTGAAAGGATCAAGAACACCAATATCTAAGTCTTGGAGTCGGTGGGAGCAATGAAGTGGGAAAGTCAGAAAAAAAAAATTTCGTTTTCCTTGCAGAAAAAAATACATCTTAGATCAAGGTGACTTTCGTGATTATCAAGCAAAAGGAGATGAGGATTGCCTTTCTAAGAGCGGCAATGCCACCAAAAGCGTTGTAAAGTCAACGAAAAATCTCGCCATTCACCCACCCGACGAGTGTGCGAGTTCAAAGGAGCCAGGAGGACCTCTTTGTAACATTTCAGGCTTCAATTGTTTTCGTGGGAAAATCAGAAATGGTGGAATCTGTCCGTTATTTGCATTGATGAAGCTTGTTAATGTTCTATTTTCTTCTCGCTCAGTAGAGATGGTCTGTTTTACCTGTGTAACTCCTGTTGGTGCCACAGCTCTTGGCGGTCCGAGAACCATACGGACTCCAGTCTCATCGATATTCCACATGTACTCAGCTGTCAATTGATGCCTGCCATAGACATAAAGTAGATTATCAAAAAACTGAAACAACTAATTTGTTGAAGACACTTGCCCTGGCTTGGCTCAGGTACACGAAGCAAGTTTCTTTTCAATAAATTAGTAAGCCAGTCTTTTGAAGTACTGTTTCATTCACTCCAAGATGGTGGGGTTTCAGTTTCATTCGCAAAAGCATATTGCAAGGCCAGCTTTTTAACATCATTTGAGGTGAGACTGTGATTCCTTCTTGATGCAGTGACAAGTTAGTCGCATATGACCCTTTCTTGTTTGTCAGAAAAGATATGCCGTTACTGCTCTATACCACTCTCTGCTTTTCTGATTGCCACATAAATATTCAATACTGACTTATCTTCATTATACTTTAAACCATCTTTTGCCTTTTTCAGACAATTGTAAAGCTTTTTTCTTATTTTAAAGCGCGCTGCAGCTGCTATGACTGCCATCCTCCTTTCTAAAAGTGCTAGACCGCATCTCTTAGATTTTCCTGATGTGGTCCACAGTCCCTATCCATTTTTCTTGCGTTACCTTCTGCGCATTCTTAAAAAAATACAGTCGTATAGAGAGAACTAAAAAAGAATCAGAGAGATAGAGAGAAAGAGAACATGATGATGAAGAAGAGGAAATAAGAAAAGATTAACCATCCTGCTGAAACTCGCTATATTTTGCCTCTTATTTTATTTGGGTAGACGTTGTTTTGGTAAATTTGGAAGTAGCCAAGTAGGTATTTTTCACAATCAGTCTTTTTACTTACTGAATATGGGAACTAATTCATGAATCGAGATTTAAGATTAAATCACCTAAAATTTAAGATTCATGGTCATAGGCAAAGAAATAAACAATTATCTACTCTTGCCCATGTAGGGTAGAACCGGACACTGTCTGGTTCAATTCGAAAAAATGTATCCGGATTAGCTCGCCCCCCTTCACAATCTGACAGAGAGACCATCTGGACTAAAAGCAATAAAGACAAAGTAGATAGTGCGACTTCTCAAGATTCTAGAATGACAAAAGAATTTAGAGCAAAAAGGGAAGAAATTTCTAGTATTAGACTTAAAGCTTAGCACAACAATTTGCAAGGTGTCAGAAAAAAAGTTGACCTACCTAGAACAGTTTTTGCAGTTTGACTTTTGAAAGGATCAATCAACCAAATTAGGAGCTCTTCCCTGAGACATGAAAGTTAAATGGCACCCTTATAATTTTTGTAGAATATTTCACCAATTGGTGTCTGAGCAATTAAGGGTGTCCGGTTCAACTCCGACCTCCCCTACTACTACTAACAACTCACCACAGTATCATGTCGCCTGATGCATGCCAACGCAACTGCGCACGCTCCTCCTTCATCCCAACTTGTTCAAAGCCTCCCTCTTCACTTTAGCATCCAATATTCCAATCTTGGTTTGCATATTTATCTTCCTGTTCTTCCGAACTTTTTTTCAACTGTGAAAAAACACCTTTGGCCTTGGCTGTTTTACTTGTAACATCTTCACTGCACCCACCGTCTTTACTTATAATAATACCAAGGTTAGTAAAGCTGTCCACTTGATCAATCTTTTCGTTATCCTACGTCATTTTTTCATCTTTTCTTATTCCTAGCCTTAACGACTTAGTCTTCTTAACACTAGTTTTCAAGCCTGTTCTAGCAACCTGAACACGCAAAACCTCTAAAAGTTCATTCAATTTGCTCACACTTCCATCTAGGGTGTTTAAATCATCAGATTAATCTAAGTTCACGAAAGTTTTACCTCCCCATTTGATTCTGTGTTCTCCTATTGCCTTTCGTGTGCTCCTTAAAACAAAGTCCATGAAAATTATTCATATAAATGTGTATAGAACAGATCCAACCTTAACTCCTGATTTAATACAAAACCAGCTACTAACTTCATTTCCTACCTTTACCGCAGCAGTGTTATTGTCGTACATAGCACTAATCACTTTAATGTATTTGTCTGGTATACCACACACGCATTAGACCTTCGCTAAGACTCTTCTATTAGCTGAATCAAACGCTTGCTCATAATTTATAACACTGACTACCAAAGGCACCTGATGATACATGCACTTCTCAATTATTAACCTAAAAGTGACAATGTGGTTGACACACCCTCTGTCCTTCCTAAAACAGCACTGTTCTTCTCTTAAACTGTCTTCAGCATCTGTAAGTCTAAAAAGCATCATTATACTAAGTAATTTGCTACCTACAGAAACCAGGCCAATGCCTCTAAAATTACCACAGTCACTTTTCTTGTACGGGGGTTCTCCCAAAATCACTAGGTACTTCCCCTTTTTTCAAAAAGTGTATTCATACCCGTCTTCCCTGCACTTTGATTGATTGACTTGCTTCCCATTTGGTCTAAAAAATGCTTTGTATCGGCCTTGAGGTTCCAGACCTTTGTGATGTAATAGAAATGCATTAAGAGGCACAGGGAGTTTACCATCGCCTCTGTAGCACACACCATTTTGATGATGCTGATGAAAAATAATATGGGATTCTTAAGTTACGAGCATCAAACTTTCGTCAGACATGCTGTTTTAAACGTCACTATTTTAACTATTTTTAACGTTTATTTTTAGCGTTTGCTATTTTGAAGTCTGAAAATTCTCTAGCAATGCGCAAGAGTCATCTGTGATATTGATCATCTCTTCTTTGGGTCTGCAGATTATGTCATTGATATATGATATTTCCTATCGTCGAACGTCCAATGTTTGGTTTTAATTTACAATTCCGAAGCCAATGCCTGAATAACTGTTTTAGATAACTAGCTTTAGATTACAAGCTATTACTATACTGCTATTATTCGACGTAGTTCTTTCATTTCACTAGAAGCAATACTTTCTCTGGTTATTTTCCTTCCATAAGTCAAAGGTGATTCCTTCTTTGTATTTAGGCCTAGACATATTATGCAATAGCCCAGACACAATCTTCCGTAAATTTTTACCAAATCATATTATTGACTTACGAATAAAGTGAATATACCACTCGATGTCTTTTTTCATGCTCTTTCCAAATATAATAATCATTTTTGTCAGAAATGAATTTTACCCCCACCCCTATATATCAGTTCAGGGTATATAGGCCTATTTGCACATTAGGGGGGTGGGGGTAAAGTTTAACCTTACCTCCCATTTACATCAGAAATCCTGTTTGGTGCCAACTTCTTGCCACTCTTTGTAAGCATAGCAAGTGCAGAAACAACAAAAATGAGCTAATGGATAGATAGGGAAACAGAAAGATCCTGAAATAGAATTTTTTATTGTTCACTTTGGGATATTTAATTAGTTAGAGTCTGGTTAAGCTCTTTTTTTTTATCATTGATCTGGAAATTAAAGAACTCTGAAAACTTTGGCTGCTTTAAGTAAAATAGCCTAAAGGTAAAATAAAGAAGTAGAGTAGGCAAATCTTAAAATTGCCTCTCATAACATTATGTAAAGGCATGATTGATCCAAAATAAGATTGCAATCCAATTTAAAAAAAGGTAATAAAATTACAATGAGCAAATCCAAAAATAGCTATCTCAGTTAATCCCTTAGAGGTCATGGGTGCTAAAGGGTGAACATGTGTCTTTCCACCCTAGAAAAAATTTCCATTCATTTTTCCAACTCAGGACACAATTAATGCATACAATGGAGAAGAAAATTAAGAATAGCAAAGCTCTCAGGTAGAAAAACAAAAATGTGAGGAGAGGCAACAACAAAGGTGTCTATACTAGTAAGTATGCTTTGTTAAGCACAAATACAATCTTTGAAAAATATAAAAAAATAGGTATTAAAGTAAACCTTCATAGCCTGCTTAGTCTGTCCATGTGAAATTTGTAAGTGCCTGAACTCAAACATAGAAACACATGATTTTGGTTTTGCTTCATTACTAATAACACATGTTGTTAGTGAAGGGGGAAGGGACATAAAATTGATTGCAAAATGCCAATAATAATATTGAAAAGTTAATGATAGAGTATTGTAATTTTACTGTATATAATTTTTGTAACTATGTAGAGTGAGTAAGGATGTATATAGTTTGGGAGTCTGAATTGCTACCAGATTAGAGTACTCAAGATAAGAAAAAGAATATTGAAAGATAGACTTTGTAATTATCTAGTTTATGAGTTGTAGAATTTCTCACAAATTGCTGTATTAAATATGAAAAGCTGACATATTCCTAAGAAATGTAACTTCTAGTATTGACTTGAATAGCATAATTTTCACCTCCAACCATTTCAACAAATTATGCTACTGTTTAGTTGAGCAAAGCTTTACAAAGAATTTAACACTAGTGTGAAATATGACAGATGAAAATTGATTCTAAGATTTACCAATGTGAATAGTGTTCAACATTTAATGTTTGAATATTTGAACATAGTTTAATGATATATTGCATACACTTTTGCACTTCAAGTGATGATAAATTGTACCATAAAAAGTAAAGCCCACTAAGTGTGCTTTTGTCAGAAATGAAAAAAAAAAATACTATTGTTGATTAGGATGAAAGATTTTACATACAGAATTTTTGTGTTTCTACTATTTCTTTTACTGCACAATGAAAGGCAAGACCTAAAAAGTTAAGAATGTCTTACTTATTTATAGCCTATAGCATTGAAAGAGATAGACTGGATGAAATGACTCCAGGAGTAGCCAACTGCAAAAAAAGATGATTTTTTTGCAAAAAAAATTTTTGTTATTTTTATTATATATTGACAAGTCTCTCATCAAAAGTCATGATCTTTAATTTGGTCTAAGACTTATGAACAAATAGCACACAATATTTCTTCATAACTTTTGAAGTAATAAATTATCTTTCTTTTTTTTTGTCTTTTTAAAAGCCAACAGATTTTCAGTGATTGATAAGATTAGTAGCCTATTTATTAAGCTCAAATATGTTCATTCACCGTATTTCACTGGTGTCAAAGAAGACAAATTCAAGCTCTGTTTATCTTATTTCCCAATTCTATGCTTGGCAGCATTAACTGATTGTACATGTTTGGTATAGTGAAAGAATTTTGTTTTCTCTTTCATCAATAGTCTTGATTGGGTTTCCCAGGATGTCATACCCTTATTGGGTGTTTAAGTACTTTAGAAGTAGCATTTCTGATAAATTGCAACTTTAAGAAGTTAAACTTCCTGAAAATTAAGGAAAAAACTTCTAATTGTTGTTTTTGGTTTCAGATTTGTCATGGCGCCCCAATTAAAGAATGAAGAATGTACTGTCAGACACACTGGATGGACAGGTTTGTTATATTTTGTTTACTATTTTACATTCCTTTTGCCTTTAATAATCTGCATTTGAAAATATCAACCTTGTCTTTTATTTACTTAGGGCTCTGCTGTAATTTTATGTCCATGTTTACCAGCTGCTCCAAAAAGTTGACAAAGAGATGTTGAGCCAAATAAAGCAAAACTGATATTGCATAGAAGCTAAAATTCATCTAATAATTAAATTAAAGAATGTCTAATATGCTATATTACTGAGTTAGGATTTCTTCTACCAATTGTCATTGGGGATCAGAATTTTTGAGAGATGTCAAACTGTTGCTTCTATGTAATCACTTAATGATTAAGGAATTCCCTGGTGATACTGTACATTCAAATAAAAAAAATAAAAAAAATACTTGTATGTTCCTCTTAGTCAAACACTCTTCTAAAATAAGAATAGAAAACCAGGTTTATTTACGTAGATAATTATAGAGTTGACAATTTCTTTGCCCCCCCCTCCAGCCCCCAATCGATGCCCCTGAATCCAGAGGTGCAATAATACCTACCTTCTCTCCCAATTGACGTCACTACTGGTCCGATTACTTCTGTATAGTCGCCAAAATAAATATTGAAAAAACATTTGAAATGACTGACATTATTTGTTTTTAATCTTTATGGTTTAGAGCTAGGATATAATAGGTTAAATGTTGAAATAATAAAGAGTCTTTGATCAGGTAAAGCTGAGATAATTTAAAACTAATTGGCTACATCCCTATGTTTGGGAAACTTTTAGTTCAGATTATGTTTTTCTTGAAAGGTAAAGCCAAGAACTTGGAGAATGCACTGTCTGAGCGGATTCTTGTGATTGATGGTGCTATGGGCACAATGATTCAGCAATATAGATTAGAAGAGGCTGATTACAGAGGTGAAGAGTTTAAGGACCATAATAAAAACCTACAAGGCAATAATGATCTTCTGTCTATTACTAAGCCAAAAATAATTGCAGAAATTCACGAAGTAAGTTCTTTTTTATTCATTACATCACAGAAAAGCTATTATTTTGTAGGGTTGGATTGTATTGGTCTAGCCTTTTTTTCTATAATTGGAATGAATTGGATAACATTAGATATAAAAACTTCTAACAACTTCTCCTGTTTTCAGTATTTTTATTTTGTTTTAACTATAGATGAAAGAGGAATGGGGTTCTAAGAAATTATAAACTCTTTTCCGGCTTTGTAGTCATCCAGGACCTATTTGAAGATGATCTAAACTTATCTGTGTACTTCATTAAGCTTGAAGACATTCTAAAATTGCACTTGAGCCATTTCTCATCCAATAGGTTATACAGGATTTATAACAAAAGGTCCAGGACTTGGCCCATGGGAATGGAACTCTGGGTCTATCTGGTGTGAATCGTCTTAAATAGTTACAATAGGATGCCAAGACTTCTTGAGATTCTGATTCCAACCTGATTTTGTTGAGATACCCAATTCAGAGTCAGTCCTGATTGGGTATGCTAAATGATCAATTTATCAGAAGGAGGAGGAGGGTACACAGGTAGGAGGAAAAAGATTCGGAAGCAAGTAGAACAGAGTAGGAGATGTAGGAGCAGGAGAAAGTGAAAACTATCCAATTATCACTGACTGGGGTGGAATTTCGTGTAATTGAAATATTATTGTGAAAATTTAGCCAGGACTGACCTTCCCTTATTTATAAAGGTGCTATTAACATTGTATGAAAATTAACATATTTTGAGTATGAGCCACATCCAAAGTTCAAGTGATGGGTACATTCCTATTATGCATAGAAATGTAAGATGCAATTTTATTTTATTAAAATAAAAAAAAAATATTCATGGTGGAATTATTTTAAGAATCAGAAATTTTTATCAATTCTGATGTACATTATTTGAGAATCATGACTCCCCATTCCGATTAATTGTCTCTTCACCAGTTTTAAGTTCAGGGGGCAAGATATTAGAACAAACTTTCTAGGCTATGTCTAGTGTCTCTTACGTTGAATCTTTCTTGGTTTCAGACTGTTTGCCGAAACATATCTTGTTTAAAATCTCTTTACTTTTGGTGCGTAAACCAGGTTGTAGGATTCCTAGAGACCCATTTGAGAAATGCTGCCAAACGTTGTGCGACCTCATTTCATTTTTGTTTTGTTTTGTTTTTGAAAACTCATGCTATAAGACTTGTAAGACTTACTTACATGCTTACTTGTCGCGGGAATTAGGCGTTTCCACCTTGCCCGGTATCAAGGATCTTTGAGACCTGTTTGAACCACGTAGTGTGGTCTTCTGTCAGCTGCTTTGCAAATGGGAGCCATTGAGTTGTCCATCTGTGACCAAACTTTCTGAACCCCCCTCCAATAGGTTCAAGGTCTGATCTAACCAACTTCCATCAGATTTCCGCTGTCCTCCTTGGCGTCTCTTCCATGAGCCAAGTGGCTCAGCTAGAAGGATTGGGCGAGTCGAGTACTCTGTTGGCCTCCGTAAGACATGGCCCAACCATTTCAGTCGACGCTCCTTGATCATGATGGCAACGCATCTCTTGATACCACAGATTCGCCGCATATCCACGTTTGATATGCGATCATTCAGATCGCATTCAGATTTAACCTGAGGATGCTACGCAGACATGTATGCTCAAACACCTTCAGTGCATATTCATGTAGTCGCTTCACTGACCATGTTTTGCATCCATAATGAACGATTGTTCGAACGAAAGCCAGGTAAACTCGAACTTTAGTTCTTATACACTAATTTCACGCCGGTTCCACAATGGTTTTTTGAGGGAAGCAAAAACCGCACGTGCTTTCTGCAATCGCTGTTGAATATCGGCGTCTGAAGATCCATCAGTACAAATCTGGGACCAAGGCATGTGAAGCTCTTGACCTGACCCAACTGTACTTGATTTACAGTTAACGAATTAGGATCAGTGTGATTTATTTTCATAAGTTTTGTCTTCCCTGTACTGACTTAAGCCAATGCGATCTGCCCAAGTAACAACCTCATCGAGCATAGTTTGAGCTTTCTCTGGGTTTGAGAGGATTGCGATATCATCAGCGCATTCAAGGCATCCAAGTAAAAGGTTCTGTCCAATCTGAACTCCTGGATGAGAAGATGGTGTATTTTCAAGCACCCAATCAATACAGTAGTTAAACGGAGTCGGAGACAGGACGCAGCATTTTTTTTTACTCCAAACTCAACCAGAAATTCTTCAGTTTCTTCTCCATAAACTCGAACTCGGCTCACTGACCCCTTGTAGTATGCTTTAAGCAGTTCTACAAATCTCAGTGGCATTCCGTCATTTTCTAGAATTTTCCAAAGTTTTTGGCGAGTGGTCGAGTCGAAAGCGGAAACGAAGTCCAGAAACATCCGAGTCAGGGAAAAATTATACCTTTCAAGCTGCTGGATAATGAGGCGGAGGGCAAAAATATTATCAGTGCAGCCTCTACCAGGATGGAAACTCTACCAGCCTCTACCAGGACGAGTTCTTCTCTCCCTTGCCTCCTTGAAGCGGTTAAGGGGGATAATCCCAAAATTTTGTGCTGCAATGTCAATTAGACTTATTCCCCGGTAATTTTTGCACTCTGTTCTTTAGTCCACTGTCTCACATTCTCTTTTTATTGTTATGATAAGGATAATACAATACGAATACTTTGATTCTACATTTTTGTATATGATTATTTTGTCATCTACAATTACGATTAATATTGCCAATGCTCCCTTGAAAAAAGGAGGATTGGCATAGTGCAAACAGGCCAGAGCGTGTCTAGAATTTTTGTTCGAGGAGGGGGGATACAGAAAAACTTCAAAAAAACATATTGTTTATATACATGCATTTTTGCTGCGTTTTTACGAGTCAGACAAAAATTTCGTGGGAGGTAGGTTCAAGCCCGGTAATCTCCCTCTGGATACGGCTTTGTAAACAGGGATTGTTATTTTCAGGAAACCCGGGGGAAATTCGAACTTCAACATTGTACTCACTTAGAAGCACAAAGCCCAAAATTACTTGCTGAGTTAGGTTCATAAATTTTAATTAAAATTTAACCACCATATCAAAATAATTCATTTTTTTCCATTGTTTGTAAAGGGGAATAAATTCCTGACATTCTGGTGTAAATAGGTCAATGACGTGAAAGATGACTTGTCATTAGCTTGAGTATTTATAGTAACATAAATTATGTATAGATGAACGTTCTGAAATGTTTGGCTTAACTCATTCTGCCAACTGAGATAACCAGCTTAAATTTATTCTAGATAATTACCCTAATAGAAATAGAAAAGGTACAGAGTTTAGTGAATGTATCAGATTTAGGCTTTTTTTTAATGTACCGAGTACAGAAGCAGCCAAAGTGAGCCATATCTGTGCACTCGCAAAGGCTCTGGCAGCACTGAGAGATGCTATTCCGACCTTTTTCCTACCATATATATTCCTACATATATAAGTTAGGTTAGATTATGTTAGTTTAGATTAGGTTAAGTTAAAATTGGCTATAAATATCAGGAATGGGTTAAAAACCTAACCAAACCTGTAATCATCAAACTTTGCATTAAACTGACACAGTTGACTTGCAATGCTTACGAATTCCAAGGAGAAAAAAAAATGTTATTTCGGAGCCCTTTGTAGGGTAGCTAACCCCGGAGTGGGGTTTTAAAGTTAACTTTACGTTTATTCACATTCATATTTGATATTATTATCGAACTTAAATATATGCATTTTTCTTTTATAGAAATACTTGGAGGGTGGTGCAGATATTATCGAAACAAATACATTTTCAGCTACGTGGGTAGCTCAATCTGACTATGGCTTAGAAAGCCTCGCATACCGCTTGAATTATGATTCTGCGAAAATAGCAAAGAAAGTTGCGGACGATTTTGAGAAAAGGACTGGGAAGACAAAATGGGTTGCAGGAGCCTTAGGACCAACCAATAGAACCCTCTCAATCTCGCCATCTGTTGAACGCCCGGATTTTAGGAATATAAGTAAGTACTTTTTAGTCTGAAAAACTGAACCTAAGCTCTAAAGTACAAGTAATCTCTGACAATTATACCTACACATATGGGAACGGTTATTGCTCGCTAAGATTTATTCAGAGAACGGCCTTGCCTTTTGAATAATATTCTGACCCTAGCTTCCCCGCCCATCGTATGACTCAGACCTATTTGTGTCTATTTTTAACGCTATCAAAATCCTATTCATTATGTCAATCTTTGAATCTTAACAAAAATTATGTTCAGGGCTATTATGGTGTAATTGACAATAGATTACATCAAATCTCGCCATAAGCACACACCTGCTATATTTCTTTGACTTCCAAGTAGTTGGCCAGTGTTTATTTCTTACGTTGAGAGTCATTTTAGTTCATGCTAAGCATCGTTAACTAAATCTAGAATCATAATCAGTAGCTAACATTAAGCAGCCTTATGAATTTTGTTGCTAAATGTTATACTCGCTTGATGCATGATTTTGAAAGTTAATAACATTTTTATTTATAAGCCAGTGTGACTAACTTTTGGTATATCTTTCTGCCTAGCTCTGTGCAAGTTATACCATTCCATCAAAACTCTACTGTAGAAAAAAGGGAGGTATCATGCCTTAAAAAAAATCTTCTTCCAGAAAGCTTTAGCCTACTTTTAGCCACATAGGTGTCTATATGTCCAACATGTGGGGAGGGGGGGTATCCAGAGTTTGTTTCTTGGAAAGGTGGCGTGAAAATTGTGAATTTATGCTACAGCTTTTGATTTGTTTTTTTTCCTGGATTTATCCTACCAGCTTTTTTTTGCTTATTACGGGTAAAAAAAATGAGATTAAGGATGCAGCCAATATTTCTACCAATTCAAACTTTCGAAACATTCAATTTTTCAGCATTAAAAAATAACGGCTCCAAATTTTATTATATCGTCATTAAAACTGTTGAGCTAGTGTAAGACTTATTTCGAACGAGTTTCAAGTCCAGATTTGCTAACTCCAGAATTCTGCTGCATCTTCATTTACGCACCATTTTGAGAAATTAATATTTAAAATGTTTTATAACATGTTTTTCTATCATAGATCACACAGTCCAGGCTGTTAATGTCTCAAAGAGGCCAGTTTTAGGTCCACATGTCGTTTTTTTTCAATGGGTTGGAGCTCTTGCGAGGAATATCTCCTTTTCGATACCGCCAACTTACGAAAACATTTAGGGGGGGGGGGGCGGGGTAAAAAACATAAGGTGGCACCTGCCCCCCTTTATGCTAGTGTTCTTACTATCAACATTAATATGGGCCTTTTACAATTTGTTCTTTTTTTCTAGCATTTGATGAGCTGGTTTCTGCCTACAGAGAACAAACGAAGGGGCTTTTAGATGGAGGAGTTGATTTGCTATTGGTAGAAACCATTTTTGATACAGCCAATGCTAAAGCTGCTCTGTTTGCTATACAAAGTCTTTTTGAAGGGGAATACCAACCAGTTCCTTTATTCGTAAGTCTGTAAATATATTTGAACGTCTTGACCCATTGTTTCAAAATTGGTGGCACCCAGTCAGTATTGATTAGTCTAGGCTGATGGTTACTCTGAGATAAGATGAGATATACATTTATTAAAAAAGAAAACACACACTATTCGCCTTTCGCCTGCCAAGAAAGGCAATAAGCTTGAAAGGGCAAGCGAATATATTGTGATGAAGGAATATTTTACTATTTTTCTTCAAATTAAAATAATCCGTGCTGTTAAAGAAAAGGAATTGCAAAGGGGTCCAGAGTGCTGAAAGGCTTTTCTTCCTATTATTTTTTTTTCTTATTATTGTTTTTTTTTATTATGTTTTCCACTTTTTGAATCGAATTAGATTGAATCTATTTTTGGTCTGTTGTAAACGCAATAACAAACGGAGTATAAACGAAGAAAAAGAAATGAAAAAGACGGAAAATGAAAAATAAGAGATTTTTTAAGTTCGGGTCATTTAATCTCTTTCATTTCATGATTCAGTTCGGGTCATTTCATCATTTAATCTCTTTTAGAGATTTTGTAAGTTCGGTGCAAGAATAGGTTTGGAAATTAATGTCAGGAAGACTAAGTCGCTAAGACTAGGAATAAGTGAAGGTGAAGAGGTGATTTTGGAGAAGATCGATCAAGTAGACAGCTTCACTTACCTAATTAGTATTATTAGTAAAGACTGTGGGTGCAGTGAAGATGTTAAAAGTAGAATAACAAAGGTCCAGAGGGTTTTTTTCATTGTGTAAAAAAGTTTGGAAGAATAGGAAGATGAGTCCGCGAATCTAGGATTAACTAAAATGATGACAATGGTCAAGTACAGATATGAAGCGGTGGGTGCTCCGAAAAACAGAGGAGGATTTGTTAGATGTTTTCCATAAAAACCTACCGGTTGTTTTGGGTACCCGACTAACTGACCGTATCTCAAACAGTAGGCTGTACGAAAAATTTGGTTCAATCCTGAGAAAGGATGAGATGGCTTGGACACGTTCTATGGATGATGAATGACAGATTGCCAAAGATTGTTCTTGTTGGCCAACTGCCTAGGGCCAAACGAAAAGTTGGCCGTCCAGAATAGGTCGAGAGGATGTCATAAGGAAAGATTTAGGGGAAACGGGATTTTCTTGAGAGGGTGTAAAGAGGGAGGCTTTGAAGAGATTGGAATGGAGGAAGAACATGCATAGCTGTGTTGGCCTCAGGCAGCTTAGTGTTGCAGTGAGGTAGCAGTAGTTTTAGAATTAATGAATGTCCTTTAAAAAAATATTTGCCGCAATTTTGCCCCAATTTTCCTTACATGATTTATTTTATTTGATATAATGTTTTAGAGGTAATTACTGCAAAAAAAAAAAAGATATGAGAGAGAGAGAGATATATGTTCTCTCTCTCTGTATTAGCGCGTCTGTAGTTGGCATTTTAACTGAAGTACATATCTCATACGGTCGTGTGTTCTACTGTATACTGGTGGTAAGATTATAAATAATTTCTGCAATACTTAAAACCCCCTCTTTTCCAAATCGTTAAATCAGCTCTAGGATTAGTGAGTTTCTGTTTCTGAAGTAAGCTTGATCCAAATCGCATTGTCTAGACCTTTTACGAGATTTTCAACGTAATTTTATAGGAGAAAAAGCTATATGCAAAGGGAGACATAACTAGAATATTAATAAAACACCTTTGTGTTTTAACATTATTCTTAGTTTTTGCTAGTTTTTAGACCTTGCAGTTGTAAAAGCTATGAACGTTAGAAAATTGAACATAATGCATAATTATGGGCTGTATTTAGGAAAAGAAAAACAGGAATAAATCAAAATACCCACGGCAAAAACCAATAAAAAAAACATATCAACAGAATGAATTAATTTTACTGGTAGGAAACGTCGATGGCTTTCTCCTTGGACGTACTAACAAAACCACTAGTTGATTGTCTGATGTTTGGAATAAAATCAGATCAATATCTTTAAAAATCCTCCATAAATTCAGTTGATTGCAACCCCTTTCATGTTCCTATTAATATCTGAATTAAAAAAGACGTTTTTTTTGTTGTAAAACCTTAATTTGTTCTTACTAGGGACTGAAGATAGAAGGTAAATATGGTCCGAAGTATCTATAAACATCTTTCTTTTTTTTTTGTTACTGGTTTATTTTGTTTTAATCTGAACCATAACACAACTTTATTCGAGACTGTGATCCTTTTTTATTATTAACTTTCTAACTTTAAAATATTCAATAACTTCTATTTAAGCTTAAATGAAGTAAAAATTGCCTGAAATTAAATGACACCCATGCCGACGGTTTGGGTTATAATTGTCTCCAACGGCCTATAGCTTTAGCTCCTTCTCTGCACCATTCGATCTCTTTGCTTAATTTTCCTGAAAGTAGACATTTCCTTACTTACGACTTTTCCGCACCACGTCCTAGAACCTTTCCCATAACTTTTGAGGATGGCAGTACTCTTGGCACAGCCGGTAGAACTGAGTCCAATCTCCGTTCAAACATGATTGACCTTTTTGAAAGATTTACTCTGTGTTTTGATGTTAATTATCTTGCCTTAAATTTTGGAAAGTCGGGTTTTCTTATTTCAGTTTAAAGGGCTTGTTCTGGTTTAAATGAAATACATGTATCCAGGGGCTCCCTTAATAGGCCTAAGGATCGTTGCGTTCGATTCCTAGGCATCTTGCTTGATGAAAATCTCTCCTTCAAGCCTCATATTGACCTTATTAAAATGAAAGTCTCCAGAAGCCTGCATCCTTAAAAAATTGAAACACATTTTTACATGGTCAGTTCTTACACTCCTATTCTACAGTCTTTTTCATCCTTATGTTTCACACTGTTCTATTATTTGAAGGTCAACTTCTCCCTCATCACTTAAGTCACTTTCAAAATTATATGATAAAGCAAGGAGTCTTATACAGAATACTAAGATTTCCGTATTTAAACCCTTGCTTGACTTGAGATCTCTCTATTTTCTGTCTTGTGCTTCTTTAAATTTTTTTGAGGTTACATGGCCAGCTTCCTGCTGCCCTATGTAATAATATATTTTTTAATTTCTGGGCAATCGACTTATTATTTCTACAATTTCAATAATATATAGATACCTTATACTCCGTCAATACGGTCTGACTTTAACCCTCCGATAGCTTGCAGTATGATCTGGAACGCTCTTCCGGAGTCTACACGGTGCTGCCACTCATTTGGTATCTTCAAAAAGTATGTCAGAGATTTTCTTGCAAATAATAAATTTTTTTCCCGGTTCTCCGATGAGTTGATGTCTCCGGATTGGTTCTGCACTTTTTTTGCGTGGGTGGAATCATGTATTACTCCCTTACCTAGCTTGGATTTTTTTTTTTTTGGGGTGGGGGGGGGTATTGTTTGGTTTAGTGATGTGAGTTTATTATTTAAAGATGTTTGATGAATGTATGAGTTTAATTTTTTTTAGTTTTGTTTCTCCCCTGTTTTTCCCTGGCCATAGAGCCTTACGGGGGAGACTCTGTTGAAGTTGTTTTTGCGTGTAATTTACGGTTGATCTTGGTATTCAGTGATATGTTTCTTGTTTATTTTCAATAAATTCAAATTCATTTCAAAATTAAATTCAATTAACTTTAAGTTTTTAATTTTTGTAATGGTTTTTACTTTATTTAGACTCAGATGCAAGCAATAGCTGTTAAATTCTAAATTACACCCATGCCAGGAGAGGTGGGCATTTGTATTATGATTGCCTCAAATCCCCTGCGCGTTTTGTTCCTTCCCTGCTATATTCGATCTTTTCATTTTAATTTTCTTGAAAGTAGACATTATCTTGTTTAATTTATTTTTCACACGACCCTGTGAAACCATTCTCAGTAGCATAACTTAAAACTTAACCTTAAGCATAATATTATGGGACAAATTTGTTCAGTAACATAAGACTCGAGCTCTTGCGCTACGTAAATTTATGTTACGTTTCGGGAAAGTCAACATAATAGCAACAGAGTGAGGTGACTCGATGACAAGCTAATATAGTTTCCCTAGAAAGCCTTTTGCGTAGGCGGTGAAGAGTTTGAATCTCCATCTCTGTTCCAGATTTTTAATTTTTCAACAGTTTACTTATTATGATTGTGATGATTTTTGGCGTTAATTATGATGGCTATCAAATTTTACGTTAGCTTAGTGGGAAAGGACTTTTGTAAGTGTAAAAGGTTAAACGTAAAGTAACTTAACTACTTAGCACATAAAATAACGTACGTATCGTGAAAGCCGCTTTATTCTTTTTAAATAGATTTCTGGAACAATTGTTGACAGAAGTGGTCGAACCCTTTCTGGACAAACTGGTGAAGCCTTTGTAGTAAGTGTTAGTCATGCAAATCCGATGTGCATTGGGCTAAATTGTGCTCTTGGGGCTGTTGAAATGAGACCGTTCATTGAAGCCATTGGGAAAGCAACAACTGCGAAAGTAATCTGTTATCCCAATGCTGGTAAGTGCGTTTAAATTATTTTCTTTTTTTTTATCAAACCAAAAAGAAAGTCTCTTTCTAATAAATGAGCATTAGCTTGTTAAATCTGGGAAAAATTTAGTTTGTGCGTGAAAAGCCTATTATAGGAACTGCTTTGAACAGCTCCTAGGCTAGGCTAGGTTTAATGCAGTTTGTCTTGAAAATTGTAAACAGACCAAGTATCAGAATACATTACTAATGTAGTTCATCTACCCAAAAAACTTTTTTAGAATATACAGCCCAGGTATGGGAAACCCATGTTGCCAAAAATATACTGCCTACCCTAGAAGATTCTCATGGCACGATACACTGTAAAATTAGTATTTCAACCAAGTTGCCAGGAAAGCTGCAAGTTTTTGTTTTTTATTTATGTACAATTTATTTTCATTTTTTTCTTTATTTTGGTGATAAATAGCTTTGGCAATATCATTGCGTTTTGTTTTACTAAATTCTATGTAAATGATAAAAATTTCAAGCTCTTCACGGGGTTCAAATATTATGTGTTTCAGGTTTCTAGACACTGACTTTAAGATTTGCTGAAAACTTCTAGTACATTCTTCCTTCTAAACTAGGCCTAGCTTTATCAATGTGTTCAGCATACTGAGGTTCACGCCTGAACTTCATTTTAGTGTCTCTGCTTTGTTTTGACTTTGTGTTTATTTTTTATTGAAGCTTCAGCTACTTTCTAACCGAATAGGTTAAAAAGCTAATAAAATATATACAGAGGATATTTACCATAAGAAACATGATGGTTTGGTTTTAAAATCTGTATATCTCCTACTCATCACAAGCAACAATTATATAATGTACAAAAAAAATTCAAAACAATTAGTCATTGTTAGAGCAAAGAAAAAATATGTTAGATAACGACTTTTATGAATTATATTTCTATCTTGTACCACCCCCTCCATCCCTGTTTCTCCTATTAAATATAGTTGGTAATAGTCTAGTAGAAATCTTCGGCCTTTATGGATTGCCACACATTTTTTTCTTCATATTGTTTTTTTTAAGTTTTATGTATACCGAGTTTATGTAAGTAACGGTATAAAAACCAAACCTGCCATTTTGGAATACTTATAAGAAAGCAGGTAGGTTCAAAACGTTTTTTTTTTCACCTCTGTTGTGTTAGAACCTTTAATTATTTCTTTTGGCTGCCTTAAATTTATTTTGCTACCTGTAAATATGAATATTTTTTAATAACTCTATGACATATGACTAACAAGTTTTTCATTTGAATGTACGTTTTAAGCATTCATAGATTGACTATCATAGGCTCCCACGCAAGGTAGGGGTAGCAGGGCTTTTACGCTTTGTTCTCCCTACTGTATTATTTTTATGTAATTTATCCTTTTTTGGCTATTTTGATGGATTTGCATTCCATGTGAACCCCCTGTGCACTCAAACGAATTTTTAATTTACTGTCTATGATGCTTTTTCTTGCAGGCCTTCCCAATACATTTGGAGGGTACGATGAAACACCAGAGATAACCGGCGAAAATTTACGTGGTTTTGCTGAAGATTGTCTTGTAAATGTTGTCGGTGGGTGTTGTGGGACAACACCAGATCATATTAGACAAATAGCCCATGTCGTAAGTCAGTACAGACCGCGTGTACCCCCCGAAAGCCCTTTTGGAGATGCCACACTTCTGTCAGGATTGGAACCGTTTAGGATAGGTGAGTTAAGTTTGAAAATGACAAACTTAAATCTATTATATTATCGTTGTAACTAAAGTCTATCTATTATATTATAGAAAACTAAATTTTATTTATATTATAGTAGGCATTCCGTAAAAATCTTAAAATTCTATTTCATTTTTATTATGTCGCAAAAAAAGGCAGAAAATATAACCATTTTGTTAATTGATTCAAAATTTGAGTTTATCGGTGAAATATTGCTATTAAATTTATTTACCATTTGGCTTAATCTGAAATAACAAGAGGTATTTTGATTTGGTTTAGCTAGTGTTCAAGTTACTCAAAGTTTAGATTAATTTTTTTGTCTTTAATTGTGTTACTTTCGCTCATTCTTAAAAATTTTCTTATATACTGATATACAATTTTTAAACTTTACATTTGATTTTACTTACGTTCATAGGAAGGTTAAATGCCTTTTTTTAGTCTTATGGATATTTTGGATCTATTTCTGCGGTTATATTAACAGAAAATCGCATTGTTTCCATTAAATTTCTAGTGAAATAAGAAATGGTGAAACTAGTTTTAACTTACTGGCTGCTTAATTTTCGATAATTATGTCAAAGAATATTCAGCAACGGGTGTAATAGTTAGTAATTTATTGGTAGAATGATAATTATATGTTCTTTTTTTTCTGTTGGATACATGCTTTGATTCTTTATCTCCATTTCTAGTCATTCTTTATTTCCGTATTGGTGCTTTTCCTGAAAGGGTTTTTGGGTTTTGGCAAGTTTATTTTTTCACAGTGGCTAGCCTAAGTATTCTAGTCTGTATGTATTTTGTAGCTTCAAAACTAAAAAAAGCTAGCTGTAGATACGATTTTAATATTTAGATAGAAAAAGGTCAAATGTGAAATTGCATTTTGATAGGTTTTATTAAGCCTAATGATTTTTTATAACGACTTGCCTAGTGTTATTTTCACATAAATAGCGACGAAGACCACACTGCCTTTCCATCAAAATTTCCCTGTTGTTCTACTTATTGCTTATTTTTACAGGACAGTAGTATATATATATATATATATATATATATATATATATATATATATATATATATATATATATATATATATATATATATATATATATATATATATATATATTTATATATATATATATATATATATATATATATATATATATATATATATATATATATATATATATATATATATATATATATATATATATATATATATATATATATATATATATATATATATATATATATATATATATATATATATATATATATATATATATATATATATATATATATATATATATATATATATATATATATATATATATATATTTTCGTAGAATAAAAATATCTTTCATTATGAGAGGAAAACTTGGTGCTATTTATCTTATTATGTTACGATATCTCAGTATAGATTTTTTTTCTGACTTTGTTTGTGTCCTATAATAGAACAGCTAAGGCGCCAAAAACTAACCTGTTTCTGTACAAATTAGAGTAGAAATGATGTTCAGTCATTTAAATACGAAAATATTAACAATGAAAATTAACTATGCGAGATTTGCATTTTATAATTTTAAAAACCTTTTTATAATCTCTAATAAACCAAGAAAAAAATGTGAAGTAGTTATTGATAATATAGTAGAAATATACTTTAAATCAATCCATCGTGAACGTTCCCTAGCTTGTTATTGTGAATCGAATATTGCAATATGTATCATCCCTATAATGACATTAGGCAGAAAATTGTGGAAAATGTTGTCAAATCCTTTGTTTCAGCGTTTTCAAATATATCTCTTAATCAACAATTTCTTATATATTTCTCTAAATTCACTTTTAAATTCTCTTTTTTCAGGTTGTGATTTCTCTTTAATTATGTTTTTATACATTTTTTTTAGATAAAACTAGTCGATTTGTCAACATTGGTGAGAGGTGTAATGTTGCTGGCTCCCGACTATTTGCTCGTTTGATAAAAGAAGGCAATTATGAGGTAAATTGATTTAATTTTCTTATTTCATGTTTGACCAAAACTGATTTAAGCGTTACTTATTACAGTATATGTATGTATACTAGCTGTCTCAAAAGTAAATCCTAATGTACCTGGTTCTTTTGTAACTACTTACTCCAATTTTAAGTTTACACGAATAATGCTTAAACAAGATAGAGGATAATCTAGTATAATCCATAGGCCACCGAAGGCTCTAGAGACTCGTGTAAGTAAGACTAGAAATCTGTATCATGGTATACTGTTTGTATGAAAGAATTCACTTAAGATAGTCCCATAGTCTTAATCAAATATTTGATGCTTGGATATGCAAGGGTTAACTATCCTGGCAGCAAAAACTAGAGCACAACAGTCTTGGCCAGTAGGGGACTTTGAGTATAACCTATCACTCCTTTATTTTGGCTTTTCATTATAAAGTTTAATCTTCTGGTAAACACAACTCTTTCCTCTTGACTGTTATCTTGAGCACTTCTAAATTTTTTCTTCTAATTTTTTTTCTTCTAAGAAAAAAAAACTTCTAATTTTTTCAGAAAAAAAAGATCATCTTGCAACACTGCTTATTTTTATCATAAAGGTTAAAATATTAAGAAAAGATCATTTTCTGTGCTTCCATGCTTTCTTTCAGTATTATTGTCAAGTAGTTGTGACGGGGACAGTCATTTAGACGTCAGTTCTGCTTCAAAGTTTTTTCGGTAAGATGTTCCTGGAAACCGAAATTCCTGAATTAAGGGAAGTGCTTTTTAGTATACGTAACTAAACGGAAAGAAAACAGAAATCTCTTCATAAGCACGTTGAGGTCTCAGGTGAATATCAGAATTGTAGCAAAATTCATGTATATATGTCGTGTAATATCGCAGTGGATTGATCTCTGCTTGACAATATGGGCTTCGATCCTAATAGCCGTAGGACTCATCATCAAGCTTACTAAGTATGTCTCCTAAAAAGACCTCGTATAATAGTCAAATTTGCAATGGTTAAGACTAAAAAAACAATAAGATTTTGCCTAAATATGCAGATGGATGTAACATCCTTAATTGTTCTAGAGTTTGATTTCAGACTCAACTAATCAAAAAGAATTGCTAGTCCTTGAAAAATTTAATGAGGCAATATAGTTGGAGAGAGAACGATTGGATATACATAAGCAAAAAAATTGACAGATAAAAATGTTGAAATTATCTAACTGAAATTTTCTAATAAATTATCTGAAATTATCTAAGAGAGAAGCTGCTTTTGCGCCACTCTAGTTTAGCTTGTTTGTGTGGAGTTCTCAACTGTTTTTGATGGTGCATTCTTTCAAAGAATTGGCCTCCCTAGCTTTGCTAAGTGCAATCTTAATGACTTTTACCTATCAAAAAGAATGTTTAAAAAGACTTCATTCATTTTCAACTGACTACAGCGCCATCTAATTTTGATTCTTATAGATGTTGCTGCTAAACTCTAGTTTAGCTTGTTTGTGTGGAGTTCTCAACTGTTTTTGATGGTGCATTCTTTCAAGGAATTGGCCTCCCTATATTTGTAATCATAATGACTTTTACCTATCAAAAAGAATGTTTAAGAAGACTTAATTCATTTCATCTGACTACAACGCCATTTACATTTGTCAGTCTGTGGCTTTTTGGATTACTCAAACGGCCACCAGAGGACTCCCTGCTTAAAAAAAGCGTAGACGGTGTGGAAAGAGAGGCGGGTGGCGAGGCAGACAGACGGCCATACCCGTTCATGTTTCTGAGGAACGTCGTTCTGACCGGAGGACGGCTGTATGTGAACCCAAGGACTCTTGTGAAAATAAGATGTTTGCAAAGGTACGAAATTCCTCCCACTCTTTCTCCATCACAGCTGCAGCCGATCTTACCGTGTTCCTCTGATGAACTTCTCCCGCTGTTACGTCCTGAACAGTTATCAGCTGAGGCAAAGTTTCCGAATTTCATTCTGTGTAATGCCCGATCCTTAACAAATAAAGTTGACGAGATGGAGATACTGCTGAGAGAAGTGAGTGTTCCTATTGCTGCAGTTACCAAATGCTGGGATATCACTGATGAAATGGGTAGAATAAAAGGCTACACTAGCTATTTCAACACTCGCCGTGATAGAGGTTTGAGTAGAAAAGGTGGTGGCGTTGGTATCTATATTCGTAATGACATTTCATCTAAGCTGTTAAATATACCAACCGATTCGTGTCATGAAGTTGTCTGGGTAGAGTGAAAGCCATCCAAACTATCAAAAAAGTTCTCATGTTTGATAATTGCATCTGTGTATTACCCAGAGAGTGCAAAAAATAGGAAAGAGCTGATCAGCTACTTACAGACCTACATCGATAAACTTCGTCGTGCCCATGCCCATCCTGGCTTCATAATAGCTGGCGATTTTAACCAGACGAACAGACTATGGGTATATAGTGTCCTTGATCTGAAGCAGGTAGTTACCATTGCTACGTACCAGAGTGGCAGTACTCTAAACATAATTTTTACAAACATGAGTGACAATTATTACTCCCCTCGGTCGTTAGGTCCTCTCCACAGTTCAGATCATTATGTAATTTTCTGGCAAGCCAAAAATAACCAACCGAAGCCAAAGAGAACCAAAGTGACTATTCGTCCGCTTAACTCTCAATCAATCTGTGATTTCGGTCGGTGGATCGGGACTTACTGCTTCGACGACCTGTGTTCTATAGTAAACCTGAATAGCAAAGTTCAACAGTTTAACTCTCTTCTGTTAGAGATGTTTCACAAGTTTTTTCCCACTAAAGTTGTAGTGTTAAGTGAGTCCGATAAGCCATGGATCACAAGCGGCCTCAAACAAATGATCAAGATGAGGTGCAAGCTGCACAGTTCCGGACAAATAGCCGTGGCGGCAAAACTTAGAAATCGAATCTTGGCAGTCAATCGTTTCAAGCGAAGAAATTATGTTCGGGAAAAGGTAGTACCCCTTGTCCAAAGTAGCAGTCGGAAGTGGCATTCCACAGTGAAACAAATGACTGGCAAGTCAGTTAACAGTGAGCTGAAAATACCCAAGCCTGACGGATCTCAAATGAGCGCTTCAGACGTAAACGAGTTCTTTGCTGGCATTTGTACCACCTACCCCTCAATTACAGAGGCCGAACTAGTTGATCTCTTAGTCGATTGTGAAACTGAAGAAATAAAACAGTTTACTGAATCTGCTTTTTATAAAGAACTTAAAAAACTTAAACCGACTTGCTCTTCCTACCCTGGTGAGTTGCCGGTCAAACTTATTCCCGAATATGCCTTGTTTTTAGCCAAACCATTGGCATCAATCATCAATCAGTGCTTCAGTGAACAAGCCTTTCCCGATGCTTGGAAGCGAGCCTATGTTCGCGCAATACCCAAAGTTAAAGGACCTAACACATTTGATCAGTTAAGACCTATTTCGATCACACCGAACTTTGCTAAAGTTGCAGAATCTTTCATATATCGTGAACTTCTCAAGGACATTTCATTGTCACTTGACCCCTTCCAGTATGGTTGCTTGAAGGGATGCAGCACGTCTGTTTATTTAGTACAGCTTTATCACCTAGTAGTTGAATGGTTGGAGTTTGGAAGCTCGTTTGTAGATTTACTTCTGGTAGACTACCGAAAGGCATTTGATTTGATTAAGCACCCTGTTGCCGCCCAGAATCTCAAGTCAATGGGTGCCCGTAAGCACATCCTCCAATTAGTAATTGATTTCTTACGTCACAGGTATCAAAAAGTGTACGCCCTTTTTCCCGATGATATTGAATCGGAATGGGTGGAAATTACATGTGGCGCCCCACAAGGTACCAAATTAGCAGCTCTTCTTTTCCTGGCTGTTATCAACTATGTGCTTTCTGACTTTGACGATCGTTTTAAATTCGTCGATGACTTGTCTGCGCTTATTAAATACCACGTAAAGGATTCGCAAGCTGTAGCCCAGTTTGACCCAAATTTTTTCGATCAGTTTAAATCACAGTGTACTGCGAACAGTCTTCAAATTAATGAGAATAAATCAAAGGTTTTGAGGTTCAACCCACTTAAACGCGATTTTACCTGCCCTGCGACTTTGTTCCCTTCTGCTTCATGTGCGACTATCTTGGGCGTCACCTTTAGTGTGCACTGTTCTTTCTCTATTCATGTACAAGAGCTGGTTAAGAAGGGACATTATGCTATGCGGACACTGGTGGCGATGCGCCGCCTAGGTTTTCCAGTGTATCAGCTGAAAACAGCGTACCTCACTTTTATTCGACCCATCCTTGAATATGCGTGTCCCTTCTGGGGCCCACAAGCTCATCACATAGATTACTTAAGTGATGATTTGGGGGGGATCCAGAAACGAGCTGTAAAGATCATTCTTTTCGACAAATATGTAGATTATAGCTCCGCTCTGAAGTCACTTGAAATACCAAGCCTTCGCGACCGCCGTTTTCAGCTGATGATTCGTTTTGGCCAGTTTTTATTGTCTAGTCCTGTACATAGGACAATATTACCACCTGAAATGCCTGTCCGCGCAAATACCAGAAGCAAAAGCAAACTTATACCTGTCTCGTGCCGCACAAACAGACTTAGTAACTCCTTTGTTCCTTTTTTTACAAGTGCTTTTAATACAATGTAGAGAAGTGTTTTTATGTAAAAAAGTTTTCATGTAAAAAACAGCGCCTTTTAGTGCATTTTTTTTAATGTGTCTATGACAGCTGTTTTTCATTAAAATGATTCTATGATTCTATGATTCTATAAGATTTTTGGTGCTGAGAGCAGATAACAGAGGAAATATGATGGGAAATTTAGGCTTCTAATTATCTTCAGTCATATTCGAGAAGTGATCACAAATTTCGCTTGCTTAATCAATTTTCTTGTCAATGATGAACTTAAATACAGAACAGGCAAAATAGATGACTTATTAATAATCAAATTGATGTAACTGGAAGACGAGATTAAAGGTGTTGCTAAAGAAATTAAAGGTGTTGCTTGCTTGGGAGCCAATAGCGCTGGGCATAACATAAAGGCCCATCCACGGGTTAGCAATACCAAGATTCAACTAGTTCTAATTTCTGAATTAAGTTGGATCCAAACTCGTTGATAATAAGGGCTCACCTAACTCCCACATCTATATCTAGTCAAAATCAAAATTAAGTTAATTTGAATTTAGTGTACTCTGACCAACCAGGATATTCCTCTAATTTTTATGATTTGCTAGCATCTTCGAAATCAAAATAAGAAATTATGGCACATTCTGTTTTAAGATTTAAATAGAAGCTATCTGGTGAATGCCATCAGGTAGGAACGGATTTTGAATTTGATGAATCTTAGGGTTGGTAAATCTCATTATGAATTGGCCCGAAATTATTGCTCCTGACGGCTTTCAACCTGAATCCAGGGGCACCACCTACAATTTTCATTTGCTTTAAAAATGTTTTCGCTAAAGATCAGTTCAAATTCAAAATTGATTTTGGTTAGTAATTACATTGAAGCAGTGGAATGAACAGAGGGGGAGAAAGGGAAAGAGAAAGCACACAGTTAAGAACAAGTAGAGGAGTTCCTACAACATATTTCTGGTGCAATCATATTTAAGACTGATAATCAAATAGTTGAAATATTCCTTAGAATCAAATATTATTATCAAATCTTATAAGAATAGGGCTAAGAATCAGATGTGAGGCATTGATCTGATTCGAAAGATAATCAATCATAATTTTATTAATACTAAAAAAAAACCTATTACAAACGTAAAGCGGTTACTAAGCCATAAAACACATACAATAAAAAAAAAAAAACACTGGAACAAGACTAGGACATATAGCAGATAGGAGATTTAGAAGGATACTTAGCATTTAACTGAAAATGATTTTACAAGAAGAGAAGAGAGACATGTAAATTAGGATAGAATCAAAAAAAGGGGGAAATTACTAAAGTGGAAAGACCCGACAAGAAACTGCTTTTGCAGAAAGAGATAGAGGGACATCAGGATGGAGTTCAATAGTAGAATTGATTGAAAAACAGGAGACATCTGGGCTGCTGTTGATGAGCGTTTAGGTAAAATAAATCTGCGAGAAGTACTACGTAAAGAAGAAGAGTACCTACCTGAGCCTGTCTGTGAGAAAAACTGCTGCAGAGGCGGTGGAAGTGTACCTAGAAAAGTAGAACGCGTTAAATAAAGATTACTTTTACCCACAATGCGATCCAGTGGAGCTATTCCATTATCATTATAAAGATCAGAGGGAGGGTAAGCAGAGGGCGATGAATAGTAGCCTTCACTGCCCTATTTTGGGTTTTTTGAAGTGAGCACAGAAGAGATTTGTTAGTAATACCCGAGGGAGAGGAAAAATAAGAAAGGCAAGGAAAAATGAAAGCAGAATAAAGAGAAAGCAGAACATCCGGGGAAGAAATGAGTTAACCCGGTGCAACATTGAAAACTGGCAGAGGATGAGGGAACAGGTGTTACTTATATGAGGTTTAAAAGAAAGGAAAACAGTCAAGATACACACCAAGAAATTTCACCATAGTAGCTTGCGGTCTAATATCGTTCTCCTTAAGTCAGGATGATTATCCTGACTTAAGGGGACTGTGTGTCTCTCATACGATAAGGGGCTCTGAAATGTACAATAGTACTCTTCTGGCTGTTAAGAGCCATACCATTTGCCCAAAACCCATCCTTTACTTTATTAAGAAGACCTTGAGCTACGGAAGTGGCAGATGGCAGGTCCACTGCAGAAATGAAAAAGTTACTGTCGTCAGCAAAAACAGCAGGGTGCATATAGGGATGAAGACCATCAACAAGATCATGAATATAAATTAAAAACAAAAGCGGTCCAAGCACAGGGCCCTGTGGGACACCTTTCAATATAGGCAAAGTAGAGAAAGAACAAAGAAGTACCATTAACCAAAACATACTAAGCTCTCCCTGAGAGGTGAGACCTTAACCATTCTATTGGTGCTCCATGTACTCCAAATAAAGTCAAGAAATAGACCCAAAACACACAAGCCCTCCTCCAGATTAGCACGCACAAACTTCTAAGGTAGAGAAAGTTTGACGAAAACTATACTAATGGTTAGTTATGAGAGAATTTTCTGCAGCTGTATTCGTGCTAAATACAAATAAAGAGAGTCTAAGATACACTACCAACAACCTTAGTGATGACGGGAAGAAGAGAAATGGGTCTATAGTTTGAAATTAGATATGAATCACCCTTTTTATGCAAAGGTACAACATTAGCAATTTTAAATAAATGAGGAAAAACACCAGCAGAAAGAGAGAGATTAGCTATATGTGAGATGGGGTTAGAAACAAACTGACCAATTTTTTTTAAGGATATTATTAGTCAAACCAAAACTATCAACTGAACGACTGCTTGGAAGCTGAGAAATAATGTAAGAAATCTCGATATCGCTGTATGGGGAAAGGAAAATAGACTTTCTGCTAAGGGAACACTACTTACTCTACTCTGGGGTGGAATGAGAACTGAAGGAAGTGAGGTGAAATACGAATTGAAGGCACTCGCTGAGCATTTTTTGTCCACAATGGATCCATCAGCTTTCCTGTAAAGACATGGGGAAGACTGTTTGAGCTTCTTGCGGGAAAGAGCTTCATTAAGGGGATATGGCACGCTAAAGACTTGCCCTATCTTCTCCATTATAAATGTTCTTAGTTTGTATGGTCAAACTATTTAGAATTATGTTTGGCAGCCTTGATATAACTTGTAGAAATCAGATAATAGATTTAAATAAATGGGAGAAAACTAAAAGCCGAAACCAAATTTCCCAGATATCTTAGAAAAAGCATTTAATTTCTTTCAATTCGTGCCTGATATAGAGATATTCAGTTTTGATGAGACTTTATCAGGAAGTATGAATTCTGTTTTTTTTATTAATCGGACCAGAATTGTCTAATTTAAGTACAGGTAAGGTCAGTCCCTAAAAATACTCTAGTCAACCTGCTGGAAAAATAATGAAAATCCGTTCAAAGGAATTATCATTTGACTGATCTTGTCGCTTTGGGAGTCACCCGCCTTGATTGACAGACAAGCCGAGAAAAGGTAACTATATTTCAGTATCTTACTGAAGCAATTAGGTCAAAGTTATGTCATAGTTAGGAATTGTATATATGTTTTCTTTTACATTTTTATTTCTTACTTAGTATTAAGTAAACTTCGGCAAAGGAAAGACAAGTTACTGTGACATTGTGCACTTTGTTTAGACCCTGATCACCAAACCAGAGCTATGGAACACGGGCATGTACATGCCCGTGGGGCCTATGGCTATGGCTAATAAATTACATAGTCACTCCTGATGCACTGTCTGTTCATGCGTCAAAAATCTTTCTAGAGTTCAGACCAGATGGTTTTGCTACTTTTCATGGAGGACGAAGAACGATTCTCGAAGTAATTTGTCCCCTTACTACTAAAGAAATTTCAATGGACTGGCTTGAGAGAAATAAATGCGTTTTCCTTGAAAATAAAAATAGCATCTCTTTGAAGAGGAAACCTAATTATTTTTATCATGTTCAGAGACAGCTGAAATTTTGCGACCTTGATCTGGGATTTTTCGTTGTGTACTTCGGCAAAGGAGATATCCACGCTGAAAAGATCAACCGCGACAAAAATTTTTGGCAATGCAAAATGTTTCCAAAGCTCAAAAATTTTATATGGAAGCTTTGTTGTCAGAAATTGTGGACGGAAGAGTGCCACTCAATATAGAGATCTGCGAGCCATTTCTAGGCACGTCGACGGATAAATAAAATACTCACAAATTCAAATTAGGATAGCTAGGTTAGTTTCTAGCTGAGTTTGTATATATATGCATTTAATTACACTATACTGTACCCAAATAAACAATTTTTAGCGGTCCTTGTCATCAAAATTCCGGTTAGGCCAAGACCCCGGCAGGGTTTCTGTCAGGGGCGTAATTTCGTCAAAATACTGGGGGGGGGGAGGGGCAAAGTTGGAGCCAATTTTCCCAAACCAAGTGAAAATGACAGTAAAAACTAAAAATTAAGCCGTTTTGGTATCATAAAGGCACTATTTAGTAATTTAAAAGTATTATAAAGATAATTTATAGTACTGTAAAGATAAATATGTACTAAAAAACTGATCTGTTTCTGTTGATGCTCGAATTATGCAGGTTTATCTTAGTTTTGACAAGAAGAAACTAAATTTCAGCTAGGGGGCGGGGGCAAACAGGTGTCTGGGGGAGGCAGACCAAGCTCTGGGAGGGGCTGTTGTCCCCCCTGCCTCATAGCATACTACGCTCCTGGTTTCCTTCAAACTTACCATCTATTTGACATTTTTATATATATTTATGGTGTCCCAGTTAATCCCCTGCTCTATTTTCCAAATACAATTAAAAATCTTAGAACAACTGTCACCGGTAAACCCAGAGAAAAAACATGGTTTTGAATTTGACTTTTAACGGAAAACTCTAAGTCGTTTATGTATTTATAGTGTCTAAATAATTCCCTGCTCCCCCACCCAAAGAAATAACATTGAATTCAACCTTTAATAGTTATTCATCGTTGCTTGCGTATTAAAACTTTTATGGCTAATGCACTTCCCGGATGAGCCCCCCCCTAGACGGTTGCCCTTCAAAAAGTCAACCCTGCGTCTAAAATTTCGCCCATTTAATAAGAATACCCGTTCAATCAAAATTTCTTGTCTTGTACTTTTTTTTTTCTTCCGCCGAGGTGTGATGCGTCTATAAAAAGAAGCATTCTTCATCTCGTTATTTATAAATTTTAAGATTGTGTCTCTTGTTTGAACCCAAATTATCCAGTGATATTGATAACTAATCCCTTTTTAGAGGTCCTTTGTCCTTTGGCAAATTTACAGACAAGAGACTCTGAAAATCTAGCAACAGACAACCGTATGGCCTTAAATACAGTCCAAACCTTGCGCAAATTTCCCTTATACTAATCAATTCGACGCGAAAAATACAGCTTTTTTTTCTGCCCGTACTGAAGAAGTAAGCACATTTTCAAAATGTTTATACCTCAAAAGATCATCTTGTGTCTTACTTTTACATGCAGCATTGAACAGAGAAGCCTTCATATATGTTGCATTGATCAGACGTCTAGACATCCATGGGCATTTGGATGTTGAATTCCTTGGCCTCTTTCTAAGAGGAAAATGCTTATCCAACAGAGTTCCCATACGACATAAAAACAAACTCATTACACATTCAACATCATTATCTTCAAGAACATTAGAACAGTCATTACTCTGCAGACTATGTATTAAGTTAGAAATTTTTGTATTTGTAAAAGTTCTAAAAGAAGACTCACCTTGCTCATCCACAGCAATCCCAGTTTTAGGCACAAATAAGGAAGTGATCAGAAAGATCAGTGATGACAAGACCAAAGTAAACTTCAAATTAAGACAAGGAGAAATGAAAATATTATCTATTAAAGGAAAAGAATTTCTTGTAGGGTCAACACGAGAAGGAAAAAAAATTGAAGGAAGTAGCCCAGAAGAAGAAAACACATCATAAAGATGGTCACATTCATCACTTGATCCAACATTTAACATATTACAATTAAAATCTCCCAAAATACAAACACGTTCTTTAGAGAAAGTTGATCAAGCAAATGGCAGAACAGTTGTGTTGGAAAAGGAGGGGGCTTATAGAACAAAGAGTATCACATGCAAACTGGCTTTTCAGATTTTGACAAGAGAATGAACTGTCCTACTTTTAGACACTACTGATGTAAACAAGGATTCAAGGTCAGAACGTCTACTAAATTCAATTTCAGATTTTATAAATAAAGAAATACCCCCTGAGCACTTTGTTACCATTCTAGGGAAATGAACAGCAATATAACCATGCATATCATAAGCTGTTAAATTTTCACTATCTGATAACCATGTTTCTATTAAGCCTATTACATAAAAAGGGCAAGAATTATCAGACCACAAATATGATTTCAGACTACCCTACTTATCTCTTATCCCACGCACATTCAGACAAAATACATTAAAACTACTATTTAAAGAGAGTGAGGGCATAATTTTATCACAATAATCAATAGTAGTACGATAATTGCAACTAGAATTAACCGCAGATTCAAGGAGAGGGTCAAATGTGTGTGCCTATTGTTTACCAGTACTACTTGGTTAATCAAAGATAACTGAATTAAGAATAGAAGAATTCAAAAGGAAAAAGAAATCACCCATGTTTAACACATATAACAAATGCTTCTAACAGAAACTCGTTCTGAGTCACGGGAATACCAGGAAATCTAGTACTTCAAAATCCAAGGAATTTGCATGTAGAAGCTTCTGGATATGGATTCTTTGAAACCAAATAGGATAGGATCAGATGATTAGAAATTTTTATTTGGTCAAACCGATCACTCAGATGATCAATGTCGTATTGAATTGGTTTTAGAGAATTTCGTAGCTGGGACAAACCCGAGTCAAGCAAATTAAGAGATGATTCAAGCTTTGACATCCTCAAGTCTTATTGTTTAAGTGATTTTTTAACAAGCACGTCAGAATCCATTTTTAGGCTAGTGCATACCTCTTGTTTAATGATTTCCAAGTTGTCAGCATCAAAAGCGTCAGGTGCATTACCGAAGGTAAGTTTTTAATAGAGGCTTCAACCAACTGAAAACTTCTGCCATAGTAGAATTAAGGGTTTGGTCATTTAGTGATTCTGCAAGTATCTTCTGCTTGTTTTTAGGGTGTTAATATGTGAAATGAGCATAGCAATCTGTTTATCAATAGATTCAGGTCCACTGTACTGGATGGAGCAGCTTGACTTCATCCCTCTGGTACTAGGAGGCTTAAAGCTCTTTTATGAGGTATCACCCATGTTGTAAAGTAATACCAATTAAACTAATCAAGTTACAAGCCAACAAAGCGGCAAAAGACATTGGATCTCCTGGCTGGCACAAGCAATTTTTAGAAGGGTTTTATCACAGCTATGCAGAGATGTAGTCATCAAGCAGAAAGATAAAAAGAAACTGAACCTGAAGGGTCCCCAATTGCGCCCCTGGGGTTGGGGCTGCTAGACTTGCCTGCCTTTTCCACTGGACTGGTAGGCAGGTTAAACTAGTTCTTCAAACAATGCCAATTCAATGAGTAAATTCATGATGCTAGATATTCCACTTAAATAAACAATATAAATTCCAGTTTGTTTCTTTAGTTTTGAATTTTCTGCCAAAAATGGTCGAGGTTTGAGCTAGTTTTTGGTGGTTTAAGCTAGTTAATAAATATACATCAAATCAAGTGTAAGGATTTGTGTCAGCTAAAATATTCAAGCTAGAAACTTGAAAATCTTGCAGGATATTTTATTGAACAAAGTATATTCTATTCTAAATGTGTTTAAGTGGGGACAGTACTCTAGTTTTATTCAAGGTCAAACTCTTTCAAGGTCTTACCTAAGCCACATGCGCCACAATAGTATCTGCCATGCCTACTGTTTATAGAAACTCTATTTCTACTGAGGTTTCGAGACTATCGAGGCAGAAACGATGTTCCTGCCTCAGTGATTGTACTAAGTTATATATTACTAAGTTAAATTACTTCTTTTTATTTAGCGAGCTCTTCAAATTGCCAAGACTCAAGTAGAGAATGGAGCCCAAGTCATAGACGTAAATATGGACGAAGGCATGTTAGACGGCGTTGCCGCAATGACTCGCTTTTTGAATCTCATTTCTAGCGAACCAGATATCTCAAAAGTACCCATATGCATCGATTCGAGCAATTTCTCAGTAAGTTATAGCTTAGCTTTGTTTACTTAATTTATCCATCTTTTTTATAGCCTGTATTGTTTGTGTGTAAATAGGGAGTTTGTCACGCTTTTGTTAAACTCTATATTTTCGAGAATATGATTTTAAAATTTACAGTTGGTTTTGATTCACAAGCATTCTTCATCTCGTATTTATTTTGATTTTCTTCGTTTTGGATATTTAACTAACTTTCACCATGATGTCTAACTATGCTCTCAGGCCCAATTGTATGTATGGCCTGATATCTCTATCTAGGAATTGAAGTCTAGCTCGACATGTTTCTCCACAGGGCTTGACAAAAAAAAACTTGATGATGGGAGTAAACACAGGTACCCGATTGGCTGAATGAGATTATGGCTTTTGAACTGAATTCCTGGCTTTAACTCGTCTCTCTGGATACAAATGGCTGTAACGCTGATATATGGTAGAAAATGCACCTTGGCACGGTCTTGCTAGAAATGCACCTGAACGCCTCCATCGTAATTTGGATAGCAGTTTGTGGTGTTTTGGATATTCTAGAGAATCTCTTGTAGAGTTTGAGCTTCGTTTTCATAAGTACAAGCATTATAAGGCTAGATAATTGAAATCAAAAGGTTTGACTTAAAAAGTCAATTGAATAGAAAAAAGATCCCGTCTTTAACGGGGTGCAAGGCCGTATCCAGGTGGGGTGGGGGGTGGGGTTAGGGGGTTTGCCCCCCCTCGAAATGTTTGTCTGACTCCTAAAAACGTAACAAAAATGTACATAAACAAATTTTGTATGCGTTTTTTGAGTTTTTTGTGTACACCCCCAGGAAGGCAGAGTAACTTGTTTGCTTCATTTTAATACTCTGTCAACAGCAAAGGTATTTACTAATCGAATTTTACTTAATTTAAGGTGCTACAATATACACATGTTTCCTTAATTAGGGATTGTAATAATAGAAGCTGGAAAGCATCTAAAGAACTAGAGATTGAACGTTTATTTTTATTTTTAGAAATGGCGCACCTATAAATGTAATTACTACCTTTTTTTCTTTTTCGCTTGTGTCGCTCTAAGAAAACGCATATGTAAGCACATGCATAGGCTACTTAAAAAAAAAAAAAATTCTAATTTTTCTTTTATTTACCAGTTTTTTCTTGACTTTTTAATGAGGCAGTTAATTTATGACTGTTCAAATGTTTTTCTTTTTTTATATTCATTTTTGCACCTTGCAGTTTCCGCATTATTGTTGTAGCACAATATATGTATTATTATTTCTTTTTTTTTATTAGGACATAGAAGCTGGCTTAAAATGTTGTCAAGGAAAGAGCATTATCAACTCTGTTAGTTTAAAAAAAAAACATATCCACATTGCACATTATTATGCAGTGCGATGATATATTATTATTGCATTTTGTATTTTTATTTTGGTTACAGGTCATAGAAGCTGGTTTAAAATGTTGTCAAGGAAAGAGCATTGTCAACTCTATTAGTTTAAAGGAAGGTGAGCGAGACTTTCTTGAAAAGGCCAGATATGTAAAAAAACATGGAGCTGCAGTCGTAGTTATGGCCTTTGATGAAGTTGGCCAAGTAAGTACACTTATTCTTTCTTAAATGTTTCCAAGCAATGAAGACTTGGAAACATGGATTTCAAGGGGGCTACGTTGTTCAGTGTCTTTAAATAATATGCTATTGAGATAAAAACTACGAGAGGCCTTGCAGTAACTTTTCAGGCTATGAAAATCGGCACGGGGGAATTGAGATCAATTTTCCATTGTCTATACACGATATCTGTGTCAGCGTTTAGCGAAAGGTCTTTCATCCGTGTATGGATTTAAAACCGATAAATTATTATATAAACAAAAGATTATTTGAACACCCTTAAAATTTAAACGTTAACAGTCCGAGGATTTTTAAATTCAACTAAAGCTTAAACAGTAAGCTACACCTTCTTAAATTTTGTTTTGTGCCATTTAAGACTGTATCCGGGGGGTGCCAGTTTGAACCCTCCCAAAAATTTCATTCAACCTACAAAAAATAAACAAAATGCATATAAACAAATTTTTCATGCATTTTGTAACGAGTTTTTCGTAAAACCCCCTCAGAAAAAATGCCCTCTCCCACGAAAAAAAAATCTTGGAGACGAGCTTGGTGCCACATTTTCAGTTTTTTCTATTTTTTTTACTTTTTTTCTAATTTTGTGTCTTAACTAGCGAAAATTGCATAACTGAATTTTGAGGTCTTATTAAAAATTAAATTCCCGTTCTGTCCTAGTTTTTTAAATGTATATGACTGTGTAAGTTTTCACTTACTTAACCGATTCTAACAATCAGATTCCAATTTCATTGTCTTTGGTACTTTTAAGAAAATATTCTGAAGCCAGTAAAATAAACCGAACACGTCTATAGAGTCTGTACAATGCAAGACATGCAAGCCAATGGTAATATACATTATAAGCACAACAATAAATAACAGCAAACCCTGAACAACAATAACTTCCACGAAGCAATTTTGCAAAAAGAAAATAATTTAAGAAAATCAATTGTCAAAACCTTACGTCGGCGGGCCCGAAGGATGTTAGAAATCTCGTTGTCGAGTGTGTAGGCAGGCACTCCAAAAGTTTTTTTGCCTGTTTCAGAGTTGCCAACCTTGTTTTGTGTGCGTGGGTCTATGAAGTAAACGGAGGAAGGATATCTCGGTGTGTTGAGGACTTCAGGATGTCAGTTCCAAACTTCATCAGCATTTCAAGCCTCCATTTCTCCAGGGTTTGGAGCCTGAGTTGGCTCAAGATTTGTTCATAGTTTTTATAATTCGGCTCAAGAATTATTTTGCAGGCTCTTCTGAATTTTTTCCAATTCATTTCTGTGCTTCTCTGTAAGCGATGGGTGCCAGGAAGGACAGCCGTGCATCATTACGGGCATTACATAAGTTTTATAGCACGAAAGAAGGAGTTGCTCTGTCATTCCAAACCTTCTTAGATTTGCAAAGGGTTTTAGAAAACCAGCTGCCTTTGCTGTGATCTGGCTGATGTGATGTCCAAACGAGAGATCATCACTTAATGTGATACCTTTGTTTGGAGAGGTGCAGATTCATTTTTGCTCTTCTTCTTCTTCAGGAAGTTGACATGTATTACCCAGCTTTTCTCGAGGCTTATCTGGAGCTTCACTTGATCAGCTTGATGTTGAAGCTCTGCAACAAGGGGTATGAGCTGATTGGGTGTTTGTGACAGGAAGTGCAGCAGGCTTAGCGAAAGATCCTCTGCAAATTTATACCTCTGTTTGTGTTGCCTCAACAGTCGGGTGATGACTATAAAAAATAAGATAGGACTTAACTTGCTTCCTTGGGTAGCTCCACACGCTATGTCTTGGAAGTTGTATGTTTCCCCGTTTTCGAGTTGTACGCCCTGTTGACGACCAGAAAGAAAACTTACAATGGTACATAAGAGAAACTGCGAGACTTCTAGGGCACGGGCTTCGTGGATCACAGTCTCATGATCAAGCAGATCGAAAGCTTTCACGATATCAGAAATGATTATTTTAGCAAGGGCCTCGGGATTTGCTAGGTTCTCGAATAGATCATGAAGTACTCTTACCAGTGAGAGAGATCTACTGTTTCTTCGACTAAAAACGCACTGTATATGATCGATTTTGTGTTCTATTTCTGCTATTAGACATTGTAAAATCAAATCTTTAAAGACTTTTGAAGGGCCTTTGAAATTGGCCTGAGATCGGATGGTGAGGTTGGTGATCTTTTCTTTTGAATTGGTGTGATAAATGCCTTTTTGAATTTATCTAGGAAAATGCATTCCAGTAGGCACTGGCTATACACCATAGCCAATGGTGTAGCCAGTAGGGGGGGGGGAGCATGCATGCATCAGCTTTATATGAATTTCACCAGGGTACGAGGCTTTCCTAATGTCTAGATTCTCGGGTTTTTCTTGGACCTGGGAAACTGTAATAATAGGGATGGTTTCGAATGGACCATTCTGTGGCATAGTCTTGAGGGGAGGCTGTTGGCTGCAAATATTTGAAAAGTGTGCATTAATTACTTCTGCGGTTACATTCTCTCCTTGCTGGTCCCTCAGGATGGATTTAGATTTTTGCTGTCCCATCAGTTTCCGTACAGTTGTGTGGAGCTTTCTTGGGTTACTGACTGACAACGTAGCAAATATTTGGTGTCCATACAGACGTCTAGCTTGCTTTAGTAGTCTAACTACTATGTTTCTCTTCCGTTTATATTCGTCAGAGTGTGGCTTTGTCTCATAAAGCATGTCTCGCTCTGCCATTGCTGCTTTAATTGTAGGAGTAATTCATGGTTTATTCTGTGCCCTAATTGTAACTCGTTTTTCAGGGAAGAATCGTTTGTACTCTCGAATTCAGTCATGCTGTTTGCGTCTTTGTTTTCGAAAAGGCGGAAGCAGCATACTGAGTTGAGCCATTCTCTGTAGCCAACTATACCTTCTTCTGTAAGTGGACGGTAGGTGAACTGGGTTGGTTTAGTAGGTTTCATTGGTGACTTTGGCCGTAATATAACTGTTGCATGGTCACTGGTTGACAGTGGTGCTTCCGCCGAAGGATCTAAGTAGAAATCACCAAGTGTAGTGAAGATCAAATCAAGGGTGTTTCCTCCCCGTGTTTTCACTTTTACTATTTGATGCAGGGCTGTAGAGTTTTCGATCCAGTTTGCCTTGAGGTCGTTGAAGTCCCCACAAAGAAAGATTCCTGCATATGGATATTTTGTTCTGATGAAGTCGCAACTTTGTTGGAGGTATTCCAATAGTTGTCGCCGATATGATCCTCTTGGTGGGAAATATTCCGTGGCGTATATCAATGATGACACTTGCCGAGGTAGGCCTTTTGGTCGCGCCCATAGCCACGAAACTTCGATGACATGGTCCTTTGGTACTGCAACATCCAGAATCCTATGAGGCACGTTTTCTTTGCAGTAGAAACAGACACCACCACCGTGCGTCTTGGGTTCTCCCAATGCACTGCAGCGTGGGGAAATATAACAGGAATACCCGTCAATCATGGCCGAGGTAGGAGACGGGATCCATGTTTCTATCATGCACATGATGTCAATGTCATGTTTCCTTAGGAAGACTTCCATATCCTCTGCCTTGTTGTTGACAGATCGAACATTTGACAGGGCTATTTTTGGAAAACGGTGAGATTGGATTGGTCTTGTATTAAAAATTGTTTTCTTTTTCCCTCTTTCCAGGCTGCAGGAAGAAGGATCAGGAGTCTCCAGTCCCAGATCGTGAGTACTTGTTGAGGTGGGAAGGATAGTGAGGCATTTTGAATTAGATTTTGCTGTTGTCTCTGCATTTAAACAAGTGTTTCCTGTACTAGACTGCTGGTTGGTTTCAGATAAGGTCTCACCGTCGATTGGTGACTGTTTGCGAAGCTGTGACCAGGGGGATCCCTTTAATGGTAAGTTGAACGAGATGAGATCCAGTAGCTGCGCCCTCGGTTGTGATTTGTTTTCGATTGGGGTTGTGGGGGTTTGTTCTTTTGTTTCTCCAACCCTTTTGTTGTTGGAGAAAACTCTGATAGGGGTTCTTGCTGGTGGTGTCTGAGCCAGTTCTGTAGAAAACTCGAGACCTCCATTTGGTTGATTCTTTTGTTTCCGGTGGGTGGTGGTCTCGAGCACGTCTCCAGTTTTTGATGTTATTGTTTTATGCTGGTCAGTTTTTGGATTTGGGGTAGGTTTGATGTCTGCATGATAGTAATTGCAGCGTAATCTCCTGTTGCAAGCACCTGCCGTGAATTTTTGCACTTTTCAGGATCGATCCCTCCGCAATTTCGCGGAGCAATGAGGCAGCCTCTACTTGTTAGGTGATCTTGGCAGATGGGCGGCAGTATTTCTTCATGACTGAGTCGGCATTTTGATCCCCATTTACAGTGACCTTTTTTGAAATAAAACCAAAATTCTTTTGCCATTAGGGTATTTGACTTTCTATTTTTTGTTAAAGAGGGATCAAAGTGGGAGTTTTGAATCGCATGGGAATTATCTGTGTAGGCTTCTACTTCACGTGACTCGGTCTGAGCTACTGACTGAACAATTCGCGAAACTTTTCTAGTAATTACAAGTTCGAGCGGTTCAGTCATTGTGCCCACACTTGAGAACTTGGGGGATTTCGTGGCCTCTCCTAGCTTGTAGCTAATACTGCATTGTTGTGCATCGTTGTTGCTGTGTAGGATTTTTGTGGTGTCGGTTATGATGGCTTGATATGCTGCGTTGGTTTCGCCAAGTTGAGCAATCAACAATTTTTGCTCATTTATGATTTGATTCTGATCTTGAACGCTTTTTAAAAGAACATCGATCAGGTCTAAGGCTAGTGATTCTGTATTATCATCCCGTTTCACGGGTGTAGATGCTGCTGGGACCTGATCCTGTTTCTGGTAGAGTTCAAAGGGTGTCGTTCCTACTTCTTCCCATGATAAGGAGTGGTTTCCTATACTAGTGGAAGGCTCTAGTACTTTTTTCAGCCAAGAAGAATTTGTGGACGAATCGGCACTGACTGTTGAGATCTTGGAAGACCGGCTCGTGGGAATAGCAGGGAGAGTCGTGTTGATTCTTGTGTTGATTGTCGAACGGCATCTGTAGGAGCTGATTGGCAAGTCAAGTGCATCAATAATGTTGCTAGAAGGCGCTCCGACGAAAAATAGATTTAAGTAGGTGCCACCTACGGAGTTGTGTTTCTCTGAATATATGCCATTAGTTGGCAAGGTTTTTTCATCAGGATTAGGATTTGAGGTATGCTTATAATTTACCTTGGAAAGTCAAGCTGGTTTGATTTGGGGTCAAGCTTTTGGGCTTGACACGGCACGGCTGACAAAACCACTTGGGTCCTTTTTTTATATCAGTCTGTCTGTCTTTTATTGTAATGTCACTACATATTGCGTGAACGTATTTCTCACACTCGCAGCATTGCATAGTGTTCGTTGTCACTTTTTTGTTGCAAACAGGACAGAAGTTAGGAGTCCCAGATGTTTTTACCTCTCTCCTCACCATATTTCTATATTCGAGCCAGATGGCCGACAAGATGGTTTTTTTTTTTTTTTTTTTTTTTTTTTTTTTTTTTTTTTAATGGGTAAATTGGCTATGTGCTAACGATAGTTTACGGATCCAAGAGGGGAGCCGTCTTGGTTTTTCAATCATTCAATGAGCCGTATCAACCTTAAAAGGTGAAGAGTAGCAGAATCTTCAGTCAGCAGGATAAAAAAAAAACTTAGGTAAAAACAAAATTGAAATTTTTAATTTTTGAATATGTGCAATCCGGATCCTTATTGGATATTCATATGTACAATTACATCTGTTATATCACGTTTTGTTTCTAAGTAGTAGTACCTTCCGCTTCTTAATGTAGCATACCAGTCGCTTATTATCTCGCGCTAATTGTTTCAGCAGAGAAATAGGTATTTAGCATATTTTTATAGGTATTTGTATTTAGCATAGGTATTTAGCATATTTTTATCTATTTGGTGGATATAATCTCATGTTTTTTTTATGTTTCTATATTATAGACAGGGGGTTTAATATCTTGTTAAAATTTTGAAATGCTTGCTTTGAAATGTTTTATATGGAATGTCTTTTATTTAACATGTGCGAATTTTTTTTTCGTCATTTTCAGAGGTTTCATCAGTCCTTTTATTGTCAAAAGAGAGATCTTGCGAAGAAGTTAAAGATTATTGTTTTTTACTGCAAGAAAAATTTCTTCTCTTTATTTGCTGTAAACTGTTGGATATTATAAATGTTTCGTAGTTCATGACGGTTAAACGTAATGTACGTATCCGCAAAGGGGATAATTTTATTTAGAGTCTACTTGAATTTGTTGGTGTTTTCTCAGGAAAGTGGATAGGGCTAAAAAACATATCCTTTTGAGCGTGATGGGGCAGGATGCAAAGAATTTGTGAATAGAAAATTATTGACTGTCGAATTTGAGCAGAAATAAAAAAAATAAAAGTGTGATTTGTTGCAATTCTTATGGGGCTTCATTTGTCACTTTTCTTGATTCTTAAAAAGAACATGTAAAAGTCAACATGCTCAATTCTAAACGTAAATTTCATTTTAAAAAAATTGCCACTCTTAGTAAAAAAAAGAAAGGAAAGGAAAGCAATCAAACAAATTAGGATCGCATCCATTTTTTGGAATGTTTAAAACTTGTAGCTTTCGCGTTTAAATGTAACGCGTATGTTTCAGAATGCCAATGAAGTCGAGCAGACGTGTTTCATGTTGCTCCAGTGCTGTCTTCTTCTTTTTACTTTTCCAATATGAGTCTTTTTTTTTTTTTCTTGTTAGTTTTTTTTCTTGTTTTATGCATCACTCCGTGCGATCATCTCTAAGCCAGTTTATAACAGTTATACTCATCGTTAGTGTTATTGCTCAGACACTTAGGGTGAGTTCGTAAAAAACAATAAGTCTCCTGGAGAAGATGGTCTCCCTCCCGAGGTCTATAAGGCGTCACCACACGTTGTAACGGAACAATTAGAAACCCTCTTCAGTCTGATATGGGAGAAGTAGACCTTCCCGTCTGATTGGAAGATGTCAGTAATAATCCCAGTATTTAAAACGGGGGACAAATGCGACAGCCGCAACTACCTAGGGGTATCACTTTTGGATACGGCTACCAAAGTATTTGCGATAATTTTGCTTAAAAGGTTTCAAGTTAGCAAGGGATGAGCGGACACGTGAAAATCAATGTGGATTTCGAAGAGGGAGAGGGTGCACTGACCAGGTTTTCACTCTTCGCCTTATTCTCCAACAGTGCGAACGCTACAAGCTCTCCATAATTAACATGTTCCTTGATTTTGTGGCTGCTTTCGACTCTGTAACTCGCAAAAACCTTTTGCGAATCATGTTGGAAGATGGTATGCCAGTAGAATTCATAGAGCTGTTGAAGGCCTACTACAAGCATTGCAAACCGACAGTAAGAGTGCTGGGCGAAAAAACTGAGTCCTTCACTGTCGAAAGTGGTGTAAAATAGGGGTGCATATCGTCCCCTGTTTTGTTTAACTACTGTATAGACTGGATTCTAGAGAGTGTATTTTTGAGTCTTGATGGTGTTGTTATGGGATTGGGCATTAACGTGTCTGACCTGGACTACAGGGACGACATCGACGCTCTTGCTGATGATCCAGTAACTGCCCAAGCAATGTTAAATGAAATAGCACATTTGTCTCTGCTACTGGGCACGAAAATCAACACCACAAAAACTTAAGTCATTGACCTAAACATGCATTCGCATTATCAGCTTGTGCTTTACGGACAAGAATTAGAAAAAGTTGACAGCTTCACCTATCTTGACTCAGTAATAGACTCTCGTGGAGGCTGTGACCTTGACATACAGAACAGAATCAACAAAGCCCAAGCCATCTTCTCACAACCCCGCCGCCATCTGTGGATCCGGCGGGAGATCAGCATGAAGACAAAACTTTCTGTTTATAAAGCGGCTGTTGGATCTGTTCTCTTCTATGTAGTCGAAACTTGGCCACTGAAGGCGCTTCCTCTCCATGATTTGTAAGTCTTTGACCACCGCTGTCTCAAATGTTGATTTGCGCCACCGCTGCTGTGACATCGAACCCGCCGCCATGATTGTCAAACAGAGAAGACTGCGTTGGCTTGGTCATGTCCTTAGAAGACCCAATGACCGCATCATAAAGCAAGTGCTTCTAGCTGTCTCATTGCCAGATTGGCGCAGGCGACCTGGTGGTCAATTTAAGAATTGATGGACAACTGCCAAAAACGACCTCGACCCCATTGGCTGATTTCGAAAATTTGGCAGAAAGTGGGAGAGCTGCTGGCTCCGGTTTGCTGAAGAGCTGGCACAAGATCGCGACAAATGGGAGTCAATCATACGTAGTCTTCTAGATGCCGGTTGAGACGTCCGCGTCTGGTCCCGCAACAAGTACAAGTACAAGCACAAGTGAGTTCGTGTTAAATGGGAAAACTGCCTTGTAGCTACCAAAACGCCTTTTCTCATTTGTGGTAAATTGGAAAACTTCCTTGTAGCTAGCAAAACGCCATTTCTCCTTGAGTTTGTGGTAAATGGGAAAACTGCCTTGTAACTAGCAAAACGCCTTTTTTCCTTGAGTTTGTGGTAAATGGGAAAACGGCCTTGTAGCTAGCAAAACGTCTTTTCTCCTTTTTTTTAAAGTAGAATTTAAGTCAATTTGGTAAAATGTATATTTTAGAAAGTATGTTAATTATATCTAAGCGGAGACAAAGGAACTTTCTAGAGGCATGGGTCTTCTAATTGATCTTGTATAAAGTAGCGTTTACCCATAGCTTTCAATAGAATGTTGCAAGAGTTACGGTGTAGAATCAGGATTATTAACGCCATTTACGGTGTTGCGTCTGGTGACTTGTAAGAAAATTCCAAGAAAATTGATATTGAAGTCAATTTGGCTTTCCTTGAGTCCTGCTTTTACGTTCATGGAAACTTTTTCATTCGTGAAGAAAACTTTTTAAATTTTCAAATAAAACAAATATGTCGGGGACTTTTATAAAGCCTTTAAGGATATTAAAACTCAATATTATAATAGAGTGTGCAGCTTCCTCGAAGCCAAAGTCCACTGTGGATGTACTGCCCTTACAAAAAATCTTTGTAAAATATTCATGAAACAGCAAACATCATTGACTAAGACCTTTGTATTAAACTTAATTGGCTTCGAATTCCGATGTGGATCTATTGGTTCTACAGATAATAGTAAAATATTCATGGGACACGACTCAGTATTAAAAGCACTACAGAAATCGAGCTGTTTGGCTGTCGGGCCACATCAGAACAGGCTCATCATTTTCTTTGTTCCAGACTTAACGAAGAACTTTAATATTCAATTTCCTATTTTTCTTTTCTCATTTTCCCTGATTTCTTTTTAATTGGCCAATCATTTCTTTGTTTATTTATTCTTAATATCATTTTAATTTACGATTTTATTTTACCCACGCTATTTGACAACAGAATTGTTGACGTAATATATTATAAGCTAATTTAGTAATATATTCAAGGTGAATGATTTTATTCAATGACGTCTTCAAATTTCCTTTCACAGGCAGCAGATACCGAGCGAAAAGTGGAAATATGTAAACGGTCTTATGATATCCTAGTTGAAAAAGTTGGTTTTAATCCGAAGGATATTATATTTGACCCGAATATTTTGACAATTGCCACAGGAATGGAAGAACACAATGAATATGCTATTAATTTTATTGAAGCGACCAAAAGAATAAAGGTAAGCTATGCCGGATTTTAACTTGCCACTTTCCTTTAAAATGAATAATGTGAAATATTATTTCCAAGTCAAGGAATAATTGAAGCCAGGTTTATATATCACATAATTGGCGTTTATGGCGTTTTTGATATTTCTTGAAAATGGACCAGCTTGTGAACAAGTTACGTAAGCGTCGAGAAAATAATTGTCGACTTTTCATTTAACTGTATAACTTAAGTGTGTTGCCTAAGTAGCTCAGATGTTATTTGTGAGTTTTTTCTAGTTTACTGTTTCCATTTTTATTTAATTTTTCTGTATTTTCGTATTCCTCTAAGTTCATTTCATGCTTGTAAAGAGGGTGAAATAAATTGTTAATATTATCATAATGTAATTTAATATACGCTGATTAAGACATATATTCTTTTATACATTGTTGTCTTTTTTAGAGGATTAATGATTTTAAGTTCCCCCCCCCCCCCCGAGAAAAGTATTAGCACCGCTGCAAAGACTGGAGTTTGGGCTTAGGTGGACTCTGCTATAAACTGTGTTAGATTTTGAAATCTGGATATTGAGTTGTATTACTTGGCCACTGTGAATATTTGTTTCCCTGTAAACTTGGGACAAAGTTCTGCTTTTAAAATCTGTATGGTTCTTTGTGTAAGTATATTCACATCGTAAAACATTAGGAATAAAAGTAGACAAGTAAAAACATAAATTATAACCGAAAATAATGGCATCCTAAATACTTATATATGGGTCATTTCCATAGAGGGTTGTTCAGAAAGACACCTTTTGTAAAATTTGTAAAACTTAGTGTCAAAAATCAACCTTTTGACGGTTACAGACACAATGTTAATAATAGTTCTTTATCTTGAAAATTTTCAGTAGTGAAAAGCTATAGATGTTCTCTATTTTGTCTTTGTTATCTTATATCCCTCGTCAGGGTTTTAAATTTGAACTAGTATTCCAACTAAAAGATTCAAGATTATTATTTGCAAGTAGCTATGCAGCTCCATGTTTCATGATTTCCCCAGTGATCAGAAATGAATGCAATTTCAAGTAAATCATTGGAAACAGTTATCTTTTTTTTATTGATTATTAACGAATTTTGACTTTTGTAATAATCTGGACCTCGTCATAGTTTTTTTTTGTGCTTGATTGTGCTAGATTGTGCTAGATTGTTCATATTTGCTGGTTTTCCCAGTCATCAGAAATGAACGCAAATTCAAGTGATCGTTTGAATCACTTCCTGGGATTTCACTGTATAAGGTGGAAAAAGCAGACTGTATTTATTTTTTCCGTTATAGTTAGATTGTGCTTAAAAATAGTAGAGATGAATCACTGATACTTTTATTGCCCAGAATAGCTCAAAATATAGTCCACCTGTAAGTGCCTATTTCACTGAAAACATTCGTGTCTGAAAACAATCGTTTAATGTCATGCAGCGATACCTGAAGCCCAAAGCCAAGCAACCATTTCTCATCTGACTGTCAGTAGGGTTCATTAAAAATGTGATAAATTCTATACGTGGTTTCCACCACAGTCCACCACGGCATGACTAGGAATCGAGCTGAAACTTTCAGGAATTTTCGGGAGGGGGTGTGGTGGTAAGGGGAGATAGCAACAGCAAAAACAATTGATAATTTTTGGCTTGGGATTGACTTGAAACTTTCAAACAAAGTATTTTTTTTGGGGTTGGGGGTTGGGGGTGTAACGAGAATTTAGGTTTGCTATTGGGGGAAGGAGCACACCTTAGAAAAGCATAGGCTACGATTTTTGATTTTTGTATGCCTGTCGTCCACAGGCCTTTGGCCTGGTTAACGATAATTGTCATAAGTAAAAGTTAGCAAAATTCCTTGACGAAATTAAGTTTTTACTGCTATTAATAATCTGATTGTGAATTATATTTTCTGATTTGTTTAATGTTTTATTTTTATTATTCCTTTTCGCTGTTTCATGCTATTTATTTCCAGGAAGTTTGTCCGGGATGTCGCATAAGTGGCGGTGTTTCTAACATATCTTTTAGTTTTCGAGGCATGGAAGCTGTCCGAGAAGCAATGCATTCAGTTTTCCTCTATCATGCTATTAAGGTAGAATATATTAAATTAAAGTATAATTTTCTTTTCTATGCTTTTTTTTTTAAATATATGGAAACTTGCCTTTGATCTGAATTAGTCCGTATCAAATTCATATTATCTTGAATAAATAGTCAAATAACAGCTTCAGGCTTTGAGCTCTTTCAGGAACCCTTCAGTTTTTTACCCGGACTGAACCTATTGATGACTATCTATTAATAAGCTGCTTCATTGGCAAGACCGGAGATAGCGTAGGTATTATTTTACACAAACGTGTTAGGGTCTGTTCTCATTAAAACGTTGTAGTTTCTAAAAATCCAGTAGCTTTTTTTTCCTTTCTTATATTGTAATTATTATATTATTATTATATTGTATAATTATTATAACGATATAATTATTATATTATATTATTATAAAATTTTTATATTATACTATTATATTATAAAAATCCAGTAGCTTTTTTTTCCTTTCTTATATTGTAATTATTATATTATTATTATATTGTATAATTATTATAACGATATAATTATTATATTATTATAAAATTATTATATTATACTATTATATTATAAAAATCCAGTAGCTTTTTTTCCTTTCTTATATTGTAATTATTATATTATTATTATACTCCAAAAGGAGCGCCTTAGCTCCGCCTTCGAGTTCAACTGAGAGATAGACGCGTGCAATCGCCTCGATTGACCAAAGCAACACCAGTTGACGTTAGCTTTTGCTTTGATTCGGACCAAATTAAATAATGAGTGATAGTGAGATAGTGATTGGATTATTGGACAATTTAGTCGATGAAGATTATGATCGTGAGAGGCGTGGAAGGCAATATAAAGCTCATTCGCGTCGCAGAATACTCTCAAGTGAGAGTGATAGCGGTCAAACGAATGGCTCTTGGAGCCCAGAGTTTCAAACTCGTGCTTGGTATGGCTCTCGGAGCCCTGAACTTAGTTCTAGGAACGAAAAATCTTGCTCTCGGAGCCCCACAAAAATCCATGACACAAAGCGGAAGGCTTCTCCGGAATAGCACAAAGGTAGAAGATTAAAAGAAAACACGTCAAATGACGCTCTATTCAAAAAAAAAAAAAAAAAAAAAAAAATTCTGAAGAACGTTCTGGTACCAAAGAGGGTCCCAAGATCCATAAGAAACTTGCCAAAGTTGCAAATAGAGCTTTTTCTGAGCCTTTGGAAATAGTGAAGCTAAAAGAGTTATTTGAGCACCACCCTAGGCCTGCAAATACCGAAAAAATTGTTCCTCCGAAGGTGAATAGAAATACAGGCTATAAGAAAAGAAGTTGATATTTTATTGCATAAAGGTGTTATTGTTAAAGTACCCGACTTCAGAATAAAGGAAATACGTTGTATTTCTCCTGTTTTTACAGTCTCAAAGAATGATGGGTCTACCCGGTTTATTCTTAATTTTAAAAATTTAAATGAAAACATTAAATATTACCATTTTAAAATGGAAAGTGTTCATTCTGCGGTTCTTTTAATAACAAAAAATTGCTATGTGGCCTCTATTGACCTAGTCGATTTTTATTATTAATTCCCTGTTGATTTTGTTGATAAAATGTGGCTTTGTTTTCAAGTTGACCTTTGTTATGCGTTCACTTCAATGCCGAATGGCTTATCACCTGCCCCAAGGGTTCTTACGAAACTTATGAAACCTGTTATCTCTCTGCTTCGAAGAAAAGGGTATTTGTCAGTTACGTGTTTAGACGATTCTCTCCTTCTGGGAAGGTCATATTTAGAATGTCAAAATAATGTCTATGAAAGAGCGAAATTACTGTCAGAGCTGGGGTTTGTGATTCACCCGGGAAAGTCAGTTCTTATTCCAAGCCAACAAATAGAATTTCTGGTCTTTTTGTTAGATTAGCGATCAATGCTTATTATCCTGCCGGAAAGAAGAATTAAAAAAGTTATACATTTGGTTTCAAAAATTCTTAGTCAAAAATTGACTACGATTCAAGAATTGGCCGAAACTCTTGGCGTTTTTGTTTCAAAATTTCCAGCAGTAGAATGAGGGCCTTTATATTACCGGAAAGCGGAATGGTTGAAAACTCAAGCATTAAGGTACGCGAAGGGTGGTTTTCCGGCTAGGATAATTTTAACATCTAATGTAAATTCGGAACTAGAATGCTGGTTTGATATTGCCAATCATGCTTCTAAAGCAATTGAGTCTAGATCAATTGACAAATATTTGTGTAGTGATGCGTTGAAACTAGGTTGGGCACTCATGGATGAACATTCCATGAAAACGGCCACAGGTGAATGGTCCTCAGAAGAGAAGAGATTTGATATCAATGTCTTAGAAACGAAGGCCGTTTATCTGGGATTAAAATGTTTTGCCCATGATATTAAAGGCATGCATGTTCGGCTGCGTTCTGACAATATAACCACAGTAGCTTATATAAATAAAATGGGAGGATCAAAATCTAAATTTTTTAATTATTTCGCAAACAAGGTCTGGCAGGTAGTATTGCAGGGGAAAGGGTGGATATCTGCAGAACATGTGCATGAGTTTGCTAAAATTGCGGATAAGGCATCATCAAATTTTTGTGATGAAGAAGAAGGGAATTTTAATTCTGAAACTTTTATTATTTTGAACTTCTTGGCATATCAATCGATACATATTGATTTGTTTGTGACTAAATAAAATTTTTAGATTAAACCATTTGTTTCTTGGAAACCAGATCCAGAATGTTTTTTCGTAGATGTATTTGCAATGAATTGGAAGCATTATTTCTTTTATGCATTCCCCCAATTCAGTTTATTTCTGAGGACCCTTCAGAAGGTGGAAACAGATCAGGCCACTGGTATTTTGATCTTTCCAAATTGGACCACACAAATATGGTATCCCTTACTATTAAAGCTTTTAATAGGAAGTCCAATATTTCTACCAAATGATATTTTTACTTTGTCTCTCCCACAGAAACCGACCTTGCACCATCCATTGTCCAAGACGTTACACCTAGCGGCTTGTGTCGTCTCCGGCAAGGGCTTCACCACCAAGGATATTCTCCCTCCACGGTCGATATTATCATGGATGGGTGGCGGTATTCAACTAAGCGCCAGTACAAAGTTTACATTGAAAAATGGATCGACTTTTGTGGAAGAAACACAATCCAGGCCTTGGAGGCAACTTTACCGGAGACTTTGACATTTCTTTCGGAACTTTTTCACTCAGGTGTTGGATACAGTGCTATTAATACTGCGAGGAGTGCTTTATCGGCAATTCTACCAAGCCTTCAGTTAGGCAGTAATCACATCACCAAGACGTTTATGAGAGGTGTCTTTAATAGATGGCCTAGTCTACCCAAGATTTCAAGTATTTGGGATGTAAAATGTGTATTCGATCTCTTTAGACTGCCAGCTTGGGATATCAAAAATCTTCAATTAAAGACACTAACACAAAAATTAGCAGTTTTATTGATTTTATAAGCTTGTGAAAAAGCTAAGTTTTTGGCCACTTTATCACTTAGTAATATGGTACATAATGACGATGGAAGTTTTGATTTTCAAACCAATGTGTTGTTAAAAACATCGAAACCGGACAACCACAAATCAGTAATTAAATTTCGGCCTTTTCAAGAGTCGTCCCTGGGGCTGGCGACGCACCTAGCTAGTTATATTAGAATGACATAATATCCAAATAGACACGACGCACTTTTTCTTACATATCGTAAGCCTCATACTGCTGCGTCCAAGTCATCTATTTCTAGATGGATAAAAGAAGTTTTATTTCTTGCAGGTATAGATATCAGTGTTTATGGTGCTCATAGCACAAGGTCTGCCTCAACGTCCCACCTTAAAGCAAGAGGAATTAATGCAGATCAATTCATAAAATATGTAGGCTGAACAAATACCAAAACGTTTGCAAGGTTTTATAATAAACCAATTGAAAGTGGTCAGCAGTTATCTGTCTTTTGAATATATTCACTGTAATTTGTTATATTTGAAATATCTTCCTATAAATGAATTTTGTACAACAGCCTCTTTTAATTATTCATCATTAGTATTGGTATAGCTCATGCTGAACTTTAAAATCTCAGTTGAACTCGAAGGCGGAGCTAAGGCGCTCCTTTTGGAGTAGAATTGATAAATTAAACAAAAACTTACCAAGTTTGAAGTTTTATTGTAATTCTACTCCAAAGAAGGAGCGCCAGCATAGCTGAGAGTTCAACTGCCCTCCCAATTTCCTTTCCCTTTGACCTCTCAGCGTTTCATCATGAGCTTAACCATTGCATATTATAATGACTTTAAAATACTGGTGTTGTTTTGGTCAATCGAGGCGATTGCACGCGTCTATCTCTCAGTTGAACTCTCAGCTACGCTGGCGCTCCTTCTTTGGAGTAGAATTACAATAAAACTTCAAACTTGGTAAGTTTTTGTTTAATTTATCAATTATATTGTATAATTATTATAACGATATAATTATTATATTATATTATTATAAAATTATTATATTATACTATTATATTATATTATTATAAAATTATTATATTATACTATTATATTATAAAAATCCAGTAGCTTTTTTTTCTTTCTTATATTGTAATTATTATATTATTATTATATTGTATAATTATTATAACGATATAATTATTATATTATTTTATTATAAAATTATTATATTATACTATTATATTATAAAAATCCAGTATTTTTTATTCTTTCTTATATTGTAATTATTATATTATATAATTATTATTATTATATAATTATTATATTATATTGTAGTTATTATATTATGTAGGCTCGTTTAATATAAGTTGAAGTCAGTTCTAAATGGGATGCTAGCTGATACATGAAAGGAACTAATAAATGAAAAAGGAATGCTAGATTTTATGCGACTTGCAGAACTTGTTTGAAATTGTAGCTTATTGATTGCACAACTTTGGAAGTTTCGGCAAAAATTTCTCATTTGGAAAAGCTTCAACGGCTGCTTTATTACTTGAATCATTTTTTGATGGAACTGTATAATATTATAGGCTTAAATTGTTAGCTAATGGTTTTGTTAGGACGGTGGATGATGCGAGTTTATATATTGCGAATTTCAAATATTTTCTTTTGGTTGTTTCTTCTTTTCTTTCTTATGATTATTGGTAATCTTTAGGCTTGATAAACTTGTTTATAGCTTCTTCCATGTATTCTCATTTTATTCGGCATTTTTAAATGGAGGTAAGAACACTAAACACGAAATCAAATATTCTTGTTAAGCTCAATAAAACTTATTTGCTTATTCCGGTTTTGTTGAATTGCTCTCTTAGAAGTAATTTTATTGTAATACGAATACTGTATTGTAAAGTAATTTTTCATTGCAAGGATAAGGAATATTAAAGTGACCGTACTTTATATAATTGGTAATTGTCAGTAACTAGCATAACCAATTAGTATAAAACCCGTTTATTTCAGTAGACTAATGTATCAAAAGTTTAAAACCAATTACCGAGCCTCGCTAACTCGGATAGTAGAGCATTAAACCCCCCAATATTTGGGGTCCTTGTTTTGTCCTCGTCATGGAGATTGAGCTGAGAATTTCAGTGACAGTTTCGTTAGGAGAAGGGGTGGTTGGGCTCTTGGTGACTTCGGATTTTGTGTTGTAATGGTGGAAATAAAAAAAAATAATTTCCCGTCTTCATAGAAATGTGTACGCTACAGCCTTTTCTGTGTTTGTCGTTCGACAGACTTTGCCGTTAGCTGAAAAACAATTAAGCCTTATGTAGTTGCACAACAACACAAGTAAGCTATATTACGAGAAAAAATTTGTTGGCTGCTGTTGATTTAAATTTAGGTTATTTTTAATCTTAAATTTGCCCTAAGCTGCAATATACGCCTATAGCTACTTATAATGATCATCTAATCATTTTAATCTGTAATTTAATTATAATCGTTTCTAATTTTACGGCCGGAACTCATTCTCATTAATAATATAATAATTACAATATAATATAATAATTACATTACATAATATAATGTAATATATTATATTATATTACATAATATAATCTCAATAATAATATAATAATTACAATATAAGAAAGGAAAAAAAAGCTACTGGATTTTTATAATATAATAGTATAATATAATAATTTTATAATTATATAATATAATAATTATATCGTTATAATAATTATACAATGTAATAATAATATAATAATTACAATATAAGAAAGGAAAAAAAAGCTAATGCATTCGAAAGGTTAAAATATAGGGTCTGAGTGTTTCATATTTTATATTAGATGAGAGTCAAAACTCTAAATTATAGACAAATGAAGGGGCACGCAGCTCGAGCTGGCTCTGTTTAAAAAAGATTCCATTAAGCTGTATGTTCCCTGTAATGCATGCCACTTTGTGACAAGTCTAGAGCTGGCACCGAAAGGAGAAGATACTTCTATCGTTAGATCCATTTGCTCCACGTATATCTGTGCAACATGCCAGAATTATGATATTATGTTGATTTTGTTTTAGAAAGTGAACTAACCATGTACAATACAATAAAATAAACATGTTTTTTAACTGAAAGTAAGGAGCGACATTGAAACTTAAAACGAAAAGAAATTATTCCGTATATGAAAGGGGCTGTCCCCTCCTCCACGCCTCGTTCTTTATGCTAAAGTTTTTTATTGTTTTAAACAAAAGAGTTGTGAGAAAGAGTCAAACTTTAGCCTAAAGAGCGAGGCATTGGGGAGGGGAAAACCCCTTTCATATACGGAATAATTTCTGTTCGTTTTAAGTTTTAATGTTGCTCCTTACTTGCAGTTAAAAAAAATTGTTTTTTTTATTTAATTTCTGAACGTTTTTAAATTAATGCAGGTTTTGATTTTGGCTACCGTACATGAATAACTAAAACAAAATTTGCGTATTAATTTTCCTTTTTTTGGCTAAATTGCTTTCTCGAAATTTGTTTAATTTTATTTACGAACGTTTTTTATTAGTAATAAATATGCGTAAAAAACAAATTAACTTAAGTAACGAACTTCTATATTCGTATATTTTTATTACGTATATTAGGGGTGTTTCCCCCTAGTCAATACCTCACTCTTTACGCTAAAGTTCGAATTTTTTGTTCAAATTCTTTAAGAAGGACCTTTTAATCACAAAGGCCTTTAATTAGAATAAATTGCTCTTACGAAAGTACTAAAAAAAACTTTAACGTAAAGAGCGAGGTATTGACTAGGGGGCGAACCCAATCATTTACGTAATAGTTTCTGTTCGTTTTAAGTTTTGATGTTGAAAAGTTTCTCAGTTGAAAACTTGTTTTTTTTTTATTTAATTTGTGATCGTTTTTTTTTCAAATAATGCTGGGAAATCCGGCGCCCTCTTCATAGCAATGTCCCTTCCCCCATGAAAACTTCCTCCATAGAAAGATACTCTCACGTAAACCCCGATCCCTCTGCCCCCACTAGTTCATAACTTGCAGCCCTTCCCCCGGGGACTGTTGGGGATTAAGTCATCATCAGAGACATAGTTATTATATTTTTTTACTATGCTGGACAAAATGGCTATCTCAAAATTTTGATCGGGTGACTTTGGGAAAAAATGAGCGTGGGAGGGACCCTACGTGCCCTCCATTTTTTGGGTCACTTGAAAAGGACACTATAACTTTTAATTTCCGTTCGAATGAGCCTTCCCGCGATATTCTAGGACCACTGGGTTGATACGATCACCCCTGAAAAAAAAAAGAAAAGAAAAAACAACAAATAAACACGCATCCATGATCTTTCTTCTGGCAAAAAATACAAAATTCCACATTTTAGCAGATAAGAACTTAAAACCTCTACAGTAGGGTTCTCTGATACGTTGAAGATGATGGTGTAATTAAAGTTCTATGACTTCATTAAGGCTCTATGACCTTTTAGGGGTGTTTCCCTCTTTTTTCGAAAATAAGGCAAATTTTCTCGCGCGTAACTTTTGATGGGTAAGACTAAACTTGATGAAACGTATATATTTGAAATCAGCATAAAAATCTGATTCTTTTGATGTATCTATTGGTATCAAAATTCGTTTATTTAGAGTTTCGGTTACTATTGAGCCGGGTCGCTCCTTGCTTACAGTTCGTTACCACGAACTGTTTGATACCAAAGCTGCAGAACTGCAGAAAGATAATATGCCGAAAACATGCATAGGGAACATAAACCCTTAATACTAAGCTCTTATATTAAGCTGATACACCAAATTTTACAGTGTTTGTGTATGCACAATACAACAAGTGTTCTTTTTTTGTATTTATTAATCTTATTAATCAATTTACGCTCTAAATTAGTTGAGCTAAAATAATTTATTTTAAAGGCTGGAATGGATATGGGTATTGTCAATGCTGGGGCTCTTCCCGTGTATGATGATATTGATCCAAAGCTGTTGAAATTAGCTGAAGATATTATGTGGAATAGAGACCCAAATGCTACTGAAAAACTTTTGGAATATGCTCAGAAACACAGTAAGACCGCATCTGCTGCTGTTGTTACTGATGAATGGCGTACAAGGCCAGTAGAAGAACGCCTTGAACATTCACTCATAAAAGTAAGTTTCACTGAAGCAGATAACTTTTATTTATCCTTATTTATCGTCAAAGACCTGGATAAGGGCACAAAAGCATAAGGACATAGAAACGGTTACTTGTTTCTTTTTTGTAATCTTGATGTGGTTTTATTCATTATCCAGGTGGTTTTTCTTTTGATAATGGTAAATTTTATTGGTATTGGCTTTAGTCATCTTAATTATCAGAACATTTACGATCTAATTAAGAATTCATCTTGTTTTATTATACCTTGTTTTTTATATCTTGTTTTATTAAAAGTAAAAATAATAATGTTTTGGAGGACGTGTATAACGGAAGATAACGTACAGTTGTTTAAATCTACTGGTTTATCAGTTCCATGTTCCAATGACGAATGAAGTTTCCAAAAGTTGGCGAAACTTGTTCAAAACCACTTTTAAAGGGAATTAATATTACTACTTTAGCATTTATTTTCCCCAGATACTTGAATGCTGCTGTATTTTTAAGCTTATCTAATTAGGGAGGTGTATTTAAAAGGGTGTTAGGAGGTGAGGCTGTATCCTTCTATTTGTGTTCAGATATCAGTGTTAATTTGTTTGCTGTTTTTGTTTTCCCTAGGAATGATCGTATCGAACCAATGGTCCTAGGGTATTGGGAGAGGGTTCTATTGCATATTTCTGTAAGGAAATGAGTTATGTGTTATTAACAGAATTACTCTAGTATTTATTTATTATTTGTCAAGAAATGAAAATTACAAAAAATGGGTGAAAAATGTTACGTGACAGTCGAAATAAACTGTTCCAGTGCAGTTGAACCCTGGTTTAACTGTACCCATTATCTGAACCCTCGTGCAGCTCAATCCATTTTACCTCATCTCCATTCAACTCTACCCTCGTTCAATTCAACCCTCATACAAATGAATCCCCGTTTAACCGAACCCCATTTGACTCAACCCCCCCCCCCCCCCCCGATTCAAGTCAACACCATTCAGCCCAACTCTCCTTAAATTAACAATATACCTAGAACATATAATTCAGCCCATTTTATTAGAAGTGATAAAAGTTGAATCGAATTAAATGGTCTTTTTTTCATTGGTTAATTCTTATGTAAATTTTTTTATGCTGCTTTAATCGAAAACTATTCCTCTCCCCTCTAAAAAACAGCAATTTATCCTTCTGTCGTAAATTCGAAATTAGAAAAGCTTTTCATGCCCAGGGCCTGAACACATTTGAATTTAATGGTTGCAGCACTTATGTTTAATGGGGGGTTGATTCAAATACGTTTGAGCCCAACGGGTTCTGAGTTAAATGAAGGTTGAATAAAACGAAGATTGAACTAAATGAAGTTGAGCTGCATGGAGGTTGAGTCAGATGGTGATGAGTTCAGTGATGTTCGAGTTGCACAAGATCGTGTTGAATGGGTGGAGTTAAACCAGGTTTGAGTTGAATGGGGGCTGATTTAATCTAGGGTTAGATTAATTGAGTTGATTTGGACATGGCTCATTCGTAGAAAAACGTAGAATCTAAAAAAAAATAATGTGAAAATCTATCAAAAATAGGCTTTACCTGTTCAGAAGTGAAATCAATTAAGCTTATGTAACAAGGGATTGAAAGGCAAAAAGGAAAGGAAAACCAACAAGGGAATGTTGAAAATTGAGAGGCGTAGTCATTTTAATAGAACAATCCTGTAATAAAAATAAAATTGTTCAGCTTTGTCTGGTTTTTACTTTCGCGCTTGAGTGCAGAAAATATATCCTAGCACTTTCTACTATGAATTCGGTCAAATTAACTTAAAAACGTTTTGGATTCGATAGTTAAAATTTTTCTGTTAGATTTTTATTCTTTTGTTGTACTTCTATTTTTTTAATGAAACCGTACATGAACTGCTTATGAACGTATACAGCTGAGAGTCGGTCAACGTATTTTGATTCTAACCTGAAAAATAAGCATCAAAAGTGTTTTCACCCATTTGGCTCCCGAACGGTTCGCTTATTAGACCTGATAAGGTAGAATTTGTATTCTCAGTTGTGTCATTTTAATCGTCAATTAATCTCCTTTTATTGTTAATATTCTTCTTTTTTTCATGTTTAATGTTTTTAGACAAGTCAGGTACACCAAATGCTAGAGTATATGCGAGTTGCTGGAGTAGCTATCTACCCTGGTGGTATCCACTCAGTTTCTTCTCCACCCAGGTGGTAGAATAGGTGTCATTCTATCAATAGGCCGGGCTGAGTTTTAAAAAAATAAAAGGGTTTGTTGTGAAAATGTAAATATAAAGGAGTCGGAGCTCAGCGATAGTGAATTTAGCGTCTCCACAGGCATTGTCTAAACTAGTAAGGTCTAACCTAGACGTAATTGAAAACTAAATATTATTTTGTTTCGTGTTAAATCCAAGTTGAGGTATGACCTAAGATATATATGAAATTGCACTGCTGGATAGCCAAGCTCTTCATTCATAAATAATTTGATGTTTATTGATGCATCTTTTGTTGCTTGTTTTGAAAACGCTGTGTTCTGGTATTTTCATTTTATTTGTTACAAATACGATTTGTTTTAAATTGTATTAAAAGTATTAGAAAAAGATACTGTCAAATCGAGTTTAAACCAAATTGTAATGTACCCATATTTTGAGACAAATCTCTACTCCATCGCTTCTCAGATCTTTTCTGAATAATCATGAACAACACCAAGTTTTTGAAATAAGTCTTCTTGAGGTATATCAGATATATAGATGAAAAGGGAGGACAAGGATTCTGGAAAAAATTTAAACAGAAAATGTAGGTTGCTCTGATTGCAGGAGTATTATTTTTATAATTATTTGTGACATATGCATAGGGGGGTAGGAGGGTGGCCTAGGTCCAACTAAGATTTCTTAATTTTTACTAGGGCTATATTTGCATTTAATTTTTATCTACATATTATCGCTGTTTTGATAGTAATATAGCGGCTCTTTGCTGTTTCTCATCCTTCCGAAATAGAAGCCCGCGAATGCACCGCTACCTCAAATTTGAAACAAGTTTGGCCTTAATGTGAATCAAAGCTATGTTAGTTTAAGAATTGATAACGCTAATCATACATCAAACTTCCTACCTTTTAAGGGCATTGATAAGTACGCTGTCGAGGACGCAGAGGAAGCCCGGCTTCAGAAAGACAAGTATCCGCGACCGTTAAACATTATTGAAGGTCCTCTGATGAAGGGCATGGGTGTTGTTGGTGATCTTTTTGGAGCTGGAAAAATGTTTTTGCCTCAGGTATGAATAATCTATCCTGTTTTAAGAAAAATAGACGTAATTCAATTACTTTCGTTAGTCGGTCATTGTGAAATTCAAATATTTAACCCATACTAACCAAATTGTTGTTCTGTTTGTCATTATGTATTATTGGTAACCCTTTAGAGTTATGGCTCTTCTGAAGAAAACATCGCAATAAAATAAAATTAGTACCATTAAAACCCTTATTTTATATCCCCTTTCAATATAGTTACCTTGACAGTGTCCCCTCCCCCTTCCTTGACGGACCCATATAAAGCCCTAATAATTGATTTCTTCATCGTTGTTTTCATGTTTTGATGTGTCGTATAACGGGTACCTCCTCTGTAGACTTGAATAACATTCAGCAACAAAATTATTCCTAAGGATTGTCGCATTGTCGAACCTTTTTACTCAAATGTTACGGGCGTATGGTGTTAGTCAAACTCGAAGAGATATAAAATCAGATTGGATTCTTTTTGGAGTAAAATTTGTTTGTATAATGTTCATGTTGGATACTAAATCCAACAAAAAGTAAATCCAACTTATTTTTGAAGCTAACTCGTCAAACGGGAAAAGAAATCAATTTTTTCAGTTTGAGTTCTCGTTGCAGTGAAAGTTGTTGAAAAAATTAATGTCAAATCGTATGTTTTAATTAATGAAAACAATCAACTACCCATTCAAGACGTGTCCAAATATCTCTATAGTCAAGTGTAACAACTCCTTGCTTTGTCAAATGATTAGTTGAATTGTAATATTGTGCATTACCTCACACTGTTTTGTCTGGCTATCTCTTATTGAAGAGGGGGTGGATCGATAAAAAGGCTCAAAATATTAACCCAGCATATGGTCAACCCTAGAGCATTTTTACCTAACTATCATTAATTATCGTGGGACTATGTAATGTATTTAAAATTAATTTATATATCGGTTAATGGTTTCTAAAACGTAAATTCTTTACCTATTTTGTTTTGTCAAAGTAGATTTGCTTTAGCCATAAATCATGAGCAACAAAGTTTCCTTTAAAGTAGATAAAAATCTGTTCTAATAACTTACTTTTGACTAAGTAATTTGACACCAAAAGAGTGCTCTTACTCAGCAATGTAGAGTATGATGATCTTTGATGTTACCAACACCATATGAAGAATTCTATATTAATTTACATCTTTTAAACTTGTCTTTGTCCGAGAGGACGAGGGTTCGAATCCTAGTGTACCCAATTTGGTTTGGGACGGGGGTCAGTGGTGTGACTCTGTAGGCCTAAGCTCAGCCAGAGTCGACCCAGCTCTAAATGGGTACCTGGAGAAATCTGGGGAAGGTAAACAGGAAGGGTGTGCGAAAGCACAGGATGGTTGGCCCCCAATCCCCCATTGCACCTCCTGGCTGAAAGGCCAAGAAACGGAGATCAGCACCGCCGGTAGGGACTGTAAAGTCAAATGCTGTATTATTTTATTTTTTTTATTTTTTAAGTTTGTCATTACTTACTTCAATCTGGGGTTGAGTACAAAATAATTAGTTTGTCGTCATGGAACGCTAAAATCATTTTTGCGGGACTGTCTCCCTTCTTGTTCGTTACAGAACATATTCTAATAAAAAAAAACAAGAGATAATAGTAATCGTCTTGATATGATACTTTTTATCTATTTTTTGTTTAAATTTTTATTTTTTAAATACTTTTATAATAGTGTGGTTATTTTAATTTTTTTTTTCAGGTTATCAAATCCGCTCGTGTAATGAAAAAGGCAGTGGCCCATCTAATTCCATACATGGAGGCTGAAAGGCTGGCTAGTGATGATCCTGAAGGAGTAATATTTTCTATCTTTGATTTTTGTGTTTAGTTTGTAGTTTTTAGGGCTGATTACAGGGGAAAAGTCCTAAAATAGTTCTGAATTATTCCCTCGTAGCAATAATTAGTTTTACAGTATTTTGAATCTGGTTAATAGAAGTATTCGGTTTCCTGTGTTTATTTCTAGAATTTAAAAAGTGAAAACACTGAATTAAAGAACTAATCAATAAAAATCCAAGTAAATCTAAACCATTTTGAGAAACTTAAAAAACTAGATACAATTGCCCCTTTTTGTAGTTGATTAAAATCTGGGTTAATACAGTCATACCAGATTGAGAAACAAGAATATAAAAAAATTAGCGATTGATCCCTTCAATAGGTTATTAGCAGAACGTAAGCTTCAAGAAGTAATTATTGACAGATTGAAATGAAATGCATCAGCACATATTATTTTTGTTGTTGTGGGGACTAGTCTATAATATCTTCGTTTTTCTATTTGTAGTTGTTCTTGTCTTTTGGAGAGAATATGGAGAGCTACATTTCCTAGCAATTTTTTTGTTTTCTTTAATATTGTTAAACAAAAACTTTTTGTGTTATATTGTATATATCTTGCTCTTTTTTTGCAACTAAATAGGGAGAGAGAGAGATAAAGATGCGTTTATTAATAAAATAAACAGTGTATGCACATTTCGGCTGCCAGAAAAGGCAATGAACCTTAAAAGGGCAAGCGGGCTATTCAGTGACTTGCTCAACCTGCTGGTACTGAACTACTCAAATATTAGAAATTCAAATAAGGAAGAAAAAACAACTGGAAAACAATAATTTAAAGACAATCACAACCCAAAGGTTGTTACTAGCCAAAGTTACTCCCAAAGCAAAAGGGAATTTCTTTACCCGTGGCTTGAAAGCAGGATAATTATGAGCATTTGATTGCATGCAAAGTTATATTCGTGCATAGGATAGAGGTAGGATTATCGACTAAACCGATAAAGCACCTCCCCTTCCGAGCTGTAGGTGAGAAAACTTGTTATAATATATTCAAATATATCTTTGTTGATTACAATAGGTTATAAGCATAATATAATTAGGTCAAAACAAAATGGAACACGTCTAGTAAACTATTGTTAAATTATTTTGGTAAACCAAATGCGAATATAAACACTAATGTAATAAATACCCAAAAAAAATAGATGGGCAATGTAAAACATGACAATTAATAAAGAAAAAAAGGCGTTTAAATGTCTAAGTGATTTGCAAAACATAACATAATTGAGCTGATAACCTGTCAGTTTTATAGTTGGATAGGCAGTCAGCTCGGGTTTAAGAGCCTTCCGCCTTTCCCCTCTCTAAAATAGTCAAATTTAATTGAGCTATTTTTCTTCATAAATAGAATAATGGCAAGGACAATTTTAATAGCTCTCTTTGGAATGATGTTAAGGCCACAACATTGGTTTTTCACTAAACAAGGGTGCCACGGGTGGACAAATTTACTTCAAGAGAGGACCAAACATAGCAAGCCTAGGTTACTTTTCAGGTATCAACATTTATGCCAAAACTTAAACTGGACAAACGAAAAACTGGAAAAAAATAATTTAAGTACAATCACAACCCAGAGGTCGTTACTCGCCAAAGTTACTCGCAAAACAAAAGAGAACTTCTTTCTGATTTAAACAAGCTTGGAACGCTGGACTACCACGATAGATTATCATTGAACCATGCAACGAGGATTTTGAAAGCATTCTCGTGACCCGTCCATCATGGCTTAGAATTGCTTAGAATTTTTGCTTAGAAAACAAAAGGATATTAAAGTGTTTTGTTGTTGTGCATAAATAAGGTATAGTAAGCAGTACCAAGGTCATTTTTTAATTTATTGAGGGAAATCTTGTTCCTGATAACTGTCATTTGGAGATTAAGGACAGATAAGTCACCACTGAATTCCAAGCTCATTGTAATTTCTCATAAAGACTAGTAAAGGCGATGATAAAGGCAAAAGGAATTATTAGGAAATAGGAATTATGATTTCATAGCAAAACCTTTCCGTAAAGACTTACACACACTTAATTTCTTATCTTCAGGAACAACTGTTGGGCAGTCAAGATTATCAAATGCTTTTCATATATAAGCAAAAATAGTTTCAATATTTGAGCCCTTTACTTCTAAATGCTTTAGAATAGTGTCAAGTTTAGACACTACATAATGAATAGTGTTTTAGCCTAAACGGAAACATTTTTGACCTGTTTAGTCCTTGGTAATAAAAAAAAAAAAAAAAATTAAAGGTAACGTAAAGTAAATCGTCAGAGAAAAAGTAAACATTCTAAAATCCGCAAAGAATGGATTTATGGAAGTTTGTGTAAAATCACTAAGTTCTTTAGGGATATGTATTTGAGTATTGGTGAATTGAACCAGGAAAATTTAACCATCAAGGCAAGGATAATAAGACTTCAAGTTAATGGTACACTTAGCTGTGAACTGAAATTTAAAAACGGAATTTTGATACCAATAAATACATGAAACAAATCGGTTTTTTATGCTGATTTCAAATATATAAGTTTCATCAAGGTTAGTCCCATCGATGTTACTTACCCAACAAAAGCTATGAGTCTGAGGAAATTTGCCTTATTTTCGATAAAAGGGGAAAACACTCACTAAAAGTTATAGAATCTTAATTTAAAGTTACACCATGAGATTCAGCGTATCAGAGAGCCCTACTGTAGAGGTTTCATGCTCTTTCTGCAAAAATGTGGAATTTTGTATTTTTGCCAGAAGAAAGATCACAGATGCGTGTTTATTCGTTTTTTTTTTAGGGATGATCGTATCGACCCATTAGTCCTAGAATATCGTGAGAGGGCTCATTCGAACAGAAATTCAAAGTCCTCTGGCCCTTTTTAAGTGACCAAAAAATTGGAGGGCAACTAGGCCCCCTCCTACTATCATTTTATCCCAAAGTCGCCTGATCAAAATTTTGAGATAGCCATTTTGCTCAGCAGAGTAAAAAGAAATCTAATAACAATGTTTTTGAGGATGACGTAATCCCCTAGAGTCCCCTGGGGAAAGGCTGCAAGTTATAAACTTTGTCCATTATTTACATATAGTATTGGTTATTGGGAAGTATACAGACATTTTCAGTTTTTTTTCTGGGGGGGGGGGGCTCGGCGGGAGGGGATTATATGGGAGGATATTTCCAGGGAGAAATTTTTCATGGGGGAAGAGACATTGCTATGAAGGGGGCGCCAGATTTCCCAGCATTATTTAAAAACGATCACACATTAAATAAAAAAAAACAAGTTTTTTCAACTGAAAGTAAGGAGCAACATTAAAAATTAAAGCGAACAGACATTATTACGTATATTAGGGGGTTCGCCTCCTATTCAGTACCTCCCTCTTTACGCGAAATTTTTTTTTAATACTCTCAAAAGAGCTATTTATCCTAATTAAACGGCCTTTATATTTCAGGGGTCATTATTAAAATTTGGACAAAATTCGAACTTCAGCGTAAAAAGCGAGGTGTTGACTAAGGGGCGGGGGTAACCCCCTAATATACGTAATAATTTCTGTTGTTTTAAGTTTTAATGTTGCTCCTTACTTTCAGGTCGAAAAATTGTTGTTTTTTTATTTAGTTTCTCCCTGAAAACTGGATTTCCTCTACGCAAGATTTTCTAGGCTCTGCCTCTTGGTGCGTATCATAGGCAGCGCGCTAGCGCTGCCTAAGTAAAGAACGATGTGGGCACAATGTGTTTTTTTTTTCTCTCCATACCCGGGCACTTCGTATCGAAGGAATTGTTGTAGAAACTTCGAAAAGGGCTCATTCGATTGGTAATTGGAGTGGCTAGTGCCCTTTTTAATAGTCGAAAGTGATTGGAGGGCAACTAATCAAAACGAGCTTAAAAAAAATTTGCCTCATCAGAGGCAATGCTGTAGCGTTGCCTATAGTAAAGGCCATACGGCTCCAATGTTTTTTTTTTTGTTTTATTTTTTCCCAGAGGCACTTCATATGGAATGGGTCGTCGTAGAAAATTCAAAGGTGGCTCATTCGATTGGAAATCGAGAGTTATAGTGCCCTTTTTAATGGTTGAAAATGATTGGAGGGCAGCTAGCCCCCCCCCCATCATTCCCCCAAGCACATCCAATCAAAATTTTCAGATAGCCATTTTGTTCAGCGCAGTTGATTTCCAGATAGAAAATATGTTTTTGAGGAGGACACTCCCCCACAATCCTCAGGGCAAGGATTATAAGATAATCCCTGGGGGTATATACGGTTTATATAGAAGGCGTTGTCGTAGAAATTTCAAAACAGGCTCATTCGATTGGAAATTCGAAGGGCTAGTATCCTTTTTAATTGTCGAAAGTGATTGGGGGGCAACAACCCCCCCCCCCCCTACGCCCATGATTCCCCCAAACACATCCAATCAAAATTTTGAGATAGCCATTTTGTTCAGTGTAGTTGATTTCCAATGTTTTTGAGGAGGACACTCCCCCGCAACCCTCTTGGCAAGGGTTTTAAGCTATGCCCTGGGGGCATATAAAGTTTTTATAGAAGGCGTTGTCGTAGAAACTTCAAAAAAGGCTCATTCGATTGGAAATTCAAAGGGCTAGTGCCCTTTTTGATAGTCGAAAGCGATTGGAGGGCAACTAGCCCCCCCCACGCCCATCATTTCCACAAACACATCCAATTAAAATTTTGAGATAGCAATTTTGTTCAGCGTAGTGGATTTTCTGATAGAAGATATGTTTTTGAGGAGGAAAATCCCCCACAGCCTTTAGGGCAAGGGTTTTAAATTCTGCTCTGGGGGCATATATGGTTTTTAAATAAGATTTTGTAGTAAAAACTTCAAAAAAGGCTCATTCGATTGGAAGTTCAACGGGCTAGTGCCCTTTTTAAAAGTCGAAAGTGATTGGAGGGTCTCTCGCCCCCCCCCCCCCACGCCCATCATTCCCCCAAACACATCCAATAAAAATTTTGAGATAGCCATTTTGTTCAGCGTAATTGATTTCCAGATAGAGAATATATTTTTGAAGAGAAAACTCCCCCTCAACCCTCAGGGCAAGGATTATAAGTTATACCCTGGGGGCATATAAGGTTTTTATTGATATCTTTGTCATAGAAACTTGAAAAAGGACTCATTCGATTTGAAATTCAAAGGGACAGTACCCTTTTTAATAGTCGAAAGTTATTTGAGGGCAACTAACCCCCCTGCACGCCCTCCTTGTACCAGCACCCATCCAATAAACATTGTTAGATAACCATTTCGTTCAGCGTAGTTGAAAGTTTTGGAAACTAGGTCCTTAATCATGAAAGCTTCTCCCCCCACAATCCCCTAGGCACGGGTTTTAAGTTATGGTCTGGGGCATCTAAAATTTTTATTGAAAGCGTTGTCGTTGAGACTTCAAAAGGGCTCATTCAATTGGAAATTGAAAGGGCTAGTGCCTTTTTTAATATCGAAAGTGGTAGGATAGCGACTAACGCCCCTCTCACGCCCACCATTTTCCAAAACACATCCAATCAAAATTTTGAGATAGCCATTTTATTCAGCGTAGTTGAAAGTTTTGGAAATTAGGTCTTTAAGGATGACAACCCCTCCCCCCACAGCCCTCTGGGCAAGGTTTTTAAGTTATGCCCTGGGGCATATAAAGTTTTTATGGAAAGCGTTGTTGTTGAAACTTCAAAAGGGCTCATTCAATTGGAAATTGAAAGGGCTAGTGCCTTTTTTAATAATCGAAAGTGATAGGATAGCGACTAACGCCCCTGTCACGCCCACCATTTTCCAAAACACATCCAATCAAAATTTTGAGATATCCATTTTGTTCAACGTAGTTGAACGTTTCTGGGAATTAGGTCTTTTGGGATGATAACCCCCTCAGAGCCCTCAGTGCAAGGGTTATAAGTTCTGTCCTGGGGTCATATAAGGTTTATATAGAAAGTTGTTGCATAAATCATGGGCAGCACGATTGCGCTGCCTAAGTAAAGAACGGGGACACTCGAGAACAAGACAAGAAACGGGGACTAAGTAAAGAGGAGGAAATTCCCCTACAACCCTCAGGGCAAGGGTTTTAAGTTTAGCCCTGGGGGCATATAAGAACGATGTTGGCACAATGTATTATTTATTAATTTTTTCCTTTAGAGCAGGGCCCTTCGTATCGAAGAAGTGTCGTAGAAACTTCGAAAAGCGCTCATTCAATTGGAAATTGGAGTGGCATGTGCCCTTTTTAATAGTCGAAAGTGATTGGAAGGCGACTAACACCCCTCTCACGCCCACCATTTCCCCAGACACATCCAATCAAAATTTTGAGATAGCCATGTTGTTTAACGTAGTTGAAAGTTCTGGAAATTCGGTCTTAGAGAATGACAACCACCCTAACAGATGTTAGGGTAAGGGTTGTAATTTATGCCCTGGGGGTATATAACGTATTTTTAGAAAGCGTTATCGTTTCCAAAAGGGCTCTTTCGATTGGGCATCACAGGCCTAGTGCGCTTTTTAATAGTCAACAGTAACTGTAAGGCTTGACATTTTTTATAGTAAAGATCGAAGCGGGTATAATTTATTATTTGTTGTTGTTGTTGTTGTTTAGACCAGGGAACTTCGTATCGAAGCAGTTGTCGTTGTAACTTCGAAAAGGGGACATTCGATTGAAAATAGAAAGAGCTGATGCCCTTTTTAATAGTCGAAAGTGATTTGAGGGCAACTAATCCCCCTTTCACTCCCACCCTCCCAAGCCCAACCTCCCACGCCAACCCCTCCCCCCTTTTTCTGCTCTTAAAATTTAACCAAATCAAAATAGCGTATGTGTATCCAAACTATCAAAGAAAGTAAACAGATTTTTTTGGCGAATGGTATCAGGTTTTCCATTTCAGGTCAACTAGAGGAAGTATGAAACTAAATTAAACAGTACTATTTGTGTCCAGATTTTTAAAAGGGTGTATGTTGTTAAAAATTGCTGAGAATTTTTCTCCAGCATACAAATAGCAGGCCAAACTATAAAGTCTTAAAAAGCGAAAAGATTTAAAGTATTATTTTCCTTTTCCCTGAAAAGACTATGCCAATATAAAAAGAACAGAAATTAATTTAAAAAACTTTTTCCACAAAATAAGTTTTTCAAAGAAAAGTAAAGAACTCCATTAAACAAAAAATGAGCAAAAATAAAATCAAATAGTTTACCAAGCGTGGAACTACACAAATCAGCATCGGTAAATAAATGAAACCCAAAACGAACAAAAATTACAATAATTAACCGAGTCAAACTAAAAACGAGCAGAAATTAACATAAGTTGGGTGCAAAACCCCTATGCTTTCCCAAGGCCAGAACAAAATTTGCACTTTACTGAAAAATACAAATGAATGTGCATTGTCAGTTTAATATACATATACTGATATTTAGTAATCAAAATGTTAATATTATTTGATTTATTAAAGTTATAAAATAAAAATACTTTTTACTATTATTAATTTTTACTTTTTATTATTAGTAAAAATAAAAGTACTTTGACTCTAGAATCTAAAAAATATAACAAGTAAACTGAAGTCAGTAAAGCCGTTTCGACTTGTGCATACCTCTCTGAAATTTGCTGAAAATTTTCCAAACGGAACAGTTTGTCCCATTGTTTCTTATATTTTCCATATAGTTTGCTTCTATTTTTAGCTTTTTTACCAATTTCAACCTCCCCTCCATCTACTCGAAGAAAACGATGCGTACGTTTCTCTACCCTACTGGTCAAAGCACCAAGGACAGTGAAAATGTAATCTTATTGCTTGGATTGGTAAAGTTGGGTTTTAGGGTTTTAAGATCGGTGTCACCAATTGTACTTTTCTTCGTCAAATTAAGCGAATTACAATCCAAACAGAAGTACGCAATAATATTGAAAAGTAAATCGTCAGAGAAAACTTCTTCTATTATAGGATATGTACAATGAGCTTATTCTTCTTGCTACAGTTAAAGGAGATGTGCATGATATTGGAAGGAATGCCACCTTTCCTTTTGGTTGGACAATATTTCTTTTTGGCTGGACAATATTTAGTTTAAATGGACTGTAGATTGAAGTTTTAAAACTCCCTAATAAACAAAATACAAGCATGTACTGCTTCCCATGTCTTGTTCAAGACAATTATTTTATTTAACAAATATGAAGTTCCCCTTTTTCTTATGAGTGATATACAATTGTTTATTATATCATAACTTTTTGACAAAATTTTCTGATTATCATGCTCAGAAAATTCAAATAAGACCAACTTTTTCTGGCAAGACTTCGCGCAAATCGTAACGAAACACCTTCTCGTCAGACTCTCTCTAATAAAAAAGTGAAAAGGAAAAGTGCCATTAGCTTCTGAACTTCCCATTTGGTATCGTCCCGTTCAAACCTGTATAGAAGTCAGCTTAACTTCTTTTGTTCTAGGATATGTACAATGGCACTGTTCTTCTTGCTACAGTTAAAGGAGATGTTCATGACATTGGAAAGAATATAGTTGCCGTAGTTCTAGGATGTAATAACTACAGAGTCATCGATATCGGCGTTATGGTTCCATGTGATAAAATATTAGAAAAAGCCGTAGCTATAAAAGCAGGTACTTACTCTTCTGCTATTCGTTGTCTCTTATCTAGTTAGTTACAGGTTCCTGAGGATAGCTTACAGCTTGAATTTTTATTTTATCTTATAGAAAAAGTTTGAAAAAAACGCCTGAACGATTAACATTTTTAAAAGAAAACAAAGATCCTGTGCTAATTTGAGTGTTTATAGTTTAGAGCTATCCCCCCTGTTGGTTTTATTATATTTTTAATATTATTCCGTACTGTTGCTTGGATTGCAATTCATTTAATTTAATAAGGAAAAGCACAATTGGTGACACCAATCTTAAAGCCGCAAGTACGATGAGTGTCGCCAGTTGCTATGACTGCTTCATATCCCTTAAAGAAAACAAATTGAAAACAAAAAAGAAAAAAATTTCTAATAGAAAAAAAATAGCTGAATAAAAATAAAAATCTGGACACGGTGCATATTTAAAAGAGAAATCTTGGAGATCATTTTTTGTTTGAAGCTGAATTAGTAGATACTTACTTTGCAATTTTAAATTGAATAGTTTAGTCCCTTAAGTAAATTCCCTTAAAGAAACAAATTGAAGTCTACTTCTTTTTTTACGATAATAATTCATCTTTTCCTTTGTTCGTAGCGCTACTAAAAGAAGAAAAAACTTTCTTTCCAGCTTTTTGACCCTTAATTTAAGGACGTCATTTTAATACCTGACGTGTATCTACAAATTTACCGTTCGTATTTAGGTAATTTGAAAAAAAATATATTTGGAATATTTTGAAGGCTTTTATTGTACTTTTTATTCTTTTGACTAAGAAAGTTGATGGTGTCAAGCTCTTCCCTCAAGCAAAATGTTTAAAGGAGAAGACGGGAATATTAATGCTCCGGGTGGACCACTTCGATTTAAGATTGCTTTAATTAAGCTGCTTTTATCTCTTCATGGCAATCCTAACGAAACCGAATAGTGTAACATAAAATGAGTTGAATTCGTTGCTTAAGTTGTTAATTCGTGTAGTTGAGTTATGTTTGCCCTGCTGATAAAACAGTAAATTAAGAGCTATGGTTAAGAAATTTTTGGTAAGTTCGAGTCCATGCTTATACATAGAGATAATTTGTGTTATGGGAAAATGACAACTAAATTATATTTTCCTAAAAACTTAGAATTTAAAAGACACAGCCAATTGGTTAGGAGAAAGGTTTTTTTTACCTATTGCCTTGAAAGACATTCATCCTCTCGTACATCGAAAACCCATGAAAGTATAAATTCGCCGCGAAAACTCATGAAAGTATAAGTAATGACATGAAACTTAAACTTTGTCGTAAAGAGTGGGGCATTGTGAGAGTGGTTTCTCCCTCATACATAGGAAATTTACGTTCGTTTTCCCTTTGTAATGTCTCCCTGCGTTCAAGCGAAAAAACTTGTTTAAAGAAATGAAATTTCATAGTAGAGTTTAACTGATTTTTATTTTTCAATATCTGTATTATCTAAAAGTTCGATTTTTTCTTCTTATGAGCAATTTCAAGTTTAACTCTCTTTCCTTACAAACCTAAAAAGTAGTTACGTAGAATACAAATTCTAGAATAAGTCCAATTAGTCATTTGACAAATTTTGCAGGACTATCCTTAAAAATCAAGGGAAAGAAAATCAGGGGAGAAAAATAAATAAATCTAGTCGGATTTAGACCGCAAATTTTATCCGAATCAGCTCATTTTTTGTGTATCACAAGCTAAAATAGGGTCTATGTTCCACTCACAACATTGCCTTCGCTTATATTCAGTTCTTGTTTTTATTAAGATGTGCTTATAAATTTCCAGATGTTATCGGCCTGTCTGGACTGATAACACCATCTTTGGACGAGATGGTGCACGTGGCAAAAGAGATGGAACGTCTTGGATTGAAAGTGCCCCTTCTTATTGGTGGAGCAACTACATCTCGAGCTCACACTGCTGTAAAAATTGCTCCTTGTTATAGTGCTCCCGTTGTTCATGTCCTAGATGCTTCCAAGAGCGTTGTTGTTGTAAGTGAACTTTTTGTTTCAAAAAGGTTATTTCATTAAAATGGCCAGGGAGGAAAATAAAACTGGGTCTGAAGTCACTTATGGTAGGACTATTCTTTCGTTAAAGTACCAAGGACACCAAAATGAAAACACATTTAGCCCTCTTAATCTATTTTAGGTCTATTCATACCTGAAAATCCGGGTTTCTTACGAGTTTTTGTTTGGCTGCTATTAGCATTTTTAGTTTGAATAAATTCGCAATACAGTGTTGTCAATAATAAAACAACGATAAACTTCGGAGCTGAATAATATTAGCGAAAACTATTTCCTACGAATCCGACACTGTTTTTCATTTGTGAAAATTCAAATTTACAAAATCTGTTGACTGTTATATATATATATAACATTGTTATATATATATATGTATTCTTTGGATCTTATTGAATGCCACGGCAAATCTATGACTCAGTTTTCCAATAATTTGAGGTATATCTGAGTAATTTTGACATTTTTGTTGTTGTCTTTGTACCCCCATACTCATACCCTCAATTTTTTTCAAGGAACACTAAGCTTTTTAAAGTTACTTTACGTGTTTGTTTGAACCATATAGTGACCTAGTTAATTATTAAGTAACTTATTTTTCTAATGAAAGCTGAGACAGTATCCTATCAATGTGGCATCCAGAGGGGGGGGAGGGAAGTATTACATTTAAATGATAATATCTCGAAATTTTTTAATTGAAAGTAGGGATCCCCAATTTTTTTTTTTCTAATTTAAAGCAGAGACGGTATTTTATCAAGGTGGTATCCAGAGGGGGGGGAGTAGTGAGCTATAATATTTAAATCATAATACCTCGATTTTTTTTAAAGAAGGGGTGCCAATAAGTTAAATTTTTTTGTTATTTAAAGCACAGACGGTATCCTATCAAGATAGTATCCAGAGGGGGGGGGGGCATAGGGAGCTATTATATTTAAGTGATAGTACCTTGATATCTTTTTAAGAATCCAAAAGAGCAAAAAAAAAACAATCAATATCAAAGTCACCCATTTCAACTGTTTTAAATGTGGTAGGCAAAGGGCATTATAAAAAAATTAAGCTTCTAAGTTCAAAGCTATATACAAAGTTTTCTTATTAGCTTAATTTAATATTAAGATGGTCTGACCTAAAAAATAAGACCCACATATAGTCAGACCTCCATTGCAAATCCATCTATTGCTCAATTTATAAAGACTACCCCCCCTCTCCCTCCCTCCATAATGATGAAAAATATACCCTGAATTATAAATAAACACCATATTTTTGGTAAATAGCCTAGACTGCAGTTTTCAAAAAAAATTGAGCGTTTCAATACAATTCAAAATAATGAGTATTTTTCATGCTCTTTTATAATTAAATAATCACTTTACAGGGACTATTAATTTTGAGCCCTGAAGGGGCTAGAAGGCTCAGAACAGCCCATAGAAACCTAGTAACCCTATGCTCAAAAATTGCTTCTTTAAATAACTGGCTAAGGAGAAAAATAGGTCATATGTAGCTGACTAATGATTGAAGCTGACTTAGGCTATATATTTCCATATTAGGGGGGAGAGTAAAGCATAGGCTCGTGGTATCAACTTCAAAGTCTAATAACCATAATAATTTATTTATTATGAAGTAACTAAGTAAGAGTCTTTTATTCAGGCTCATCACTAAACAAAATATAACCCAGTTGTGCTGATGATTTGTATCTGGTAATTATGTCAGTGATTCCAATCCTCAAAATGTAAATGGGGCAAAAATGACCAGTTAGCCATGATAAAATAAAAAGTAGCAAAATAGAAATAAGAAGGTATTTTTCAAAGTCTAACTGAGGCAACTGCTCCCCCCTCACATCAGGCTAATTACCAATTATTACGTCTAAGGCGTACTTTTTCTAAGTTTGATCTTCATTCACTGATTTCACTTTATGTATCCACTGTACGTCCAGTACTTGAGTATTGCTCATCAGTATGGTATCCCCTTAATAAGAGAGATAGAGAGGGTTGAGAGAGTGCAACGTTGGGCCACCAAACTCATACCATACCTGAGTCATCTACCTTACCACCAGAGAATGGAAAGACTACAGTTGCCTTCTCTCCAGTTCAGACGTGATAGAGCCGACGTAATAAATACATTTCGCATTGTTAGGAATATTGATAATATCACCCCAACTCACTTTTACAGAATACAGTAGTACCCGTCAACACCAACACAAAATTTACCCACCATGTTCACAGAAAAGATTAGGCCAAAACTCTTTGTCTAGCCGAGTGTGGAAGACTTGGAATTCACTTCCATCAGAAATAGTTGCAAGTACCTCGGTCCAGTCTTTCAAAAGTAGTTTAGCCTCTACAGGTTTCTATACTAGGTCCTATCACAATCCATTTTGAGATTATTTTTACTTTTGTATTACCTGATTTGTGACAGTGTGACAGTTATTTTGTAGGTTTACTTTTTTGTAGGTTTCAATTATTAACAGATATGTTTCAGTTAAGTTGGTATGTTCTTGTATGTTTCAGTAATATTGTTTTTCCAATGTTTTCAGTTACTGTATGTTTTTGTTATGTCATTGACATTGTTATAGACTTTTTTATAATTGTTTTGTGCGACAAGCTTGTTAAAGCTTACCGTATCTTGGTATTAATAAATTAATAAATAATTGGCACTCCAAAATTATGTGGCCCAATGCTGAATTAGAATAAACAGTGTACAATGGCAAGTACAAACAATACAATAATATATTGTATATGATTCATAATACAATAATATATATTACATAATAACAATGACAGATAATGATCTAATAGTATTGCTTTATATAATCAACATTTGTCATTCAGAGAAGTGCTGATTCTCTAATTTTATTCTTAATATAATTCCTGTTTTGTTCCACTAAATTTTTTTTGGTACTGTTCTAATATATGGGCAACATGCAAGAATGCAACTTGAGAAAAGCCAAGAACAGATAACATTACCCAGTAATTTCCTATCTTATGCTCTATAAACAAGGGGTTCGTTACTCCAGGAACTATATTCAAGCTTTAGTTTTTTGGGGTTTAGGAGGAAAAAAGGTACCTAGGTTAGTTTAGGTTATGTATGTATTATATGCTATGCTTTACCCCCACCCTCCTAATGTGCAAATATACAGCCAAAATTTGTTTCTAAACTATTATATTTTTATCCTATTTTGTTTTATTTCACTAGCATTAACCAAACTTCACTTCTTGCATGTTCCCCAGATATTAGAACAGTACCTTTTTTTCCTGCATTGCTTTAGTATAACAGTGTGACATCCTTTTCACTAATAAATATCCATAATTTTTTGAAGGCCTATTGGATATATGTTCTGAAAATTCAATCAATTATTATTATTGTTGCTGGTTTGCCTGTGAGTCCAGGCAATTTGATGTTCATATGTTAGTCCTAAAACTCAGCTGCCCTTGCCTGAGACTATAGGCAGTCAGACCGTATGTCACTTGTTCACCTGCAAATCCAGGCAACGTGTTGGGTTTACCAATTTTGAATGAATTTTGTGTTAGTGTAACTGTCTGGGCTTATAAACTGGGTTGCCTGTCTAAGACTTTAGGCAGGTAGACCCTATGCCACTTGTTTGCCCACAAGGCCAGGCAACTTTTCAGTCAACCAATTTCCAATTAATTCTGCTTTAGTGTAACTGTTTTGGCTTATAGATTGGGTTTTCTGACTGAGGACTGCAAGTCCAGGTGACTTAGTGGTCATGTTAATCCTAGAACTTGGTCAAAATGCCTTAGACTCTAGGCGGACAGGCCTACTTGTAAACTCTTCTTGAATTACAATAAAGATGACTAAGATTTTTGGGCTGACTCACAACAGACAATGTCTATGGAAATTTCTGATGAAGAAGCATCCTAAGCCTAATTTTCCTGGCCACATAAATTCTCAGGTAGGTTGACTAAGTCTTAGGATTGATATGTGACCACCAAGTTGCCTGAACTGCAATTGAAACCATGAAAAGCCATCTGTATGACTTTGTTGTTTTCTCTATGTATCAGTGGGGCAATGTAATTTCTTTTGTATGACATTTTAGTGGATCATATATTAAATAAGAAAACCATAAAGTATTCTGTATAACTTTATTCATGTTTCTCTATAATAATTTGATGTTTAAAAAGTCATACAGAAGACATTATATCATTCTCCATGTTTAAAGGAAACAATATTGCCTATTGTTTTTATTTTATAGTGTCTTGCATATAAGAGTAAAGAAAATATTTGGTGCTTAAAGCATACATAACCTAAGACTTTAATAGGTCAAGTTAAACTGTTCTCGCCCGAGTAGGCTAATTTGTATTTGTAATATAAAAAAAGCATGAATGGTATGTGCTAATACTGTATAGTAAATATGAAGTAGATTTATATCACAACATTCAAGAAAATCATAGAGCCTACTAGGTGTCTTACCCTAGCCTATATAAGGTAGGCTATCAATGGAAGTCATTAGGTCTGCAAAACTACCAATAGGGTAGCCTATATATTGATACTTTCTTTTATAATCATTAATGTTTACCTTTACACTGCTTCATGGTTAAAAGATCCTGGAGTGCCAAAAATCCTAGTAACATCAAGACTAGGCCTAGTCTAGCCAAGCTCTTTTCAAGAAGCATTCCTTGAAAGTATTTTTCAAAGAAAAGAGCTTTGCTGAACTAGGTTCCGATTTCTGTTTTACCAGAACATACAAGAAAACAACACTTTCTAAGGCTATATGCTGATTTATTTATTTTTTGGTCATTTTCTGCTGTTTAACGGCACACGTTTTTTATTTTTGAAATTGGCCACGAACTTTCGCATTGGAATACATTATGTAAACAGGCGATCTTTCTCCATAAACAATAAATTATCGGTTTTTCACACTAATTTAAGACGTATATGGCAGTGTAAGTTTGCACTTGACCAATTTAATGAATTAGTTTTCATTTTAGGTGTCCTTGGTACTTTAAGGTTTTTTTCTGCAACTAATATTCCAAATTTTGTAATGCTTAATTTTAAAGATGTATACTGTATTTCAAATTCAAATTAGAAACTTATAATAAATATAGTAAGTTCGAAGGTTTTTTTGTAAACGAGGTATTTTTAGAAGGAGTTCTAGAATTTTAAAGTTGGTGAATCTGCTATCTTCCTTTTTCGCAGCTGATAATTTTGTATTATTTCTCTTTTTCGTTTTACCATAAGTGTGTTCCACCGAATTTATTTCTTCCTGAGTGTTTGTTTGAGTGTAAAACTCAAGTGACTTCCGTACTGGGTTAGTAATTTCGTGTTAAACTTATTGGCAGGCTTCTCACTAGTAGCACATTTGATTTCTAGTGTACATAAGTGTTTTGATTAAAGCTGAATCGGTGAATGATTTATTTCAAAACGGCTACTCACAAGCTCAATTAAACGAATTTACAGTATCGTCAAATAAATATACGATTAAAAATAACTCAGTCTACGGCTTCATAAAACTCAGTCATTTTCCACGCTAATCATTGTAATATCCAGGAAAAATAATTGAACTACTAATAACTATAAAATTTGATTGCCTCTTACACTAAGGGGGGAATAATAAAGAAAGATAAATTACCTGCTTGTATTATACCACTCGACAAATAAGGACATAAAAGAGGGTGTGAAGACCCATTCATTACTTAAAAAGCTACGACTTTTGAAGGATGTCCCATAATTTGTAGTCATCAGCTTCAATTCCTTTGATTACCCATGTTATTGAGGAAGATCTCTATAAGAGGGAATGATGCAATTCGTCCTGGCATAAGCAAATCCTGGCATAAAGTTACCGGTTTTTTGTTGAAGAAAAATATCTCCACATTCCAATCGTTCAGTGAATTCATCGTATGCTTCGTCTGCCTTTTTCGAGACATTAAGCTATGTGTATATCAGTGTCTCAATGATTTACAGTTGAATGATCTAGCTAAGCTGGCAGAAAAAAGAGGCTTCCGGCTCAGGTACTCCCCGCATAAAATTTAAGGCTTTTACAATTTTTGTAGAATTTCCTAAATTTTGTACATAAATCTACATCATAGATTTGATAATATGATTTCAAATCAATCATAAATCTCTTTTATTTTGCCCTCTCTTGATATTAGCTCCTGTCAACGAATCTGGGTCTTCTGGGTCTTCACCGTTTCATCTAAGTATGTTCTTAGCTACTGTTTATCTTTGCTGCTACTGGACAGACTGGGCTTCCTAGTAATGTAATCAGCCTGCAAGTATCTGTCAGGATTTGCTGTCTACGATATAAACATATTTACTATAAGCTTATTCGGTGTATCATTAAAATGCGATAATGAACACGGGTAAAATGTTTAATAAGACAGTGAACTTTGAAAGATTTTTTTTTTATCCAGTTAATAATAAACAGTCTGACCATCTCTGCTTCCCGTCCAGAGGTCTTTAGCCTTTGTCAACTTAAAAGGGGGAGTGGAGGGGAGTGGAGGGGAGTGAAAAGAAAAAACTCACTAAGAAAAATTAACACAGACATAAAGAGATGAGAAAAAACATGAGCTCTATGCAAAAGAAAACAAAAATAATAACGAAACAAACTCACATTTGATATACTATAGTTGCGTTTAAAAAAAGTTCAACATGACAATTCAAGCATTAAACATACGTCAAGGTGGCTGGTTGTAAGTAATTGTGTATGTCCCAGTTATCTTCTAATATGAAATTCTAATCAAAACAAATATTTTATTATTTAAAAATCGTAAATATAATCGAGGCCGAATTTATTTAAATGTGAGACAGGTTAGAGGTTTCTAATGCTCTTATGTCTGATAAATTAAATAATTTTTTTAGAGCTGCTGTAAATCTTTGCTGCTGGACAAACTGGGCTTCCTTGTAATGTAATCAGCTTGCAATCATCGGTCAAGATTTGCCATGGATCTGTCTATGATATAAATATATTTACTATAGGCTAAAGAAGCCCTTACAAACAGTATTCTATGATGCACAAAACACGTCTTAAGATCTACAATACATCGATAGTGCGATATATCATAAGATAAATAATGTAAATAAATAATTAAATGTATTTTCATGACCCAAACAAGGCCATACAACACAATATTCGATAGGATACAGCCAATATAACAACACCCTCCTCCAGAAGCGGAGATAGTATTCATCCTCCTCCCCAGACAAAAAATATGAGCTTCATGAAGAAATCCTAAAAATCCGTATGGTAAGTGTCAATTGACAGAAACTGGATTGTGATTGATTTGAAATTTCTGAAAACTGCTTTTTATTTTTGACTGCCTGGAACAGGCTGTCGGAAATTCATGAAGCCAGATTAACTTGGCTACTTTTCTTCTTTTTTCATTTTTTGGAATGTGACAAAGCTTTTACTTCAAGCATTGTGTCGTGCCTTAACTTACTGCTGCAGTATTTTTAGGCCGTCGCAGTATTGTTTCAGCCGTCCTGGCTAAGTGGTTAGCGTGCTGGTTTGAGGAATCTATGTCCAAGGGGCATGGGTTTGATCCCTTGCGTAGCCAGTTGTTTGTTGCGGGACGGGGGTCAGTGGCGTGACTCTGTAAGCTCAGCCAGAGTCAACCCAGCTCTAAATAGGTACCTGGAGAAATCTGGAGAAGGTAAGCAGCAAGGGTGTTCGAAAGCACAGGATGGCTGGCCCCAACCCCCATTGTACTTCCTAGCTGAAGGGCTATGAATCGGAGATCAGCATCGCAGGTTTGGACCTTAAGGGTCTGGTGCCGTCATACTTACTTACTAGTATTTTTAGGCGACTACAGTATTTTTGCAAGTCGCAAAAGCAGATGAAGAATAAAATCCACAAGAGCATTGAAACTAGAAGAAAATATATACATCATAGCTGTAGCTACCCTATTCGATCCAGCTTTTGGGAAAAACTCACTGAAACAAGAAGAATGGCAGTGGGTGGTATCAATGAACCTTTTGCGCTTCCTATCATTGTCGAATGGATGGACATATATTGTGGGCGTGATCAAATCCGGTAGGGTCTAACGCAAAGCTGACGCAAAATTTAATTTTGCATGTGTCTTGAATGTGGAACTCCAATGTTGAAAATCTAGAGTGGCCTCTTTAGCAGTAAAAAAGCCAGGGGATTGTGGGGGGGGGTGGGGAGGGCTTGACTCTGAAAATTTTTACCTAAATCTATGCGAATCTGTTAGGCAAAAAAATAAATTCATCCGCATTAAAACCTGGGTTCCAATAGGTCATCGAGATTCCTTCCTGTGAATCTGTCGAACAAAAAAAAAAAAAAGAGAGAGAGAGAGGGAGAGAGAGAGAGAGAGAGAGAGAGAGAGAGAGAGAGAGAGAGAGAGAGAGAGAGAGAGAGAGAGAGAGAGAGAGGGAAAAAAGGTCATCAACATTCTAGAAAACCAGCCGAAAATTCTAGCATAGTTTTTTTGAATGGAAAAGCCCTGTCTCACCTTATAACAATCAGAAGTTACCAATTATCATACCTTGATTAGAAGTAATAGATGGAAAGAAGAGATGGAAGTGTAAGAAAATTTTTGAAGGCGGCTCTTAAAATTTACTTTTTCTTTATCTGTACGAATCTTCTGCCACTGTCAAAGCTTGTAGTCTTAGCTGTAACACTTTGCTTCCTATGGTACATCTTTAGTTTCTGCTTTAATGTTTTATTTATACTTTTTTGTTTTTATAGACATCAAACCTATTAGATTCTACTGGTCGTGACGATTTCTTCGATGATCTTCTAGAAGACTATGCAAATATTCGTCAAGATCACTATGCAAGTCTCAAAGACAGACGCTATCTTTCATTGGATCAGGCAAGGAAAAGGGCTCTTCAGTGCACATTTGTCAACGATTTTACGCCTAAAAGACCTGAGTTTTTGGGTATCAAAGTAATAAGTGAAAATTTGGAGGATTTAATACCTTACATTGATTGGAAGCCATTTTTCGATACTTGGCAATTAAGAGGAAAATATCCGAATAGGAATTACCCGAAGATTTTTAATGATAAAGCTGTTGGTATGAATTGTCCTTTTTTTCTATCTACTACCACTACTACTTACAACTCACCGCAGCAGTAAGCCGCCTGAGGCCAACATAGCTACGCACGCTCCTCCTCCATCCCAATCTTTTCAAACCCCCATCTTTACACCCTCCCAGGAAGTTCCCATTTCCTTTAAATCTTTCTTTATAATATCCTCTCACTCAAACCGTGGACGACCTGCTTTCCGTTTAGCCCTAGATGGTTGGCCGAAAAGGACAACCTTTGGCAATCTGTCAGCCTCCATCTGCAGAAAGTGCTCTAGCCATCTCAACCTTTCTCTCATTATAGCCCTAGAAAGTCGGATTGAACCACACTTTTCGTACCACCTACTGTTTGAAATAGGGTCAGTAAGCCGGGTACGCCGAACAATCCATTGGCAGTTTCTCTGGAAAACGTCTAGAAAATCTTCATCCGCTTTTCGGAGCTATCCCTGGATTGTCAGTGTGTGTAGTACTATCTAAATAATCTAGAATATTAGATTTACCTAAAATTATATTTATTTAGATGAATATTAGGTTTGTACGCTCTTTGAATGAGCTACAGTTAATTATGATTTCTAATAATTTAAAAATAAAACAAGCAGAAACAAATTAATCTGCAGTGCGTTTTTTTTTATAATTAGCGTCAATTTAAATATAAGGTTGATTTTTGAATTGTAAAAAAAGGAAAGAGAACGAAAAATTAGTAATTACATTCGATTCCAAGTAAAAGATGAATAACTTTTTTCTCTCTTTTCTTTTTAAGCTAAGCGAATATGTTCAAAAATTTTTATGTTCCAGAAATAATGATGTACTGCTACAGCAAATTACCCTGTGGTCACTTTTGGGTCTATTTAAGATGTTTGTTGGCTTTTAACTATATTTTTCTATATAGAAGTTGAAAAAATCGTGTTCGTTTTTTCCAAGGTTTCCAAATCGATTAGAATGACAAACCAAAGAAAAGATAAACAAAAATTAGATAGCAACGCTGGTTTATGTTACAATAAGACCAATAAACTAGTTACTTGTTAAAATAAAACCTTTTTTGTTATGAAGACCCGGTAGATATCAAAATTATGCACGTTTGACTTTGATAGGTTAATAAGATCTATCAGGTTTCCCAATCATAGAAGCAAGATGTATTATTGTATATGTTTTCGGGTCCAAAATGAAAGTTTTAACTAAAGTTTTATGGTTCTGCTAATGAGGTTTTTGAGCTTTTTCGGGTATCAGCTTTTTTTTTAGTAACAGATCTGTGAAAATTATAGCGTGCTGCTAAAAGAGGGGTGGGATGTCTGATTGTTTAACGGAGTATCTTTTTTTTTTGAACTACTTGTTCCATATTTGTAGCTTCGATTACTTATTTTTGTGTGCAAAATAAATTTTAAAAAGATTAAAAATTGTGTTGGTAAACTAGTCTGTCTCATTTTTGTAAAAAAAAAGTTTAAAATAGCGCAATATAGATGAAAGATATGAGAGTTCTAGGAAAATCTCAAGTAACAAGAAGTAAAAAAAATTGGAATACAAAAGTAAAAATCTGTATTAAGATCTATATTAAATCTAGAATTTACATAATTTAAATATTAGATTATATTAATATAAGAATATTAATATAATATAACTATATTAGAATTTACAAAGTAAGTAGACTAATTCTTTTGTTTGGTCTTAAATGTTTGTTCCGTAGACTACTACTTTAAGTATGTTTTTGTTGTTAGGCGAGGAAGCAAAGAAACTTTTCGACGATGCTCAAGAAATGTTGACGAAAATCATTGCGGATAGATCGCTAAAACCAAAAGGCGTTCTTGCATTTTATCCTTGTAGTCGAAGCGGCGATGACATCTTGGTAATTTTTCTTATTTTTTCCATACTACTGTTTTTTTTTACTGTTCATTTTCTTCATCGTTTTTTTTTTTTTTTTTTTTTTTTTTTTTTTTTTTTTTTATATATATTGAATGGATGATATAACTTCCCTTATTTTTAGTTTATGAAAAGATATTGCCTACTACATATATCCCTTTTAAAGTTGAAGGGTTTATTTCGTCTAGCTCAAATTCGGATAAAACCAAAAAGAGAACCTTTGGAGGTTTATCTAATGTGGCTCTTTTTATTTGTTTACCTTTTTTTGTATATCGGTCTAAGTCCATTTGTGTATATTCTATAAGCTTCTGGTTGAAATGTTGTTATTTAAAAGAGGAATAAAAAAAACGATAAAGAAAGAAGTATTAAAAGTAGGATAAAGATAAAGTTTTAAAGAGAATTGAGAAGTATTGAAAGTAGGATAATGATGATGTTTTAATCAGGATTGAGCAGCCAAAGGGGAAATGAAAGATGAGTAATAAGGGTAAAGGAAATGAAGTAGGAAGATAATGAAAGATTCTACCTATTGGTATTTATTTGTAAAGGTGGAGCATTTCATTTCTTTCTTACTTTTTTTTATTTATTTATTTATTTATTTATTTTTTTTTTTTTTTTTATTCTTATTTTGTGGGACGGGGGTAAATGTGAATTATATATTAGGGGAAATAGAGGCTGATGAAAAAAGATATTAAAAGTGTAATTTAAGGTCACGATGGAAGGGGTGCCCTAAGGGGGAAGGGCAGCCTGAGATATCGGATGAACCTAAAAGGTATAAGAAAATTGAAATGTAGTATACCTCTATTTTTATACCCTGGTATATTTTGGAATGCTCAATTTTTATAAAATTTTAATAAATTGAATTTTTTTGAAGAAGCTATTTTTATTAAGAAAAGAGTAGGTGACATTAGATAAATTATGAGATAAATTTAAAGAAAATTAAGGTCACCGAGAGGAGAGGAGGTGGGATTAAAAAAAAAAAAAAATGGTAGAAACAAATGGTAGAAACAAATTATTGCCAGTATATAGTAATGTTTGTCTTTTGCTGAATTTCTGTAATATGTATGTTCAAACTTGGAGTTCACCATATTAGAGCTGAACCAAAGACAGAGAGAAAAGCTGAACCATATTACAGCGAAGAATGGTGGTGACGCTTTTTATTCAAGTATAATTTTCTTCTTGTTTCACGTTCTTGGTTTTGGAGCAACTGGTTTAAGTCTTGAAGGATAGACAAACTAAGGTCTGCCAGAGCATATTATGGGGTCCGAAAACAAATATCGGTTGCGTGTTGCGATCTTACGTCAGGCCTAGATTTTCGATTGTATTATATTTCTCAGTATATTATTGTCAATTTTTTGGAGCGTTTCCTTTGTGACTCCATTTCCGCTTAACGAGAAGTTCCAAATTATGAAGTAGAACCAACTTTGATCACTACTTGGGTCCGCATACAATTGTGAGCAAGTCTTTTCGTGTTTGAAAATAAACAAGCCTAAAAGAGGTCACTGTTGTTTGATAGTAATTTAAATACAGTAATGAAAATCACAACCAATAATCTGGTTCCACCAATTCAAAAACTTCGTTCAAAAGTGTGAATATTATATACTTCTCATTAAGTAGAACTGTGCTCTGTGGCCACACTGTAAATCAGATAAGCCCCTTTTCGACATAGTCGAAACTAATTATGCATTGTAAGCTGTTACTATTAGCTTAGAAACTGTTCTATCTTAAACTATAAAACATATTGTACTTTCGTAATGCCATGTGAAGGGGAAATAAATAAATTATGGTTATAATATAACATAAATAATATATGGTTGTAATATAACATCAATAATATATGGTTGTATAATGTATTATATTATCATCGATTTTTATTTACTGTAAATTGTAATTAATGAGTCCCCTATTAGTAATCCAGTTTGAAGTGTGGTCCTACGAAGAACATGTTGGCCCGCTGGTTAATACATGGTTTAAGAAGTTTTATGAGCCGCTAGTAATTTTTACTATGTTGGTGATTTTCCTCCCTTCATTTTTCGGATCACCCCCACCCTCCCCAAAAAATCCGGTATATCTAGTATTGAAAAAAAAAAGTTAATGGCCTTCTGACATGGGAATTGATTTGTATTAACGTTTTTCATTTACTTTTGCAAGATTGGGAAAGTGCAAAAATGTAGTAAGCAAGGAAACAGCATAAAACTACAAGTATTTTTGTTTGTTTGTATTTAAAAACGTTCATTCAGTTCTACAAGGATTTACTTACTTTTGTAAGTATTTACAAGTATCGTTTGTTTCCTTATCAATATTTAATATAAGCTTTGAGATTTGTAATGTTTTAGCATATTAAATTAATCATACCTAATGCACAAGGCCGTACCCAGAGGGGGGGGGGGGTGTAGGGGGGTTTGAACCCCTCCCGAAATGTTGTCTTGACTGGTAAAAACGTAAAAAAAATGGATATAAACAAATTTTGTATGCGCTTTTTGAGTTTTTTTGTGTACCCCCCCCCCGACAAAAAATCTTTGAGTAAAACCCCCTCCCTCCGAAAAAAACCTGGGTATGGCCTTGCTAATGCATAAGAAACGTTCAAAGTGTTTGCAAATTTCAGGTTTATGATCCTGACGAGGATTATTTCCCTCGCGGTGAGTCAATTGCTACATTCCACGGACTGAGACAGCAGGCCGAGAAGGATGTTGCACCAGATGATCCTTATCTCTGTATATCTGACTTTATAGCTCCTGTAGAGTCCGATGTTAACGACTATATTGGAATTTTTGGGGTATCCTGTGGATTTGGAGCCATGGAACTTTCTACTAAGTATGTTGTTTATGATATTGTCTTAATTATTATTGTATGACTAATATTTCAACCAGTCGTTGCTGGGCTCAGGAGAAAATAGGGACTGTCTCAACCAACGCTGTCTGGCATTACCCAGTAGAATTGTAAATATATTTGTTTAAATTTGTTTTCAGATCTTCTGCGTATGCTTTACTATTAGTGGTGCTAGTAGTTTTAATTTGGGAATTTTTTAATAAAAATTTAGATCTAGAGGCGGGAGGGGGTACTTATATTTCTTTTTTGTCTGCTAGGTACATCTTAATGGTTCCTGATGATCCCTATTTCTGTATATTAGACTGCATAGCTCATATAGAATGATATTAAATACTCTATTGGTTCTTCAGAGGTATCCTGAGGTTTGGGAGACTTGGAGCTTTCTACTAAGTATGTTGCCTTTATTATTCGTTCATTCTCACCTATTGTATTCTCAGCAAAATTTTCGGAAGGGAATGGTGTATTGGAGGATTTTCAGGGGGGGGGGGGTAGAAAACGGAAGAGGTTATTTGAGGTGTTCTCACTTCTTTGTCGTTGTCTGCTGCATTTTCAGATAAATCTTTTGGGGAAAAATTGGTACAAGTACATTTTACAGGGGAGGGGTCAAAATAGGCAAAGATGCATTTGAGGCTTAAGCTCACCAATTTTCCTAGAATAAGATTCGACTGATTGTTGTAGATAATTCTTATTCAGAAGTTTCGGATTCATGAAACTGAGTAAGTGCAAAAGTAATGCCTTGCCTTATTTACGTTTGCCTTGGGGCTCACGGGACCGTAATATCAATAATAGAAAGGGTTATTTATTATGATAAAGAAATGAAAAACGCAATAAAGTCGGTCAAGACAAATTATGACGGGCTGTTTTACACATACAAAAATATGCAGTGAATGATTAATATAATCAACGATTATTACTTCAGTTTTTAGTTGCATCCTTTTTCTTTCAACTTTATACCTAAAAAATTGTAAAATGAGAAACAATTATTAGAAAGTTGCTGTATATGCTCTGCTTTCAGCTCAGTGAGGGCTTGGGAACCCATCAACTTTTTAAATAAGAAAAGTTTCTAATCTTCATGTTTAATCTCTGTCGATGTTTCTTTATCTTGCTATTATCCATTAAGTTGTAATTTTGACGAAAATATATACTTACAGAAAGCAGGCTGTTTTTAAACTGTATACCTCTAGTATTACATTTACTGGATTTTATTAGTGACATTATTACAAAGTTTCTTCGAAAAATATGAATCCGTGTAGTTTGTCCATAAGTCTTCGAAGTCTTTTGCCATTTCCTCATAGGTCCTTGTTTCAGGTATGAAAAAGAATCTGATGATTACAACTCAATTTTGGTAAAAGCTTTGGCTGACCGATTGGCAGAAGCTTTTGCCGAGAAACTCCATCGGGATGTTCGATTGAAACATTGGGGCTACAGTAAAAATGAAGATTTAAATCCTGCCGACTTACTGAAAATCAAATATCAAGTAAGTGCTATGTTTTATTAGGTCGGATAGACGACAACAAATAGTAACTTGTATTTTAATTATTTTTTAGGTTCTAAATAACTAAAACTTATTTTATAAAAAGTTTTTTAATCCATCCATCATTTTGCAGAAGGCATGTTAAATGTTTCCAGTGGACTTGTCTAGGGATAGTTTTAAGTTCTTGTTCAACTGACCGTATATTGAACAACTAAATATGCGAAAAATGTGGCTGGGTCCCCACTTTTTAGGTCTATAGAGAAAGGAAGGTTAAGATGGCTAGGCCACGTCATACGGATGAAGGATGATAGATATGCCAAATTTTGTGCTTTTTGGCCCTCCAACTGGGGTCACACGAAAAGAAAATCTTCCCCGAATGAAGTGTCAAAAGGTCACAAGAAGGGATTTAAAAGAAATCGGAGCTTCATATGAGGGGCATAAAACGAAGCTTTGAATAGGCTGGGATGGATGAGGAGCGTGTTCTACCGTTTTGTCCTATGCGTCTTGGTGCTGCAATGAGTTAATAGTAGTAGTAGTGGTAGTATTTTGCAGAAGTGGGATAAAGGGGGATGTAGAAGTGAGAAATGACTGGCTTGAACTGCCCCCTCCCCTCAATTTTTAGTTACATTTTCTGTTGCAAACAAATAACTTCACATAATGCTTGTGATAGACTGAATAGCTTTATCTAATTCAGTGATTTAATAGGATTGAATCAAAAGTCTATCCTTTGTTAAGTGTAATTGTAAAACATGCAAGTCATAAAGAAAATACATCCCTCCTCCCAGCTGTGGTTGAAAGTTTTGAAAAGATCAGGTACCCCCCCCCCCCTGCCTTTGAAAATGTTACATTTCTGCAGTAAACTTCGTATTGTTTACCGCTATGAATGTCAGACAACCCCTTCGTATAAGCTATTATACTGATTTAGTAGAAACGCAACAGATATAATAAAACTGAATAATCAGTCAGGTTAGAGTACTCTAACTGACAATAAAAAAAAAGTAAGTATGACGGCACTAGACCCTTAAGATCCAAACCGGCGGTGCTGATCTCCGTTTCATGGCCCTTCAGCCAGGAAGTGCAGTGGGGGGTTGGGACCGACAATAGTCTAGAAAAAAATGAAGTCTTTTCATTATCATAGTCTTTTATACGTTTTTATGTTTTATTTGGATGTCAGCGCTTAATTTTTTTATTAATTTTTGAATATCTTGTTTTCTTAATATAGAGTTTTTATGTCGTGATTTTCTGTTTTCTTTTTTATATTTTGTTTTCCGTTGAAAAAAAAAATTGGAATTATCTGAATTATAATGGTGTTTGTTGTTTTATTCGTCTTTAATAAACGTTTTACCCTTTTTTGCTTTGCCTTAATGTCTTTCCTGAAAGGTATTGTCATCTAAGAATAATCATTTTTATCTAAATCATATGTCATCTAAAATCATTTTTTTAGCATTATTATTATTACTAAATTTGTGTTGCAAAATTATAGTTGCTTCTTATTTACTTGGTGACATTGTTTTTGTACTTTAATTCAATGTTTTTATCAGTTGTCTCCTAGACTAATTGAGAAAGTGGTATTTTCTGTAGTTGTGATTGAGCTTGAGCTTTATTTTAAAAAAATTGTAAGTTTTTATGAGGACACTTTAGTTTATGCCTATTATTGGCGGCTAGTTGCATTGTGGTCCTTTTTTGTGTTTTAGAATGATTGTTTTTTTGTTTTTTTTGGGGGTGGGGGGGGTCCGCAGAGGATTATCCTTCAAATTCAAAATTTAATAAAATTGAAAAACGTATTTTTCATTTTCCAACATGGAAAATGTTGAAAAAGAAATCAGCATTTTCCCCCGGTTCCTCTAAAAATAGAATGGAAATTATAAATCGAAAATACAAGCACATTTAAGTATATTTAAGAATTAGAAAGATCATCACTAAGTTAAACAAAGCGGGCAGTACAAAATTATTCTACTATATTTTTTATTGAATTCTTAGTTGTAAATCACTGTTTTCTTCTTTTGCTAGTTTTTTTTAGACTACTTAAGACACTTACATAGTTTAGTTTCTTGCTTCACAAACAGTTCTTATTGTCTTCTATAATCAAGGAGGCATACTTGTGCCTCTATAAAGAGGCGACCCACCACAATGTTAAGCGATTTCCGGTCCTAGCGGTCGCAGAGAGACAGCGGTAATCGCATTTTGTAGCCCAAGCTCAAACTAAGAAACGTGCAAAATTTCACCCCCCTCCGACTTTATCTTCATGGGTAAAAGTGGGCCGGAAGTTTCAACCCTCCGACCACAGCCCCCCCCTTTAACGTTGTCTGATTGGGCTGAAATTTAGAGGTGAAGCTTTCCTAGGGCCCGGAAGCCTATCCTCAAAATTTCAGCTCAATCGGATTACTCCTTCCCTGTTTTCCAAAAAACAAATATGGCCACTTAAAGTTCATTTTTTTTTCTTGTTAGCCACGCCTACAGGCCACAGTTGGCAACTGATCCGGGTGAATGAGGACTCATTCCAAGAAGAATTTGACCTTTTAGGGCCTTTTGATATTTTCAGATCGAAAAAATTATCCCCCGAATTTACATTTACGAAAAACCTCGTTTTCCTACAAGAGCCCATGTTAATTTTTCCCACCACAGTCCCCTTTAACGTTGTCTGATCGGGATGAAATTTAGAGGATAAGCTTTCCTGGGGCCTGGGAGCTTATCCTTGAAATTTCAGCTCAATCTGATCACTCCTTCCAAAAACCAAATTGTTTTCCAAAAACCAAATATCAAGTTTTGTGGGGATTTGCTTGCGTCAAAAATAGATTCCACATACTAAAAATACAATTAGAAATGTGTCTCTTTAGTACAGCGGTCGATACTCCTGACTGTCAGGCGGAAGACCCGGGTTCGATTCCCCGTCAGAGGAAATTTTTTTATGCTGAATTTAAAGTTTAAAAAAGAAAATCAGTTTCTTTTTTAAACTATTTGAAAAAAATTGCGTTTTCTAAAGAGTTAAAGAGGCTGAGTTACAAGGTCGACCCTTAAAACACCCTGTCGAGAAAGAAAAGAATAATACACAATCATCTAACAGTTAGTCAAGCAATAATAAGTAATAAACTGTACAAAAATGTGCAGAAATTATTTGAAAAAAACTACGTTTTCTAAAGAGTTAAAGAGGCTGAGTCACAAGTTCGAACCTTAAAACGTACAGGGATTAGTAGGTACAGTTGGGGGGCTGCCGCCCCCAAACCCCCGCTTTCGCAGCCTTTAGATAAAAAAAATATTTTAAACTGAAAGTAAGGAGCGACATTAAAACTTAAAACGAACAGAAATTATTCCGTATATGAAAGGGGCTGTGCCCTCCTCAACGCCTCGCTCTTTACGCTAAAGTTTGACTTTCTCACAACTCTTTTTTTTAAACAATAAAAATTTTAGCGTCAAGAGCGAGGCGTTGAGGAGGGCACAGCCCCTTTCATATACGGAATAATTTCTGTTCGTTTTAAGTTTTAATGTCGCTCCTTACTTTCAGTTAAAAAAAAAATTTTTTATTTAAAGGCTGTAAAAGAAGGGGGTTTGGGGGGCGGCAGCCCCCCAACTGTACCTTCTAATCCCTGTACGTTTTAAGGTTCGAACTTGTGACTCAGCCTCTTTAACTCTTTAGAAAACGTCGTTTTTTTCAAATAATTAGCTTATATATGTCTTTAAAAATTAGGCAATACTGGGAACTCAATTTTTATGAAAAAGAACTTTTTACGCGGTTGTACAATTTTTCGTATTAGTGGGTGCCAATAAAGAAAAAGTGGATAAAAAATCATCAAAATAAGCTGAAAACATATGGCATCAATAAGCCTAAGAAAGTTTCTTTATAAATGTAGTTGTCTTTGGGAGCCAAAAGATTGTGATGTTTGAATTTTACGGATGAAAAGTGATATTAAATCATACTTATTAGTTTTGCTTATTGATTTCACGGATCAATTTGGGAATACTGACGAGAAAGAGATACTGCCTGAAAACTTCACAATTTTGAAACAACCCCCAAAAAAATCTACGGGTTTTTTTATGCCTGTGCTGCTCTAAATAATGTAAATTTGACTAGCATACCAGTTCCATGATTGTCGGGGATTGTGGTTAATTTTGAAAGCTTTTTCATATTTCTGTTGAGATCTATTGTGGTTCGTTTTAGCTCTTATTACTATTATTGTACGAAAATTTATGTCTGCCTTTTAGTGGTGTATATATTCTGTTTTGTAATTTTAGCCGACTTTGTTCTGATCTGATTCTAATTCCAAAGCTGATAAATGAATACAACTATAGGTTCAAAATCTGCTGGGATTTATATTAATTTTTTTGTTTTTATTAAATTATATTTTACTAAATAACGACAAAGACCATACTGTTTTTTCATCATACAAAGAGTAAAGATGATGATGCAACGAGGAAATTTGTAAAGACAGTTAGTCCCAGAAGAAGGCTAACTGAAATGTTTCGGCTATGTATCTGATAGCCTCAGCGAAACAAAAAGTAGAAAAAGGATAAAATTCAACTTACAATAAAAAATGAAGGAAATAAAAATAAAATCAACAATGAAAGAATCCTAGCGTCATTACTCTGTACAAGTTCAGCATTCAGACCTAATCATATCAGAAACAAGTTTCTAGTACAATTCTTGCTTTTTTTGCTGTTAGCCTTTTGTCCTCCTAGATACAAGTTCACTGTGATCGGCCATTCGTTTTTTCTCGTAATATGTTAAATCATTTTAATTCAGTTTTCGTATTTTAGTTGTATCATATTTTTTATTATTTTTTTTTTGTAAAAATTCATCTAGCAGTAGAGACTGTCGGATCCTTGCCCCCCCCCCTCTATAGGCAATAATGTCCAGTCTATTGATAATAAAAGACTAATGTGGTGTATCTCAAAAGGGCGCATTTATTTTATGTCTTTCTACGTAGCAAATAGGGAAGTCAGAATATTTTCTGATTGGATTACATACTACGTTTGCCGTTTAACCCTGTATAGAGAGTCCCAAAAATGAACTGCAAATCGTCCATTTGGGATATTATCATCGCATGGACTTCTCCAATCTGTAAGAAAAGGTCTCAGATGGAAGATACAAACTTTTCTCTTGGAGAGGATCAAAACCCTGTTTAACTTAGAAAAAAAAAGTATATGTCACAAAACATAAAACTAGATATCCATCAAACGCCGAGAGAAAAAAACGACGCGTGCAATATCTTGCCGTAACATGACAGCCACCAAGAAAGCTCCTGACAAATAAGAGCTAAATGAACATATTACAAGACTTTGGTTGAATAGTTCTGAAACATTACTTAAAGAGAAACGAAAGGGAAAAAGAAGATATGGATTGGTGTATCAGCATTTATGAATCTTCTTTTGTTTATATTTTTATTTTCGCTATAGGGAATAAGGCCAGCCCCAGGTTATCCCAGTCAACCGGATCACACTGAGAAGCTCACAATGTGGAGACTTATGCAAGCAGAGCCAAGGACGGGTATTCGTCTTAGTGAGTCTTTAGCTATGGAGCCGGCAGCTTCCGTTTCAGGGCTGTATTTTTCTCATCCTAAATCAAGTTACTTTGCTGTTGGTAAAATTAAAAAGGATCAGGTGAGCTTTTATATCTTTAATCTATTCGTTCTTCATACTTTCAAGTTAAAATAAAGTAAATGCTATTTGGTTATAAACAGCATAAGCAATTTTTCGTAATATTCTATGATAGATTACAATAATTTCAAGTTTAAATGGTCTCTGATAACTTAGTCTCTTTTCTTTGACAATAGATCCTGAACCAGTAAGAGAGAAAATTTAATATATATTTGGCGAATTCGTATTTATTTGATCTAAGGGTATCTACTGCTATGCTAAATAATGCCTCCCTTCCCCTCTTACGAGTTAGATAAACGAGTTTATCTACGGTACGTTACCCGTGAACTTTTTCTTAGGAAAACGTGAGAAACTGGATTCAAAACATTACCAGTTTTTTCCTTAACCTCATTGTAGTTTCTTGAATGAGTTTTGTAAACCGCTTTGTCAACAACTCCACAAAGAAAAAGGATAAGTTGTCAAATTTAGGTTTTTAAGAGGCCTCTGTGACTCATGACAGCCCACCTATCGTACTGGAAACTCACATGTTCAGCAAATAGAAAAAAAAGACCGTGAGGTACAATGGCATCTTGAAATCTTCACCTTTTCATTTCCTAAGAAAAACTACGAATATGTTTGAGAAAGTTTTTGAAGATCCATTGGCAATGCTGTTACTTTTGCAAAGCTGTAAAGGAGAGCCTTTATATTATCCAAGTGTACTAAGCGTCCATGGCGAAACACATAATAAGGTAATACCCAGGATATATTCTAAGGTAAGTATTGACTGGCCTGATAGCCTGTATATAATATTCAACTTACTAGAAAAGAAGCAAATATCTGCAACCCCCCAATTTCCAATTAACGTCGTCAGTACTTTTGCAAATAAAGGTTGTCAGAAACCGGTACAAACGACTAAGAGGTGCTACGACTATGATCATGCCCAACACCTGTTTTTTTCTAATTACCGTTTTTCAATATGTTTATTTGTAAAGTTTTAAAGTTCTTAGTTTCATGATTTTTACACTACTAAAAAAGGGTGAAGCTAGGGTTTTTAGTTTGGAGGGGGGGGGTATAAACAATATGCCGGCCAAATCGTCCAGTGCACCGACAAATGCGAACACACAGGTTAAATTCATGCGCCAAAAACGTCCTAAGTTCCAAGGCGTCGGCACGCAATGCCGACGCCTTGGAATTTGGGGGTGGGGGTCTCCCCCCCCCCCGCTTAGCTGTGCCCCTGCTACTAAACCACACAATAAGATGGTTTATTGTTAGTGTTGCTAACCTTCACCTAACCTAAAAAATAATTCAGGATAATTTTGCAGTAATCAGGTTCAAAACATGGCTGTCCAGTTCATGGGGTGTACAGAGCCATGAAATACCTGTTGGGTACAAAATTGCCACATTAACGCTAAATTCATTTAGAAAAATAGTATTGATAAGGGTGATCATGGGGCTGGGTATCCTTTTTTCTGCTGTAAAAGGTAAAATAAAGTTTGGAAAGTTTGCCAAATCTTTCGTAGGGAGTTTGTTTCACACGCAAATTTTGCGCCAACTTACGCTCGTTATTTATTTTTCATATTTTTATTTAGTGTTGTATAAACTGTTTTGTACGATTGCTGTCTAAAAAAAAACTAATGGTTTACGACACCGTATACCATAGGCATGTTACCAATGCATGGCAAAAGTTTGGATTCGGTTTTGGTTGCATTAGCTTCTTTATTAAAAGTTTATTCACTTCTAAAGATATTCGTTTAACTTATATTCAACAATATATTAAAATTTATATTTAACATATTAACGTAATGTGGAAGAGATAAAACTTCTAACATTTTATTTTTTATCATGTTGTAAATCACACAACTTCATTTCTTCAGAGAGTAGGCTTTAACATATTTACCATTTCAAATTAAGTGTTAGAAATGGTCCAACAATAAATAGAACAAATAGATTCTCAAACATATTTCCTATTATTTGGTACGACAGCATATTCCAAATGCCCCAATGCCGTCTTTTTATTGTCCCCCATCATTTCTTTGGGGGTGGGGTGAGAGGAGATGCAATTGAATATTTGAACTTAATCAATAAGAAATAGAGCAAATATACGGTTAAAAATTTTGTCCGTCATTGTTATGCATAGGCATATTGAACACACCCAATTCTGTCAGTTTGTTGTCTCACATTTTTCTTTCTTTCTTAAATGAATATTTGAACTAATTCAGCACTAAAAATATAATATATGTGTAACTGAATAGCAGGTTATGCTGCTTAATTTAATTTGGTCTGCATTAACTTGGCACGAAGACCTTCAACTGAAAAATTGTCATTGTTACTTATGTCGCGAGGGGGAAACAAAGAAGTTGAATAGTGTTTTCTTTTATTTCTGTAGCCCGTATTCCCTTTACTGGATTTAGGTTCGAATCCTAGTGTATCCAATTATTTGGTTTGGGACGGGGATCTGTGGCGTGACTCTGTAAGCTCAGCCAGAGTCGACCCAGTTCTAAATGGGTATCTGGAGAAATCTAGGGAAGGTAAACAGGTAGGGTGTGCGAAAGCACAGGATGGTTGACCCCCAACCCCCCATTGCACTTCCTGGCTGAAGGGCCAAGAAACGGAGATCAGCACCGCCGGTAGGGACTGTAAAGTCCAATGCCGTATTCTTTACCTGTTTTACTTTTGATAATTTTTTTTACATATAAATTACGTAAAATAAGGTTCGTTAAGCCAACTCCAACTTCCAACACATGTATGTATATAAATAAACAACAACAAAACAATAATCATCTTTTTTATGGTTTTCACTTTTCAGTATCGACATTTATACCATTAAACATTCAAGTGTATGACTTAGATGGGATGTCGTAGTGAAGTCATGGGTTCCTCGGACAAGGGTAAGCTTCTAGAGCTCATGCCATGCTATTTTCTTGCTCTTTCATGTCTGTTCAAATAAGGAAATCAATTCATGTGGCCAAAGAGCTGGAGTTTCTTATTAGTAAGATGAATTTAGTGTAATATAATAATGGATCTCCATAAGTAGTTGAAAACGTCACTGAACTCATTGTCTGTTTTTCCTTCAGGTTATGGATTATGCCACCCGTAAAAAGATGTCCGTTGAAGACGTTGAGAAGTGGCTTAGTGTGTGCCTTGCCTACTAGGCAAATCTATTTGTTGGGCATCATAATACTCAATCGCTGGTCATTTGACTTCAATTCAACTAAAAATAAGGATATATACGTCTGTAAAATGAAAAATGTGCCAAATTGCATACTTTGGAGAGCCTGTAAAATTGAATCTAGGAATATTCCGCCAAGTGTGTTCTCTTATTAAGGTTATGTTGTTGCCCAATACTATTATTTAATGATCCCAACCCCCTACTTATGCTATTTTTTTTTTAACCAGTGCCATTTATGCCTTGTTTTATTATTTTATTTACATTACTTTGATAAAAAGGCATGAAGTTGGCTTTGTTTTAATTTTGCAATTGAAGCCTAATCTGTGTTTTGTTACATTTAACACAAGTGCCATAAGAGATCCCCTCGTAGTTGTAAAAAAAACAACACAAATTATTAGCAAATGTTAATCTGAAGGCTCTGCCATTTTCAATTTCAGTTTGTAATCACAAGATTCGTTCAAAGGACCCCACCCCTGGAAAAATAAATAATTTTTAACCTGAAAATGTTTTTCTTTTTTTTTTCTTTTTTTTCCTCCTGCTTGCCCCGCCTTAAAGGTCAAACCTGTGTCAATTTATGGTTTTTATTGATTGCAAATGCTTCTTTGAGAAACTTATATAAAAAAGACTAGTGAAGTTAAAATTAATTGATGATTCTTTAAGATCCACTAAATTGAAGTTTTGAGATACCTGTTCATGTTACAATTTGTCTACTAAACATCAAATTTCTAAATAAACCACTTTCCAGATGCAAGTTCAAACTTGACAAAACATGGCTCGTATTCTGAATCAACGCATAGTTTTCCATTGTATTTTCCTAAAAAAAAATTCTAAAAAGTAGGGCTATTGTTAGACGAGTTTCATTGCTTTACTTGTAGGCCAATATAATGAGAGCACGAACTATCTACCGTCGCTCCTGAATTGCGCGTTGGACTTCGGTGATTCAGCTCTGAGTTCAGAAAGAATTTTGGAAAAATGCAGATTGTTGTTTTTTTTATCCTAAATCTTTGGTGTCAGGTCATCTACCATTCAAAGTTGCATCTACTATTTTTACTCATCTAAGATAATTGCCAAAAAATCATTTGCTAAACTGTTCTCATTGAGAGGATCAGCAGGGTGTTGAAAATGTCAGATACGACCTATAGGTATGGCAGTCACTAAATCTTCATTATCACGGTCAGGACAAAATTAGACATGAAAGTCACCGTAATTCTTTCTTTTTCAATTTTGAGGCTACATATGTAAAATAATTTATAGGCGAATCTGAAATTAAGTTGGGAAGCGAGAATATTCAAATAGGTATGCTTATATTATTATGGAGAATCAAATAAACGTTCATATAAACTTATAGCATGCCCATTTAAGTTTAAATTTACGTCCAATGGGACAGGTAAATTTTATGGAGAGTTAAAAAAATGTTTTTTTTTTTGAAAAATAAACTCCACAATCCTTATAAATTGTAATTTGACTCGCTCAAAACGTTTTATGCTCAATCAAAATGGGAAACTAACCAAGTTACTCTAATATTGAAGGATAGCCACATTCGCTTTACTGACTGATAATAAATTTTATATCATTTGTTGTCTATGCGACAGCACATCCTCTTAATCATAATATGACTGCATGTACCGTTCGTTGGATTCTTTGGTTATTATGTATGTCTTCTTCTCATCGAAGGGATCGCTTTTTTCCTCCATTTGCAACTAATTGTGCGTAATTACGTTTTCAAAGCTGGCCCAATATATAATACCCTGTTTAATTTGTTGTCTATTTGCTCTTATTATTTTAATGTGGATACGCTTTTATCATTTTGATGAGTGAAGATTTTTGCTGGTTAATCTTTTCTAAATTGGATGTAAAACTATGAGTGGGAATGGCAAAATGAAGGTTAAGGTTTCAGTTACAACGCATTGATCAACTATGCAACAACTCTCCTAACAAATCATCCTAACTATAGACTCCCTTTTCAAAACAGAAAAAAAAAATCCCTTTATACCAACTAAAAATGAATTAAGGCAATCAAATACAACAGGTTACTCTCCGGGGCATACTACAACACAAATAAAAACAAAACAAAATACAACGCACGTCTCGCTTGTAGGATGCTCCCCCTCCATAGGAGAATCCTTTGGCGTTGGCTTCAACTACATTCCAAATTCTATATTACCGCTTCAAGCTTCCAACAAAAAAAAAAATAATAATAATAATAGGCTAATAATAATAAAAACAAAATAAATACAACATGAACCATTCTTCCCTACGAAAACCTCAACAAACAATAAAACATATTCTGAAACAACACAATACTTATTTAGGAAGAAGGGTTCAAAATTCCTAATGAATTACCCATAAACTTTAAATTTCCAAATAAAATTCATACTTTACTTTAGTTGATGCAATATACTATTGCATCAACACTATACAACAACTATTGAACTTACTCCTCTCTTTATTTTAATTTGAAAACAAAAAGCGATTTTTTTTTATCTGAAGTAGAAAAAAGGAAGATGATTTTTTTGGAAATTTTCTTTTGATTTTTGATATCCTTAACAGGAGCAAGATTTGATTTTTAAATAAAGTTAAAGAATATCTACTTTTGTCAAGTACTCTACTATGTTGAATAGCTCCTTTAGTTTATAGCAATGTGAAGTTTTTGTTTTCTATGATATTGAAGTTGGTCTATCATGGTGCTATATACGTCCCTATTTGTTTGTAAATTCCGTTCAAAGATTTATTTTAGTTTTGCTTAAGGAAGAAATTTGTAAACTATCCATGTAAAATCACTAAATTAGCGTTTAAAGTGGCTTTCGTACTGTGCACGTAATTATATTATGTTACGTTACGTTTAGTGCAAACCTTTACACTTAAGTCCTTTCACACTAGGCTAACAAAAAATCCCTGTACCCATTAAAATTATCGTCTAAAATCGTCACAATCATCATTAACGAACTATTCAAAATTAAAAAGGTGAATTGGAGATGAAGATTCAAGCTTTGATCAGGCGTGACAGGCTTTCTAAGAAAAAGCGTATTTTAAAAACTCATCAATTGCTCATCCTGAAATTAAACAATGTTGCTGCTATATTGACTTTCCATTTTGTAACATAAACTTTGCGTACCAAAAAAAAAAAAAAAAATGAGAGCGTTTACTTAGCACTGCCTACGTTACTTGCAAAATTCTCTCACAGCGTAATATAATGTCTTATTCTAACGGGAAAGGTTTTTAAGCATAGTGTGAAAGGGCCCTAACGACTGTGAACACTCAAGTAAGGATAATCTTCATTTGGACATAAATAAAGGATTGTTTTGCTTTGTTCGAGTTTAAATTTTGGAAAATTTTCCAAAACAAAGGGCAAAATTTTCCAAGAAAATACAAAAGTTTTCTAACCGATGGGTAATAAAAAGTGAGAAGAAAGTTATCTCGGGTCAAGCTCTACTTCCACACTTGTGGATTTGGGCTCTGGATGGTGATTAGTTTCTGATATTTTTTCTTCTTTTTTTATGCTTCTTTTGTGCCTTATGAGGAGTGACTGTATCAATTGTCAAAAGGCCAGTGATGTGAAGTTCTTATTGTTGAATTTGATTGTTGATTTTTGAGTTTACTTGGGTTAGTTTTCTTATAGCTTTAACGATACGGGTGCTAGGTTTCTAATTTTTGCTACATTTTTATTGTGATTGTTTAATAAAGATTTGGCATTGCGATATTTACAACTCCTTTATTAGGTTCAAAATGACGATAATAATTAAATTATCGTACGTATGCTAAAAATAATGGAGAATCTATTTATTAAACAAAAATGAATGAATAGACGACGCGTTATTAGTGGAACACGGTCACGGCTCAAGTTAAGTGTCTCTCTCTTAAATAAATTGCTTCGAGTCTCTTCTTTGTCAACTGACTGCCATAATATCCTTTGTCTGCTTGTCTTGATATTGGAGTAATTTTTGTGTTTATATCTGTTTTGATGGAGTCTTGGCTGAGTCGAAAGAAATTAGTTAATTGGACAGCAGGAATTTACTTTAAGGGTATGTGTGGAGTGGTCAGCGATAAAAGCTTATTTACTAGCTGGGTGGTTAGTGCACTGGACTTGAAATACTGTGAACAGGAGTTCCAGTCCTGTGTCGCTGGTTGTTTGGTCGGGAACGGGGGCATTGATTTGACTTTGTCAGAGTCGACCCAGCTCTAAATGGGTACCCGAAGAAATCTGGGGGGGGGGGGAATATGGGAAGCGTTGTATGATTTGCCCCATCCACGTTTTGTACCCCCAGCCGAAGGCAGTGAATCAGAAGACCGAGGCCTGCTTAACGCAGACCATTGGTCAGCATGCGAAGTTTTTTTTCATGGGGTGGGGCGCGCCTCCACCAAAATGGATGACACTGATGAACTATAAGATAGAAATTGTTCAGAATTGTTGAACTATCAGAATAGATAGAAATTGTTCAAGAAAAATCAATATATCCCAAAATTTAGAAAATAGCAATATCAAAAACAGTAATAAACTAACAACGGTCAGAGGGGTGCTATTAACACTAGTCTTGGTTTCACTACAAGAGTAAACAGGGGGATTCTCTACTCTTTGATTAAAGAGTTTCTCTTCATCATAAGTTCTAACTTAGCCCTTTTTCGCGATAGTTTCATTCTATCAAGATAACAGCAATTTTATATGCTTGTGTATGAATCCTTTTTTTCTACTTTTTCGTTATGCATTAATGATTTTATTGATAGTTCAAGGATTAAATTTCTTCTGTTTCTATCCCTGTTTTACCTGGTAAAAACAATATTTCGTAAAAAAAATCTATTTATTATTTCTTATACCTTTCCCTTGTTCCGTATTTCTAAAATGCCTTCAGAAACATTGATAAGGGAAAAGTTCCGTGCATGCAACTCCTTAAGAAGAACATTATTTTTACCTCTAGTTTGTCAAGGGCTGTCACGCCATTCTCTATCCTTTTTTTCTCTTAACTAAAATATCTAGTGATCCCAAGCTTTTACATGAAAATATTATTATCCAAAATATGTAACATACTTATATAGTATTTTTATTGTTGGTAGAATTCTCATATTTGATAAATTACATTTTGTTGGAATGTGTTTGCATCTTGCCATTTGCACATAGGGGGGGGGGGTTGCACGGGGGTTTCAACAAAACTTGATTGGAAGTAAGTCATTAAATTCTTATCCTTCCGAAATTTAACAGAAAAGGCTGTTGGATATCAGTCAAACCTGTTGAAGGTAGGACGAAGTGTCCTAGTTGTGCTTTTTAGGGTCCTGATCTCAGACACCTGATCCTATCTTTTCGGGTGAAGGGTTTCCAGAGAAGGTTTATTAGATCACAAATATTTTAGGAGGTGAGAGCAAGTGCCCTAGGTTGGTTTTTCAGGTTTCTGGATATAGTCCATCATCTGCAGGGAAAGGGTCTCTAAATTTCTGTCATCAGGTTATCTGCTACAATGGATTGCTGAGTCTCAACAAAACTTTGCTGAAGTAAGTGTTCTAATACTGTCTTTTGGGAGTTTACACCTAGTTAAATGTGGGTAGGGGCTCCCTAAATACTCGTTATCGGCACGTTTATCAGTCTGAAATGAACAAGACTTGGTTGGAAGCAAGAGATAATGCCCTAGTTATACTCCTTGCGAATAAGAACCTAATCCAAATTGTGGAATTTACCAACTAAACTTAATAAGAAAAAAATTGATGCCATAAATCTGCCTTTTGAAAGTCAGGGACCGATGCAACCTCTTTGAGAAGAAAAAGAGGCGACACTACTTTCTTTTTGAGCAATGCATCTTCCAAAATGGATCGTATATCTTAAAAATTCCAATGGGGAGTAAGAGCTGGTATTCCTAATTGCGACTTTTGGGAGCATGTGTCTGTTCTGACCTTTTTGGGTGCAGAAAAATGAGTGCTCAAATTCTCGTCGTTAGCACTTCGACCAAAAAAGGACATTGAACCCCAGTCAAATTTGGTGGGAAGTAATAGCTATCGTCCCTATTGCGCTTATTGGTGTCTAGATGCAATCTAACATTTGTAGTAGTGAGGGCCCAAATTCTTGTCATCATGACATCTAAAAGAAACGGCTGCCGGATCTGAAACTAACTTGGTTGAAATCGAGAGTATGGTAGTCTTGTCTTTTGAGGTCCATAACTGATCCAATTCTTGCACAAGAAGGGGGTTCTTGCATTTTTTTTAATTATGAAAATTAGCAGAACAAGTTATTAGATGTAAATACACCTTGCTTTAGAGTAAGAGCCGGTGTCCTATTTGTGGTTCTTAGAATCCAAGGCCGGTCCTGATTTTGTTGTAAACAGGAAGGAGAGAGGGGGGCTAAATCCTAATGAGTCGTACATCTGCCAAAATGAGCCGTTGGATCTCAATTGGAGGTCAATAAACTCTTATTCATCTCAGCAGTGGCAGATCTGGGGGGGGGGGGGAGGGGCCTCCCAAGATTTTTTCTGGTCCCCTCTTATCCTGTTTTTTCCTCTTTTTTTACTCTTTTTTTTAGAATAAATTTGTCAATTTGGTCAATTATTGGCGACCTTGTCACATTGGACCTCCCCAAAGATTTTGCTCTAAATCCGCCTCTGCATCTCAGTATCTACCAAAAGCGACCCTACAATCTCAACCCATCTTGAGGGGTAGCAGCGAACACCGTAGTTCGAGGATTTAGGATCAATTTGTCCTATGTAAGGGGGGTGGGGGTCAAAGGTCAATTGTACTCATCAGAATATATGTCAAATTTGGCAGTTGTATCAACAAAACTTCGTTAGAAATAACAGCTAATTTCTTAGATATACTCTTCAGGGCCAAGCATCGATTGAATCGATTTGAACTCTTTAGGGGGGGGGGGGGGCTCGTAAATTTTTGTCATGAGCACTTCGATCAAAAGGAGATTTTGGATTCCAGCTAGACTCGGAGGAAATTAAGAACTGGAATCTGCTTGTGAACGCTGGCAGGAGAGGCAGAGAATACCCCTCTCCCAGGAAACAAGAAGACTAAAAAAGTGTGTAACTCTAGATAAAAATGAGAACTATTCTTAATCTTCATCTGGATCCGTAAGAGGGATCTAATCGATCTAAATTAGATTAAGCCCCCGGAAAATACCCCCCTCGCGGAAAATACCCCCCCCCCCCGGTAAATACCCCCGTGGAAAATACGGCTTTCCAAATTTGAGAATTTTATTTGAGTTTTTTTTTATTTCTGTAGGGGGAAGGAATTTTGGTACTTGCGTATTATGCGCCATTCACTCAAATTTACGCTACGTAAAACTCAAGAACTAACTGGTTTCTTCGCTAGTGTTTGTTTCAGCTCAGCGCGAGACAAGACAAAGACAAGTGATAGGATATATGGGAAATACATAATTTGGGCTCTATATTTGCACCTAAAGAGGGGGGGGGGGGTAAATTATTTGGACAGTTTGAAGTCAGTAAACAATTCTTTCTAGGTATGTGGCCACTAAAAAATTACAGAAGAATAGTGAGGTATCTGGAAATTTTGTTAACTAAAAAAAAAAAAAAAAAAAATCCAGTATTAAGTAATGTAATGTTTCATTTAAGTGTTTTTCCTAGTGTTAAGTTTTTTTTTTTTTCAATGACCGTTTTTCCAAGTATTAAGTACTATTATTAGGTTAATGTAGTGTTTCATTTAAGTGTTTTATGATGATCGTTGATCAAAGTTTGTTATTTTTGCCTTTCATTTATGTTATTTTACCGTGTTCATGGCCGTATATTTGGCTTTAAAATACACTTATCTATCTAATTTAATATGCAGAATAATTGTACCAAACGCATTTTGAATGTAGACCCACTATACATACCCCCTCCCCCCTAATGTGCAAATCTATAGCCCAAATTTATTTCTAAAGTAACGAAGAAACTAACGAAAAAACCGGTGTGTTCTTAAATTTTACACAGCGTAAACTTGAGTGAATGGCACATAATACACAAGTGCCAAAATTCCTTCCCCCTACGGAAATCAAAAATAAAACTCAACTAAAATTCTCAAATTTGGAGAGCCTTATTTTCCACGGAGGGGGGGGTATTTTCCGTGGGAGATATTTACCAGGGGGAGTATTTTCCGCGGGGGGGGGATTTTCCACGGGAAGGTATTTTCCGGGGGCGTATTTTCTGCGGGGGGGGGGGTATTTTCCGGAGGGTAAACGCCGGCCATCGATGTGACCCAAGGGTTATAGTGTTGCAGCAACACTTCACGGGGATTGGCACCGGAGGTCTAGTTTACATTAGGTGCATGGATAGAATATTATTCTCGTGATCGGACAACAAAAATTATGTACTAGAAACTAAAAACGTGAAACATCGTTGAAGAGATAATGTCAGTCGTTGAAGAAAATTCCAAAAAGGAAAGAACTGCTTCTTTTATTTAACAGAAAAGTACTGAATGACGGTCTGTTCTTACACAATTCATCTATTTCAGCGAAAAGTATATTATTTTTTAGCATGTTCATTGTTTCATCTTTTACTTGACTTTTATTCTTTTATTGTAAATCTAAACAAAGGCTACCAACCATGAGGTCGAGGAGCCCCTCCCCTCTTTAATGCAAAAAGCATTTAGGTCACAAAATAAATTCACTGATTCTAAATACATTACTCTTTTCTGACCAAAAATATTGTTTTGTAACCTTCGCCTTTACTCCTGCAGTTTTTAGCTCATCCTCAAAGGTATTATTAGTCCGGGTGCCAGACCACTATAATGTGACAACTAGGTGGTCAGAAAGACACAGTCAGTTTGACAATAGTTTTCGACTATATCGACCACGCTGAATCCGAATATGGATGGGGTAAAGTTGGAGATCACAGCTTGACCTTGTAAAAGCAAAAAAAACACCCTTTTTAGGCCTATAAAACGTGTACAGACTGTTTATTTTTTTTCTAAGGTTGTACCACTCCGATTTAGCGGTGCAACATCTCAATTTGGTCCTAATATGGTCTTCTCGTACAATATGTTAATTTTTTTCCGATATCTTGCATAGCCCAGGAACTATAGGCTAATATTTATTAATTTTCCCCAAAAATCTCAAAATTCAAAGGTTCATTTTTAACTAAACCGCGTATCTCGGACCTTCCTACAATTTTTGTGTTTTTCATTCTTTTCCAGAATTTAACTTTTGCATTTAGCTTCTAATTACCATAAAGTTGAAAGCTTAAACTGCTCGGTATAGCCATCTAGAACTTTTTGAAAAAGTGTAGGCCTAAAAATATATGCTAAAATACATTTGTCCAAATGATGATGTGACACATCTTTTATGCTAGAATTTAACGCCAAATCCGAATATGAACTTTACTTCGTACCCCAATCTTAACTTCGTTTGTTATAGGCTAATTACTTATTTTTAGGCCTAAAAATTTTTTTTTTATTAATGGTATTGCAGGACATGTTTTTATACCAAATTTTGACGCCGAGTCCAACGGTAGTGTTAACTTGGTCATCGTTTTTCAATTTTAGTTGCTGTATGCTATTTAATTTGCTATAAACTCCGATTTTCTTAAAAGTATAGTTGTAAATCCAGAATATAATCAACCTACGAAGCTTTATAAAGTAGTAAACCGACACGGAAGAACCAGGCTCAACCGAAACTGAAAGCTTAAACTTTTAATATGATTAAAGAGTGTTTATCATTTTAAGTACTGTAAGTAAAGCTACAGGTAAGGCCTGTCAAAATAAAATTCCCGTACATCCCAATGAGTTTCCTCAGACATACAAAAAAAATCCTGTTAATCCTCGTCCGAATCGTCATTGCCGGCACCACATCGCAAACCACATGCGCAAAGAATGTCGCATGGCTTTATCCCCAAACAAGGGCACTTTTTACCACACACAGTTTTACAGTAACAAAAGGTTGAAGCCTTGTTGACAGATGGAGGCAGGAGGCTAGCGCTGAAGTCACTGGACTGACCCCTAAAATGTCGTGATGGGTCCAGTCAAACTCAAGTGGGTTGAAGATATAGGGCTTAGGAATCACAGCCTGAAGAATAATGCTCCACTGAAGTATAGCTCTCTTGACGTGATATACGAAAGAATCACCTGTTGGGGGTAAGCTGTTCAAGTTCTCTTTTCTGGGAAATAAATGAATTCGAAGGTCATTGAGAGAATTAAATTCTGACTGTTTTTTGCTATATACCGATACAGTCAATTTCGTTTATATACGCTAAGATTTCGGGCTCGTACATAATGATGTTTTTGATATCACTCCTCACTTTCTGTGTAAGATCAGCAATTTCTTGTATGAGCTGTGATTTAACAGCAAATGTAGCAAATGTTTTTTGCCCTTCGAGAAGAAAAAATTGACCGTATCACATCCACAAATGAAATTTAGCAGCCGTATTGACTCTACAACAGCCTACGATGTTTTGTTCGCAATTTCATGGATCGTAAAGACTTTGTCATGGAACTGAAAGCAAAGCACGGGGTCATAGCCTGGGTCACACCTGCAAAGGAATGTTTTGCGATTGTTCTGTAATAAAATGACAACAATGTTTGTTTCATTTGCTTCAGCAATTACTTGGGAACATCCATATCTGTAGCATTCGGCAACATGAAAAGCAGCACGCGTGTCTGCTTCTTCATGTATGCTGCACAAGTTCGCTTCGTAGTCTGGGTTTGGATCTATAGTCATTTTGGATGGGACCAGTTTTAGCACCTTTATTATATCACTGAATCCACCAGAGAGGTAAATAGTAAATCTTAATTCAGAAAGACAGACATGGCTCCACAATTCAAAAATACATTCGATAAGTCTTGCCTTACTCTCTGACTGCATAATCAAAATAACCCAGTTTTCTAGCACCATGCTCTTCCTAACGATAAAACTCTTCGTCACTGTATTTCCTCTCCGCTTATGACATCCACTACTGTCTTTTAGAACAATAGGATTCCCGGAAATGTTTACAAGGCCGAACACTCCGTCATACCGATCAGCTACAATATGCAGCTCGGTTGTAGATTTTGGGAGTCAATTTAAGAGCCTTGCAACGATTCGTATCGAAAATGCCTCAACAGTTTTGGTTTTGCCTGGCACTTGCAACCGGATTAACGGCATGAAATCTACCACCACACCAGTTCCCGTGACCGTGTTAATCGGTACTTCGCTAGGCCAACTTTCTAAACTTGCAGAGGTGTGAATGAACTCGAGAAAACTTGACTTCATACCTGATCGAAGTTTTATACGTTCACTAGCAACTGCTTCAAATATTGCTGGGGCGTAGGGCAAAATTTTGTGTGGCATTATCTTACTCAGCATCTCAAGCGTAGATCCTTGACTAGTGCCAGCAGTAACCAAAATCATTTTAGCAGCTTCCAACTCAGCATAAACGCTGCTACCGGTCTTGGTCGTTGAACGTTTGGGCTATTTTGTATCAAAATCCATAGTCTTTACTTTAACTTTGGAAAAGGGGTTGGGTTTTCAGTCGAAGTATGCTTCCAATGCTTTTAAACCACTAGCACGTGCGCTCAGGAGGCTCTTTGCCACTGCTTCATCAGTGATTTGATTTGAAATGATATTCACCAATGATTCCTCATCACATGTAAAGGGATCAATATGGTCTTCGACAACAGGGACCACATTACTGACAAGGTTTTCTCGGCGCTTCTCAAAGGTTCCATTTTTGCTTCCTTCACCATCAAATTCACTCATGCTCTCAATTCCAGCAAGTCGATAAAGGGCAGAGGAAACCTCAGCACAGAATGGTATGGTGGTAGTCCACTTGGCAACTGCCATTGAGTTCAGTGTGATTCTCTTTATCCCTCCCTTTTGTATTGATTCAAGGTTGAGTGTGGATTCCAGTGAATGGTCTGGGGAAACACAATTCATCTTGCAATTTTTCCGCTTCACGTTGAATAGTCCTTTGACAAAAATATCATGCAAGCTAGGTGGCACGGTTTTCATGTCATTCAAATACTGGAGTAGGCATATAGTGTACTTATAATGCCCCGCAGCTGTCAAATATGGCAACATGAGGGTTACACCAATAATATGACCTTCCCAGTCTCCCCCACGCTCTGCAATCAGGAGCTGGAGAAGACTCAGCACATTCATATACTCCATCCACAACTTCGTTGTAAGGTTTTTGTCACGCGACTTGTTGAACTGGTTCATCAAAGGCTTCATAGATTCCAGGTGTTTGTCTAGGTTGTCAAAGGAGCCTCCGCAATTCATGGACGCAGACATTAAATCTGACAGCTCATCAAAAGTACTTTTTTCTTTGTCTGATTCAATGTAATACTGTTCAAGAGCATTCCAAACAGATCCCATGGTGTACTACTGCAGGGGTGAAGTAGTACATTATGTTGATGGTAGTACATAAGACAAGTAATATCCCTGACTGTAGGCTAGGGTAGGCTATGCCAAATGATAGATAAACACAGCATTTGGTATAGGGTATCCAAAATAACGGATTTGTAGTAGATTGGCTTACGGTGGTCTAAGAAACATCAAGACTAACATACCCTAAAAAATCCTTCATCTAACTTAGCCTAATGACAGTATAGACGAAGTATAAATAGAAATGTCACAACATGTTCATCAAACAGTTTGAGATAAAACTCATTCTTAATTCCAACCTGGTCTTGAGTTTTCATCTTCAAGCCTATTACTCATTTCCAGCAATCTGAAAGTTATTTAGCCTGCCTGTCCATGACATTATATAGTTACATAAGGCAGGCATTAGGTGTCGTTCAGTTCCTATTCTTAGCTCTAACCGCTAACAGTACAGATTCTCAATCACACTACCAACCTCAAGTTTAATCAGCAACAGAGTTCAAAAAATTTTTGTATTTGTTGATAGTACTTCGGGGTTGTTACCCACTGTACACTTGACATAAACAATGTTTTCAAACACTCACAATCACTTAATCTTTCACGGCTATATTGAAAGGCTGGCTTAATAGAGGGCAATCTTTGAAGATGACCAGGGCAGGTTCTTGGCTTAGAATTTATAGGGAGACAGTCACTGTCTCATTATTCAGCAGATAAACTGAAGATCAGCCACCATTTTAAACTCATTTTGAATAAAGACAAAAAAAAGAGTTGATATTTGGTTGAAAAGTAAGTTTCATATTCGGATTGGGTATTAAATTCTAGCATAAAAGATGTGTCACATCATCATTTTGGAAAAAGGAATTTTTGCATATATTTTTTGGCCTATACTTTTTCAAAACATTCTACACGGCTTCACCGAACAGTTTAAGCTTTGAACTTTGCGGCAATGTGAACCTAAATACGAAAAGTAAATTCTGGAAAAGAATGAAAAACACAAAAATTATAGAAAGGTCCGAGATACGTGGTTTAGTTGAAAATGAACCTTTGAATTTTGAGATTTTCGGGGAAAATTAATAAATATTAGCCTATAGCTCACGGCTTCACCCATAGCACACATTCTACACGGCTTCACCGAACAGTTTAAGCTTTGAACTTTGCGGCAATGTGAACCTAAATACGAAAAGTAAATTCTGGAAAAGAATGAAAAACACAAAAATTATAGAAAGGTCCGAGATACGTGGTTTCGTTGAAAAGGAGCTTTAGAATTTTAATATTTTCGTGTAAAACTATTAAATATTAGCATAGATCTCCTGGGCTGCACAAGATATCGGAAAAAATTTAACATATTCTATGAGAAGACCATATTAGGACCAAATTGAGATGTCGCACCACAAAATCGGAGTGGTACAACCTTAGAAAAAAATGAACACGTTTTATAGGCCGAAAAAGGGTGTTTATTTGCTTTTACAAGGTCAAGCCGTTATCCAACTTTGCCCCCACCCATATTTGGATTCAGCGTGGTCGATATAGTCGGAAACTATTGTCAAACTGACTGTGTCTTTCTGACCACCTCAACTCAGAAAAATACGAGATACACTTTAGTGGCTCCCGGACTATATAGCCGACGAATAATATAGACGCAAATCTTTGTCTAAGGGTCTGTATTTAGCAAAGATGCACTAAATATTCAGGTCAAATCGAGTATTTTAGTTTCTTATTTCCTTCCTCACTCACACATGGAATGTAGGAAGAATCTAAACATGGGATCATGCTAATAGTCCAAACGAAGTTCTTATTAAGTCAACTTCCTTTGATATTGCGTGCAGTGGGCTAATTGCTACCTAGAAACTGCTTACCAGCTTTCGATTAAAGCTTATCAGTACCTTTTCTGACCTGGTTTGATTAAAATGAACTCTGATGGAAACACTATCGTAAGTTTTGTTTCCATTTTTTTAGGTTTTATATATAATATATAAAGCTAGGAACTTTTCCATTATAACTATTCCACTAATTAAAATGTATTTGTTGGTCGTTTATGGTTATTAGGTTAAAGCAAAAGACCAATGTATGGCAAAATCAATGGGAGACATATATTTTGCGCTATATATTTGCACATTAGGGGGGGGGTTGGATTAAAGTAAATTGCGTAGTAAAACTAAATAACACCTAATCATTTCGAATGAAGTTGAGGATATTTTTGTTAAGATACGCTTTCTTAAATGGTATGAGTATTTTGGGATTTTTAGATGGAAACACTATCGTAAATTTTGTTTCCATTATTTTTAGGTTTTATATATAATATATACTTATATCGTTCCTCAAAGTACTTCACTCTACATTACCCCGATCCCCCTAATGTGCAAATATATAGCCCAAATCATTTATTTCTAATTCCTTTTGCCACACGTCACTTTTGTTTCTATATAATGCCCGTAAATTGAAGCAACTTCGAGGAAATAGTGGTCTCCTGAAGTTAAAGACTTTTTATATTATAAGCATTAACATTCTGCTGTCGCACTTAAAGATAAAGGATTAAATTATTTACAAAGTTTATTTTAATTCTAGACCTAACTTTCATTCAGCCGTCGTTAACGAAATTTATACCATTATTATTCGCAATTCCATTTACAACATTCCGAGTCGTGCATGGACGCCGCCAGGAAATTGTTCTTGGGGCGGGGGAGGCACAACCAGGATTCTTAGGATTTTTTGTGCAGTTGTAGAATAAAGGAATGGTCAAGTATTCATTCAAGTAATGTGTTAATACCACATAAACTGATAGTTGAAAATAGGGGTGTCGTGTGGGGGGGGGCAGTTTTCCCCCATAATGTGGATAAAAAAAAAATTATATAACAAATGCCCCCTGAATATCAGGATATGGACCCCTCTTGCCCCCTCAATAAAAAATGCTAGAGATTCGCCCCTGGTTGAAAATATTCTGAAAAGTAATGATTATAAAGACAAGGCACGAGGCTTCAATGAAACTGACTGGGGAAAACTGATACTTACTGACGCTACCCATTGGATATATAGTTTTGCATTTTTAAAGTTTGCTATGAGAATAAAGTTTATCTGAAGCATCATTTTTCTACGTAATTTTCTTTAAAGATAAAGTCGATATTTTTTCCAGAATATAGACGCGTAAGCGAAATAATTTTTTTTTATATCAACATTACTACTACTTACAACTGATCGCATCACCAAGACGCCTGGGACTAACACAGTTGTGCACGCTCCTCTGCCATCCAAATCTTTTAAGAGTTTTATTCTTTACACCCTCCCTTTAAGTTCCAACTTTCATTACTCATTTTAGAATAAGTGCCCCACCCATTCAGGGATGTCTGATTTTGGATTGGCCCAATCGAATGCCCAAAAAGCACAATCTTTTGCAATCTATCATCCGTAAAACCTGGCGTAACCATCTTAATCTATTTTCATTAAAGCCCTATATAGTAGAATCGAATCGGACATTGAGTGAATGCCAAGCTACAAAAAAACGGGATGTAGATGAAATCTGAAATTGCCTTCTATGCTGCTTAATTTTGTCGAAAATGTCCTATCCCTTGAGAATAAATCTTTCATTTGTAATCAACTACTGAAGAAGTACTGAAACTATCATTTCTGTCTCGAGAAGAGGCGGTTTATTATAAGGATCTTTTCAACCATTCAGATGAGTGTATTGTAATCTTAAAATGTTATATTGTTTTGACAGGTGATCAACAAGACTGTAGAAGCGCAATAAGAAAATGGCTTACGGTTATTAAATTAATTCAGATCGCAATGAATGGACAGGGGCGGATCCAGGATTTTTTGTAAAGGGGGGGGGGGCAAAACAGGTTAATCCGATAAACTTGCATTAGGAGCAAGTTTAATTAACGCAAACTTGAGTTAATTAGGTAAATTACATTACTTTGGACTACGCATGGGGGGGGGGCGCCCCCCGCGCCCTCTCCCCTGGATCCGTCACTGTGAATGGGTGTAATGAGGAGAAATTAAGGCACTTTAAATGTGCTATTAGGTAGTAATTTCGGTACTTCTGCATTAGTTGGTACACACTCGAGAATATGGATATACAGATAAGGAAATAACCGGTTTTTGGCCGGCAGTATCCGAAGAAAATTAGCTTAGGATCATTTGAAGCATACGTAGTAGGTATATTTTCTTATTAAATTAATTTAAAAAACTTCCCAAAAAATAAGTTTTTCAAAGAAAAGTAAAGGCCATTTTAAACTTAAGCTCAGCCGATACAAATGCTTGTTAAAATTCAAACTCAAAATGTCCAGAAATTACTATTAAAGAATAAATGAAACCCAAAACGGTACTGATGCATTATATGGACACTTCTAATAAGTCAAGTTTAGTTAATGCTAATGAAATAAAATAAAATAGGATGAATATATAATAGTTTATAAACAAATTTTGGCTATATATTGGCACATTAGGGGGGTTAGGGGTGGGTAAAGCATAGCAGATTTTAAATATGTAACCTGAACTAGGTACCTTTTCCCCCTTAAACCCCTAAAAACAACCGTTTAAATATTGTAACTCATTGAGAAACTACGGCTTTGCAGTCATTTATGCATAGCGGTCTCTTGAGAATAGCTTGTTTGACGGGTTTTTCGTGACTGGTTTCCTTGTACAATATATAAAAGTGTCAGTATAACGCACCAGTACCCCCAAAACGAACAGAAATTAAATAGATAATCAGTGCAAACAAACATACAATAGATGTTAATTTAAATGAATAAATAAATCTTAAAACGAGTGAAACTTCAATTGAATATGCAAATCAAGCTTGATACGAACAAAAATCACTACAAACAAGAGTTTGGGTATCGCCTCCTTCTCTCACTGTAAAAGTCTGAAACCTACTGCGTCATTGGCGCTTTACTGAAAACCAATTTTATTACAAATATTTCTTGTGTATTTAATATTGAAAATAAACATTAAAATTATAGCAAAATTTTGAACTGGTGAGCTTTCAGCAATTAATATCATTATACATCAGATATTCTGTTTAATTTATTACTTCTTTCTAAAGTCCTTCAAGACGAATATAGCTTCACTACAAACAAGAGTTTGGATACTGTCCCCTTCCTTAACTGTAAATTAAGTAAAAAAACAAGTTTTCTTAACTGAAAGTAAGGAGCGACATTAAAACTTAGAACGAACAGAAATTATTGATGTCCCCTCCTCAACGCCTCCCTCTTTACGGTAAAGTTTTTTATTGTTTTAAAAAATAAAGTTGTGAGACAGAGTCAAACTTTAGCGTAAAGAGTAAGGTGTTGAGGAGGGGACAGTCCCTTTCATATACAGAATAATTTCTGTTCGTTTTAAGTTTTAATGTCGCTCCTTACTTTCAGTTAAAAGAACTTGTGTTTTTTTTAGTTAATTTCTGAACGTTTTTGAATTAATGCAGCTTTGATTTGGCTCACCGTACATGAATAATTAAAACGAAATTCGCATATTAATTTTCCTTTTTTTGGCTAATTGGCTTTCTCGAAATTTTGTTCTTACGTAACTTACGAATTGACTTACGTAACTAGAATAGATAGCTCGTTTGAAAGTACTAATGAACTTTAGCGTAAAGAGCGAGGTATTGACTAGGGGGTGAACCCTCTCATATACATAATATTTCTGTTCGTTTTAAGTTTTTAATGTTGCTCCTTATTTAATGTTCCTTCATGGAAATGTTCCTTCCCCCAAGGAAATATCCTTCATGGAAAGATCCTCCCCCGTAACCCCTACTCCGACCCTGACCCCCCACTAGAAAAAAATTCCTCCTCAAAACACCTGCATACTTCCCAATAACCAATACTATATGTTAACAATGGGCAAAGTTTATAATTTTCAGCCCTTCCCCCGGGAACTGTGGGGGATTAGGTCATCCTCAAAGACGTTAATTAGATTTTCGACTATGCTGAAAAAAATAGCTATCTCAAAATTTTGATTGGGTGACTTCGGGAGAAAAATGAGCGTGGGAGGGGGCCAAGTTGCCCTACAATTTTTTCGGTCACTTAAAAAGGGCACTAGAACTTTTATTTTCCGTTCGAATGAGTCCTTTCACGATATTCTAGGACTACTGGATCGATACGATCACCCCTGGAAAAAAAACAAATAAACACGCGTCCGTGTTCTTTCTTATGGCAAAAATATACAAAATTCCACATTTTTGCAGATAGGAGCTTGAAACCTCTATAGTAGGGTTTCTGATAAGCTGAATCTGATGGTTTAATTTTCGTTAATGTTCTATGACTTTTAGGGGTTGTTTCTTCCTTTTTCGAAAATAAGGCAAATTTTCTCAGGCGCGTAACTTTTGATGGGTAAGACTAAACTTGATGAAACTTACATATTTGAAATCAGCATAAAAATCTGATTCTTCTGATGTATCTATTGGTATCAAAATTCCTTTTTTTAGAGTTTCGGTTACTATTGAGCCGAGTCGCTCCTACTGCGTCATTGGCGCTTAACTGAAAACGAATTATGTTACAAATATTTTCTTTTCCAGTTCTTACAGCATCGAAAATCATAATAAAATTACAGTGAAATAAATTCTTGAACTGATGGATATTTCAACAATTAATATCATTATATATCCAATATTCAATTTGATGTTGTTTATACTTTCCAAGACAATTCAAGACGCATATTACTTTTCAGTAAAGCTCCAATGACGCAGTAGGTTTTAGACTTTTACTGTGAGAGAAGGAGGCGATTAAGGCTGCTGACCTTAAGTTGAAAATGGCCTTTACTTTTCTTTGAGAATCTTATTTTTCGGAAAGTTTTTTTTAAAATTAATTTTTGTTCATTTTTAATTGCAAAAAGTTTCAAGTTTTTAAAAATTCCTTATTTCAAAATCAATCTTTAAAAAAAGATCAAATGTTCATCAAAGGATCAAAACTGGTATCAAAGTAACAATATCAAAGTGAAAAAATAGGTTTGTGTCAATCTCGGAGTTTTTATTACCTGATGTTTGAACTATTTTTAACAAAATGGTTATCTCAAAATTTTTATCGGATGGGTTTGGAGGAAAAAGGGCGTGGGGGTGGCTAATTGCCCTTCGATCTCTTTTGACTCTTTAAAAGTGAACTAGAACTTTCTATTTTCAATCAAATGAGCCCTCTCTGAAGTTTATACGAGCATTCCTTCTATAAGAACCATATATACCCCCAGAGTATAACTTACAACACCTGTCCCTGGGCCCTGGGGGTTGTATCGACCCCGGAGTTTTTAATATCTGATGTTTGAACTATTTTTAACAAAATTGTCACCTCAAATTTTTATCGGATGTGTTTATGAGTAGTATGTTACCTTATACTTCTGAGCCTTTATGTTCCTTCCTGTGCTATTCTGGGCCTTTACGTTCCTTCCTATGCTATTCTGGGCCTTTAGGTTCCTTCCTATGCTATTTGGGGCATTTACGTTCCTTCCTCTGCTATTTGGGGCCTTTACGTTCCTTCCTAGTCTATTTGGGGCCTTTATGTTCCTTCCTGTGTTATTTGGGGCCTTAAAGTTCCTTGGCACCTTTCCAGTGGAGGTACTTATGGATTCTGGGCTTTTACGTTCCTTCCTATGCCATTTGGGGCCTTTACGTTCCTTCCTATGCTATTTGGGGCTTTTACGTTCCTTCCTATGCTATTTGGGGCCTTTACGTTCCTTCCTATGCTATTTGGGGCCTTTACGTTCCTTCCTATGCTATTTGGGGCCTTTACGTTCCTTCCTATGCTATTTGGGGCTTTTACGTTCCTTCCTATGCTATTTGGGGTCTTTACGTTCCTTCCTATTTCATTTGGGGCCTTTACGTTCCTTCCTTTACTATTTGGGGCCTTTACGTTCCTTCCTATGCTATTCGGGGGCCTTTACGTTTCTTCCTATGTCATTTGGGGACTTTCTATGCTATTTTCAAAGAGAGTGAGTATCTTGATTGGTGATTGGATTTGAATAAAAGGAATTCAAATATTTTGCCTATGAAATAGACTGTCGTGTTATAGCACTTCACAGTTTGAATAACTCTTTCAAGGAGTAAAATAGATAAGGAATTCGCAAATTGGACACTATGAATAATATTAATTAATGTTTTGAATAATAGGGGTGTGAATGATTCTAATTAGTGATTGGATTGTATGAAGGTGGAGAGAAAAAAAGGATTAAACTGAGGAACGATGCCACATTCTGTGTGATTTGCAAAAAAAGGGGTAATTAGTGATTGGATAACTTTTTAACGTGAAATCTCTGAATAAAATATTTTTGGAGCATGTACTTGACGATGGATAAAAGGGTTAAGGTGATTAGCAATTACGAGCGAGGATTCCCCCACTGGCTCCTGGCAGTAGGCTACGCATATCAAATTGCTGTACTGTAGGCCGACTTGCTAGCGAAAATGGATTCTATGGGTCGTATAGGAATTGTTCATTTTGAATATCTTTAAATTTTGGAGGGAAAACCAAAAATAGTCAGAATCGAAAATAAACAGGATCTGCCTCAAGGGGAAGGCTCAGAGGCCCTTCGTTCCCCCATTTCTGAGGGCAGGGGAGGGGGGGGTCAATTTTGGAGGGAAAAACAAAAATACTAATAATCTAAAAAAAACGGGAGCTCCCTCAAGGGGACTTCTCAGCGGCCCTTCCTTCTCCCAGTGCTGCGGGCGGGGGCGGGGGGGGGTCAATTTTGGAGGGAAAAACAAAAATGCTCACAATCAAAAATAAACGGGATCCACCTCAAGGGGAAGGCTCAGAGCCCCTTCGTTCCCCCATTTCTGAGGGCAGGGGAGGGGTCAATTTTGGAGGGAAAACCAAAAATACTCAGAATCGAAAAAAATGGGATCTGCCTCAAGGGCAATGCTCAGCGGCCCTTCGTGCCCCCATTTCTGCGGGCAGGGGAGGGGGGGGTCAATTTTGGAGGGAAACCAAAAATACTCAGAATCAAAAATATACGGGATCTGCCTCAAGGGGAAGGCTCAGAGTCCCTTCGTTCCCCCATTTCTGAGGGAAAGGGAGGGGGGGTCAATTTTGGAGGGAAAACCAAAAATACTCAGAATCGAAAATAAACGGGATCTGCCTGAAGGGCAAGGCTCAGAGAGCCCTTCGTTCCCCCATTTCTGAGGGCAGGGGAGGGGGGTCAATTTTGGAGGGAAAACCAAAAATACTCAGAATCGAAAATAAACGGGATCTGCCTCAAGGGGAAGGCTCAGAGGCCCTTCGTTCCCCCATTTCTGAAGGCAGGGGAGGTGGGGGGGGGTCAATTTGGAGAGAAAACCAAAAATACTCAGAATCGAAAATTAACGGGATCTGCCTCAAGGGAAAGGCACAGAGGCCCTTCGTTCCCCCATTTCTGAGGGCAGGGGAGGAGGGGGTTAATTTTGGAGGGAAAACCAAAAATACTCAGAATCGAAAATAAACGGGATCTGCCTCAAGGGGAAGGCTCAGAGGCTCTTCGTTCCCCCATTTCTGAGGGCAGGAGAGAGGGGTCAATTTTTGAGGGAAAATCAAAAATACTCAGAATCGAAAATAAACGGGATCTGCCTCAAGGGGAAGGCTCAGAGGCCCTTCGTTCCCCCATTTCTGAGGGCAGGGGCGGGGCGTGTCAGTTTTGGAGGGAAAACCAAAAATTCTCAGAATCGAAAATAAACGGGCTCGGCCTCATGGGCGAGGCTCAGAGGCCCCTCCTTCCCCCATTTCTAAGGGCAGGGGGGGTCAATTTTGGAGGGTAGTTTTTCAAAGTTCATTTTGAATTTCTTTCGTTGAAATGCAAGAGTTGGAATATTTCAATAGTGTTTTGTTGTGGTTTACCTTGTCACAGTTACATTTTCTTGATTTTTCAAAGTTCATTTTGAATTTCTTTCATTGAAATGCAAGAGTTGGAATATTTCGGTAGTGTTTTGTCATGGTTTACTTTATCACAGTTACATTCTCTTGATTTTTCAAAGTTCATTTCGAATTTCTTTCATTGAAATGCAAGAGTTGGAATATTTCAGTAGTGTTTTGTCATGGTTTAGCTTGTCACTGTTACATTATCTTGATCTTTTAAAGTTCACTTTGGTTTTATTTCATTGAAATGCAAGAGCTGGAATATGTCAGTAGTGTTCTGTCGTGGTTTACCTTGTCACAGATACATTCCCTTGATTTTTTCAAAAGTTCATTTCGAATTTCTTTCATTGAAATGCAAGAGTTGGAATATTTCAGTAGTGTTTTGTTGTGCTTTACCTTCCCACGGTTACATTCTCTTGATCTTTCAAAGTTCACTTTGGTTTTATTTCATTGAAACGCAAGAGTTGGAATATTTCAGTAGTGTTCTGTCGTGGTTTACCTTGTCACAGAATGGTTTACCATGTCACAGTTACATTCTCTTGATTTTTCAAAGTTCATTTTGAATTTCTTTCGTTGAAATGCAAGAGTTGGAATATTTCCTTAGTGTTTTTTTTGCGGTTTACCTTGTCACAGTTACATTCTCTTAATTTTTCAAAGTTTATTTTGAATTTCTATCATTGAAATGCAAGAGTTGGAATATTTTGGAAATGTTTTGTCATGGTTTACCTTGTCACAGTTACATTCTCTGGATTTTTCAACGTTCATTTCGAATTTCTTTCATTGAAATGCAAGAGTTGGAATATTTCAGTAGCGTTTTGTCGTGGTTTAGCTTGTCACAGTTACATTCTCTTGATCTTTCAAAGTTCACTTTGGTTTTATTTCATTGAAATGCAAGAGTTGGAATATTTCAGTAGTGTTCTGTCGTGGTTTGCCTTGTCACGGATACATTCTCTTGATTTTTCAAAGTTCATTTCGAATTTCTTTCATTGAAATGAAAGAGTTGGAATATTTCAGTAGTGTTTTGTTGTGCTTTACCTTGTCACAGTTACATTCTCTTGATCTTTCAAAGTTCACTTTGGTTTTATTTCATTGAAATGCAAGAGCTGGAATATTTCAGTAGTGTTCTGTCGTGATTTACCTTGTCACAGAATGGTTTACCATGTCACAGTTACATTCTCTTGATTTTCCAAAGTTCATTTTCAATTTCTTTCGTTGAAATGCAAGAGTTGGAATATTTCAGTAGTGTTTTGTTGTGGTTTACCTTTTCATAGTTACATTCTCTTGATTTTTCAAAGTTCGTTTTGAATTTCTGTCGTTGAAATGCAAGAGTTTGAATAATTGAGTAGTGTTTTGTCAGGGTTTACCATGTCACCGTTACATTCTCTTGATTTTTCAGACTTCATATGAATTTCTTTCATTGAAATGCAAGAGTCGTGTACTGAAGTGCAATGTCGTGTACTGAATATTTCAGTACACGACAATAGTGTTTTGTCGTGGTTTAGCTTGTCACAGTTACATTCTCTTGATCTTTCAAAGTTCACTTTGGTTTTATTTCATTGAAATGCAAGAGTTGGAATATTTCAGTGGTGTTCTGTCGTGCTTTACCTTGTCACGGATACATTCTCTTGATTTTTCAAAGTTCATTTCGAATTTTTGTCATTGAAATGCAAGAGTTGGAATATTTCAGTAGTGTTTTGTTGTGCTTTACCTTGTCACAGTTACATTCTCTTGATCTTTCAAAGTTCACTTTGGTTTTATTTCATTGAAATGCAAGAGCTGGAATATTTCAGTAGTGTTCTGTCGTGATTTACCTTGTCACAGAATGATTTACCCTGTCACAGTTACATTTTCTTGATTTTTCAAAGTTCATTTTGAATTTTTTTCGTTGAAATGCAAGAGTTGGAATATTTAAGTAGTGTTTTTTTGTGGTTTATCATGTCATAGTTACATTCTCTTGATTTTTCAAACTTTATTTTGAATTTCTTTAGTTGAAATGCAAGATTTTGAATAATTCAGTAGTTTTTTGTAATGGTTTACCATGTCACCGTTACATTAACTTGATTTTTAAAAGTTCATATGAATTTGTTTAATTGAAATGCAAGAGTTGGATTATTTCAGTAGTGTTTTGTTGCGATTCACGTTGTCACAGTTACATTTTCTTAATTTTTCAAAGTTCATTTTGAATTTCTATCATTGTAATGCAAGAGTTGGAATATTTCAGTAATATTTTTTCGTGGTTTACCTTGTCACAGTTACATTCTCTTAATTTTTCAAAGTTCATTTTGAATTTCTATCCTGGAAGTGCAAGAGTTGGAATATTTCAATAGTGTTTTGTCATGGTTTACCTTGTCACAGTTACATTTTCTTGATTTTTCAAAGTTCATTTTGAATTTCTTTCATCGAAATACAAGAGTTGGAATATTTCAGTACTGTTTTGTTATGGTTTACCTTGTCAGAGTTACATTTTCTTGATTTTTCAAAGTTCATTTTGAATTTCTTTCATTGAAATAAAGGAGTTGGAATATTTCAGTAGTGTTCTGTCTTGGTTTACCTTGTCACAGTTACATTCTCTTGATCTTTCAAAGTTCACTTTGGTTTTATTTCATTGAAATGCAAGAGTTGGAATATTTCAGTAGTGTCCTATCATTGTTTACCTTGTCACAGATAGATTCTCTTTATTTTTTCAAAGTTCATTTCGGATTTCTTTCTTTGAAAATCAAGAGATGAAATATTTCAATAATTTTTTGTTGTTGTAGTTTACCTTATCACAGTTATATTCTCTTAATTTTTCAAAGTTCATTTTGGATTTCTTTCGCTGAAATGCAAGAGTTGGAATATTTCAGTAGTGTTTTATCATGGTTTACCTTGTCACATATACATTCTCTTGATTTTTTCAAAGTTCATTTCGAATTTCTTTCTTTGAAATGCAAGAGTTGAAATATTTCAGTAGTGTTTTGTCACGATTTACCTTGTCACAGTTACATTCTCTTGATTTTTCAAAGTTCATTTTGAATTTCTTTCGATAAAATGCAAGAGTTGGAATATTTCAATAGTGTTTTGTCGTAGTTTACCATGTCACAGTTACATTCTCTTGATTTTTCAAAGTTCATTTTGGATTTCTTTTGATGAAATGCAAGAGATGGAATATTTCAGTAGTGGTTTGTAATGGTTTACTTTGTCACAGTTAAATTCTCTTAATTTTCAAAGTTCATTTTGAATTTCTTTCTTTGAAATGCAAGAGTTGGAATATTTCAGTAGTGTTTTGTTGTGATTTACCTTGTTAGAGTTAAATTCTCTTGATTTTTTCAAAGTTTACTTCTGATTTCTAGTGTTGCAATTAAAAAGTTGGTACATTTTACTAGTGTACTGTCGTGCTTTACTTTGTTATAGTTACATTCCTTGCATTTTTCAATGTTCATTTTGAATTTATGTCGTGTAAATGAACTATTTGGTAACTTTAAATAGTGTTCTTTTGTGTTTTACCTTGTCACAGTTACATTATCTTGATCTTTTAAAGTTCACTTTGGTTTTATTTCATTGAAATGCAAGAGTTGGAATATTTCAGTAGTGTTCTGTCGTGGTTTACCTTGTCACAGATACATTCCCTTGATTTTTCAAAAGTTCATTTCGAATTTCTTTCATTGAAATGCAAGAGTTGGAATATTTCAGTCGTGTTTTGTCATGGTTTAGCTTGTCACGGTTACAGTACCTTGATTTTTCAAAGTTAAATTTGGTTTTATTTCATTGTAATACAAGAGTTTGAATATTTCAGTTGTGTTTTGTCGTGGTTAACTTTGTCACAGAATGGTTTACCATTTGATAGTTACATTCTCTTGATTTTTTAAAGTTAATTTTGAATTTTTGTCGTTGAAATGCAAGAGTTAGAATATTTCCTTAGTGTTTTGTTGCGGTTTACCTTGTCACAGTTACATTCTCTTAATTTTTCAAAGTTTATTTTGAATTTCTATCATTGAAATGCAAGAGTTGGAATATTTTGGAAATGTTTTGTCATGGTTTACCTTGTCACAGTTACATTCTCTGGATTTTTCAACGTTCATTTCGAATTTCTTTCATTGAAATGCAAGAGTCGGAATATTTCAGTAGTGTTTTGTCGGGTTTAGCTATGTCACAGTTACATTCTCTTGATCTTTCAAAGTTCACTTTGGTTTTATTTCATTGAAATGCAAGAGTTGGAATATTTCAGTAGTGTTCTGTCGTGGTTTACCTTGTCACGGATACATTTTCTTGATTTTTCAAAGTTTATTTTGAATTTCTTTCGTTGAAATGCAAGAGTTGGAATATTTCAGTAGTGTTTTGTTGTGGTTTACCTTGTCACAGTTACATTCTCTTGATCTTTCAAAGTTCACTTTGGTTTTATTTCATTGAAATGCAAGAGCTGGTATATTTCAGTAGTGTTCTGTCGTGATTTACCTTGTCACAGAATGGTTTACCATGTCACAGTTACATTCTCTTGATTTTCCAAAGTTCATTTTGAATTTCTTTCGTTGAAATGCAAGAGTTGGAATATTTCAGTAGTGTTTTGTTGTGGTTTACCTTTTCATAGTTACATTCTCTTGATTTTTCAAAGTTCGTTTTGAATTTCTGTCGTATGAAATGCAAGAGCTTGGAATAATTCAGTAGTGTTTTGTCATGGTTTACCATGTCACTCGTTACATTCTCTTGATTTTTCAAAGTTCATATGAATTTCTTTCATTGAAATGCAAGAGTCGTGTACTGAAGTGCAATGTCGTGTACTGAATATTTCAGTACACGACAATAGTGTTTTGTCGTGGTTTAGCTTGTCACAGTTACATTCTCTTGATCTTTCAAAGTTCACTTTGGTTTTATTTCATTGAAATGCAAGAGTTGGAATATTTCAGTAGTGTTCTGTCGTGCTTTACCTTGTCACTGATACATTCTCTTGATTTTTCAAAGTTCATTTCGAATTTTTGTCATTGAAATGCAAGAGTTGGAATATTTCAGTAGTGTTTTGTTGTGCTTTTACTTTGTCACAGTTACATTCTCTTGATCTTTCAAAGTTCACTTTGGTTTTATTTCATTGAAATGCAAGAGCTGGAATATTTCAGTAGTGTTCTGTCGTGATTTACCTTGTCACAGAATGGTTTACCATGTCACAGTTACATTCTCTTGATTTTCCAAAGTTCATTTTGAATTTCTTTCGTTGAAATGCAAGAGTTGGAATATTTCAGTAGTGTTTTGTTGTGGTTTACCTTTTCATAGTTACATTCTCTTGATTTTTCAAAGTTCGTTTTGAATTTCTGTCGTTGAAATGCAAGAGTTGGAATAATTGAGTAGTGTTTTGTCAGGGTTTACCATGTCACCGTTACATTCTCTTGATTTTTCAAAGTTCATATGAATTTCATTTCATTGAAATGCAAGAGTTGGATTATTTCAGTAGTGTTTCGTTGCGATTTACGTTGTCACAGTTACATTTTCTTAATTTTTCAAAGTTCATTTTGAATTTCTATCATTGTAATGCAAGAGTTGGAATATTTAAGTAGTATTTTTTCGTGGTTTCCCTTGTCACAGTTCCATGACAAGTTCACAAACCATGACAAAACACTACCGAAATATTCCAACTCTTGCATTTCAACGAAAGAAATTCAAAATGAACTTTGAAAAATCAAGAAAATGTAACTGTGACAAGCTAAACCACAACAAAACACTACTGAAATATTCGAACTCGTGCTTTTTATCTAAAGAAATTCAAAATGAACTTTGAAAAATCAAGAGAATGTAACTGTGACATGGTAAACTACGACAAATCACTATTGAAATATTCCAACTCTTGCATTTCATCGAAAGAAATCCAAAATGAACTCTGAAAAATTAAGAGAATGTAACTGTGACATGGTAAATCGTGACAAAACACTACTGAAATATTTCAACTCTTGCATTTCAAAGAAAGAAATTCGAAATGAACTTTGAAAAAATTAAGAGAATGTAACTGTGACAAGGTAAACCATGACAAAACACTACTGAAATAATCCAACTCTTGCATTTCAATGAAAGGAATCCAAAATGAAATTTGAAAAATCAAGAGAATGTAACTGTGACAAGGTAAACAAAGACAAAACACTACTTAAATATTCCAAATCTTGCATTTCAATGACAGAAATTCGAAATGAACTTTGAAAAATTACGAGAATGTAACTGTGATAAGGTAAACCACAACAACAAAAAAACTACTGAAATATTCCAACTCTTGCATTTCAAAGAAAGAAATTTGAAATGAACTTTGAAAAAATCAAGAGAATGTATCTGTGACAAATTAAACCATGATAGAACACTACTGAAATATTCCAACTCTTGCATTTCAATGAAATAAAACCAAAGTGAAATTTGAAAAATCAAGAGAATGTAACTGTCATAAGTTAAACCAGGAAAAAACACTACTGAAATATTCCAACTCTTGCACTTCAATGAAAGAAATTCAAAATGAACTTTAAAAAATCAATAAAATGTAACTCTGACAAGGTAAACCATAACAAAACACTACTGAAATATTCCAACTCTTGCATTTCGATGAAAGAAATTCAAAATGAACTTTGAAAAATCAAGAAAATGTAACTGTGACAATGTAAACCATGACAAAACACTATTGAAATATTCCAACTCTTGCATTTCAACGAACGAAATTCAAAATAAACTTTGAAAAATCAAGACAATGTAACTGTGACAAGGTAAACCACGAAAAAACATTACTGAAATATTCCAACTCTTGCATTTCAATGATAGAAATTCAAAATGGACTTTGAAAAATTAAGAGAATGTAACTGTGACAACGTAAATCGCAACAAAACACTACTGAAATAATCCAACTCTTGCATTTCAATGAAAGAAATTCATATGAACTTTGAAAAATCAAGAGAATGTAACGTTGACATGGTAAACCATGACAAAACACTACTGAAATATTCCAACTCTTGCATTTCAACGAAAGAAATTCAAAATGAACTTTAGAAAATCAAGAAAATGTAACTGTGGCAAGGTAGATCATTTTGTGACAAGGTAAACCACGAGAGAACACTACTGAAATATTCCAACTATTGCATTTCAATGAAATAAAACCAATGTAAACTTTAAAAGATCAAGAGAATGTAACTGTGACAAGGTAAAGCAAAACAAAACACTACTGAAATATTCCAACTCTTGCATTTCAATGAAAAAAATTCGAAATGAACTTTGAAAAATCAAGAGAATGTAACTGTGACAAGGTAAACCATAATAAAGAAATACTGTAATATTCTAGTTCGTGAATTTCAATGAAACGACGACACGGGAAACTATGAAAGATCAAAAAAATGTAGCTACGAAATGTTAAATCCGATAAAAAGTTACTGCAATATTCAAGGTCTTGCATTTCAATGATAGAAACTCGAAATGAACTTTGAAAAATCAATAAAATTTAACTGTGACAAGGTAAACCATGACAAAACATTTCTGAAATATTCCAACTCTTGCATTTCAATGATAGAAATTCAAAATGAACTTTGAAAAATTAAGAGAATGTAACTGTGACAAGGTAAACCGCAAAAAAAAAACACTAATGAAATATTACAACTCTTGCATTTCAAAGAAAGAAATTCGAAATTAACTTTTAAAAATCAAGAGAATGTAACTGTGACCTGATAAACCATTCTGTAACAAGTTAAACCACGACAGAACACTACTCAAATATTCCAACTCTTGCGATTCAATGAAATAAAACCATAGTGAACTTTGAAAGATAAAGAGATTGTAACTGTGAGAAGGTAAAGCACAACAAAACACTACTGAAATGTTCCAACTCTTGCATTTCAATGAAAGTAATTCAAAATGAACTTTGAAAAAGTCAAGAAAATGTAACTGTGACAAGGTAAATCACAACAAAACACTACTGAAATATTCCAACTCTTGCATTTCAAAGAAAGAAATTCAAAATGAACTTTGAAAATTAAGAGAATGTAACTGTGACAAGGTAAACCATGACAAAACACTACTGAAATATTCCATCTCTTGCTTTTCATCTAAAGAAATCCAAAATGAACTTTGAAAAATCAAGAGAATGTAACTGTGACATGGTAAACTACGACAAATCACTATTGAAATATTCCAACTCTTGCAATTTATCGAAAGAATTTCAAAATGAACTTTGAAAAATTAAGAGAATGTAACTGTGACATGGTAAATCGTGACAAAACACTACTGAAATATTTCAACTCTTGCATTTCAAAGAAAGAAATTCGAAATGAACTTTGAAAAAATCAAGAGAATGTATATATGACAAGGTAAACCATGATAGAACACTACTGAAATATTCTAACTCTTGCATTTCAATGAAATAAAACCAAAGTGAACTTTGAAAGATCAAGAGAATGTAACTGTGACAAGGTAAACCACGAAAAAACACTACTGAAATATTCCAACTCCTGCACTTCAATGAAAGAAATTCAAAATGAACTTTGAAAAATCAAAAAAATGTAACTCTGACAAGGTAAACAATAACCAAACAGTACTGAAATATTCCAACTCTTGCATTTCGATGAAATAAATTCAAAATGAACTTTGAAAAATCAAGAAAATGTAACTCTGACAAGGTAAACCATGACAAAACACTATTAAAATATTCCAATTCTTGCATTTCCATGATAGAAATTCAGAATGAACTTTGAAAAATTAATAGAATGTAACAGTGACACTGTATACAATGAAAAAACACTGTTTAAATATTCCAACTCCATAATTACCAGTAAATAAAATAAAAATGGAGATTTAAAGATTAAGAGAATGTACCTTTGACGACGTGAATTTAAAAGAAACACAACTGAAAAAATAAAACTCTTGCATTTCAATTAAGGAAATTCATATGAACTCATACAAATCATGAGAGTGTAACGGTGACATGGTAAACCCTGACAAAACACTACTGAAATATTCCAACTCTTGCATTTCAACGACAGAAATTCAAAACGAACTTTGAAAAATCAAGAGAATGTAACTATGAAAAGGTAAACCACAACAAAACACTACTGAAATATTCCAACTCTTGCATTTCAACGAAAGAAATTCAAAATGAACTTTGGAAAATCAAGAGAATGTAACTGTGACATGGTAAATCATTCTGTGACAAGGTAAACCACGACAGAACACTACTGAAATATTCCAGCTCTTGCATTTCAATGAAATAAAACCAAAGTGAACTTTGAAAGATCAAGAGAATGTAACTGTGACAAGGTAAAGCACAACAAAACACTACTAAAATATTCCAACTCTTGCATTTCAATGAAAGAAATTCGAAATGAACTTTGAAAAATCAAGCGAATGTATCCGTGACAAAGCAAACCACGACAGAACACTACTGAAATATTCCAACTCTTGCATTTCAATGAAATAAAACCAAAGTGAACTTTGAAAGACCAATAGAATGTGACTTTGACAAGCTAAACCACGACAAAACACTACTGAAATATTCCAACTCTTGCTTCTCAATTAAAGAAATTCGAAATGAACTTTGAAAAATCAAGAGAATGTAACTGTGACTAGGTAAACCATAAAAAAACATTACCGAAACATTCTAACTCTTCCATTTCAATGATAGAAATTCAAAATGAACTTTGAAAAATTAAGAGAATGTAACTGTGACAAGGTAAACCGCAAAAAAAAACACTAATGAAATATTCCAACTCTTGCATTTAAACGAAAGAAATTCAAAATGAACTTTGAAAAATCAAGAGAATGTAACTGTGACATGATAAACCATTCTGTGACAAGGTAAACCACGACAGAACACTACTGAAATATTCCAACTCTTGCATTTCAATGAAATAAAACCAAAGTGAACTTTGAAAGATCAAGAGAATGTAACTGTGAGAAGGTAAAGCACAACAAAACACTACTGAAATGTTCCAACTCTTGCATCTCAATGAAAGTAATTCGAAATAAAATTTTGAAAAATCAAGAGAATGTATCTGTGACAAGGTAAACCACGACAGAATACTACTGAAATATTCCAGCTCTTGCATTTTAATGAAATAAAACCAAAGTTAACTTTGAAAGATCAAGAGAATGTAACAGTGACAAGCGAAACCATGACAAAACACTACTGAAATATACCAACTCTTGCATTTCAATGAAAGAAATTCGAAATGAACTTTGAAAAATCAAGAAAATGTAACTGTGAGAAGGTAAACCATAACAAAACACTACCAAAATAATACATTTATTTCATTAAACCGAAAAAAAATTCTAAATGAACTTTGAAAATCAAGAATATGTAACTTCGACAAGCTATTCCACAACAGAATACTTCTAAAACTTTCTATCTCTTGCATTACAACTAATGACAATAAAAGTGGAGTTTGAAAAACTAACCTCCAAAATTGACCCCCCTGCCCTCAGAAATGGGGGAAGGAGGGGCCTCTGAGCCTTGCCCTTGAGATAGATCCCGTTTATTTTCGATTCTGAGTATTTTTGGTTTTCCTCCAAAATTGACTCTCCCCTCCCTTGCCCTCAGAAATGGGGGAACGAAGGGCCTCTGAGCCTTCCCCTTGAGGCAGATCTCATTTATTTTCGATTCTGAGTATTTTTGGTTTTCCCTCCAAAATTGACCCCCCCTTCCCGGCCCTCAGAAATGGGGGAACGAAGGGCCGCTGAGCCATCCCCTTGAGGCGGATCCCGTTTATTTTCGATTCTGAGTATTTTTGGTTGTCCCCCCAAAATTGACCCCCCCCACCCCGGCTCTCAGAAAAGGGGGCAAAAAGGGCCTCTGAGCCTTGCCCTTGAGGCAGATCCCATTTATTTGTGATTCTGAGTATTTTTGGTTTTCCCTCCAAAATTAACCCAGTGAGATTTCACGTTAAAAAATTATCCAATCACTAATTACCCCTTTTTTTTGCAAATCACACAGAATGTGGCATCGTTCCTCAGTTTAATCCTTTTTTTCTCTCCACCTTCATACAATCCAATCACTAATTAGAATCATTCACACCCCTATTATTCAAAACATTAATTAATATCATTCATAGTGTCCAATTTGCGAATTCCTTATCTATTTTACTCCTTGAAAGAGTTATTCAAACTGTGAAATGCTATAACACGACAGTCTATTTCATAGGCAAAATATTTGAATTCCTTTTATTCAAATCCAATTACCAATCAAGATACTCACTCTCTTTGAAAATAGCATAGGAAGGTCCCAAATGACATAGGAAGGACCGTAGAGGCCCCAATTAGCATAGCAAGGAACGTAAAGGCCCCAAATAGCATAGGAAGGAACGTAAAGACCCAAAATGACATGGGAAGGAACGTAAAGACCCCAAATCGCACAGGAAGGAACTTAAAGACCCAAAATAGAATAGGAAGCAACTTAATGGCCCCAAATAGAACAGGACTCAAATTAATGGCCACAAAGAGCTCATTAATGGACTTAATGACCCAACATAGCATTGTAATGACAGTAAAGGCCCCAAATAGGAGAGGACGGAACTTCAAAGCCCCAAATATCAGTGGAAGCACCGTCAAAGCCCCAAATAGAAAAGGAGGGACCATAAAAGCCCAGAATCCATAAGTACATGCTCTGGAAAGGTGCCAAGGAACGTAAAGGCCGCAAATAACATAGGATGGAACGTAAAGGCCGCAAATAGCATAGAAAGGAACAAAAAAGCTTCAAACAGCATAGGAAGGAACGTAAAGGCCCCAAATAGCATAGGAAGGAACGTAAAGGCCCAGAATAGCATAGGAAGGAACGTAAAGGCCCAGAATAGCACAGGAAGGAACATAAAGGCTCAGAAGTATAAGGTAACATACTACTTTTATGCATCCGATACACCCAAAGGCGTGGAGGGCGAGAGGGGCTAGTTGCCATCCGATCCCTTTTTAGGCCGAGAAAATGCTTGCACTGCCTGCCCCGCGGGCCCTGGAGGGTTGTGTCGACACCGGATTTTTTTTTATCTGACCTTTGAACTGACTTTAAAAAATGGCTATCTCAAAATTTGTATCGGATGGGTTTGAGGAAAAAGGGTGTGGGGGACTGCTAGGGGCCCTCCGATCTCTTTTGACTCTTAAAAATTGAACTAAAACTTGCAATTTCGATTCAAATCAGCCTTTTCTGAAATTTATACGAAGACCCCTTCCATAAGAACCCTATATGCCCCCAGGGCATGGTTATCTCAAAATTTTATCGGATGCACGTAGGGGAAAAGGGGGTGGGGAGATAGTCGCCCTCTGATCTCTTTTGACTCTTAATAACAGAACTAGAACCTTCAATTTCCAATCAAATGAGCCCTCTCTGAAGTTTATACGAGCATCCCTTCCACAAAAGCCATATATGCCTCCCGGGCATAACTTACAACGCCTACTCCGGGCCCTGATGAATTGTGTCGAACCCTGAGTTTTAGTTATATGATCTTTGAAGCATTTTGAAAAAAATGTCTCTCTCAAAGTTCTTATTGGATGGGTTTGAGGAAAATAGGGCGCGGAGAGGAGGGGGGCTAGTTGCCCTCCGATCTCTTTTGACTCTTAAAAAATGAACGAGGACTTTCAATGTTCAGTCATATGTACCGTCTTCGAAGTTTATTCGAGCATTCCTTCCATAATAAATGTGTATGCCCCCAGAGAATCACATAAGACACTTACCTCCGGTCCCTGGGGGTTTGTGTCCGTTCTAGGGTTTTTAGTTTCTGATCTTTGAACTATTTTAAAAAAGGCTATCTCAAAGTTCTTATCAGATGGATTTGAGGAAGAAAGGGCATGGAGGGGAGGGGGCTAGTTGCCATCCGATATCCTTTGACTCTTTAAAAGTGAACTAGACCCTCCATAAGAAACATATATGCCCCCAGAGCAATACTTACAACGCCTGCCCTGGGCCCTGGGGGGTTGCGTCGACAAGGAAGTTTTTCTTATCTGACCTTTTAACTATTTTTAACGAATTGGCCATACGTAAAGGAGTTTTTGTTATATTATTTTTGAACTATTTTTAGCAAAATGGCTAGCTGAAATTTTTTATCAGATGTATTTGGGGAAAGAGAGCTTGTGGGGGAGCTAGTTGCCCTCCGATCACTTTGGACCTTAAAAAGGGCCCTAGAACTCTCGATTTCCAATCAAATGAGCCCCCTTTGAAGTTTATACGACGACCCTTCTATATGAACTGCCTCTGGTAAAAAAATAAATTGGAGTGCGGGGGAGAGGCTAGATACCCTCGGTCACTTTTGGCTCTTAAAAAGTGAATTACAACTTTCAATTTCCAATCAAATGAGCCCTTTATGAAGTTTGCACGAGCATCCCTTCCATAACAACCGTATATGCCCCCCGGGCATAACTTACCACGCCTGTCCCCGGGCCCTGGGGGGCTTAGTCGACACCGGAATTTTTGTTTCTAAACTTTGAACTATTTTTAACAAAATATCCATCTCAAAATTTTTATCTGATGCATTTAGAACGGGGAGGGGGCGGGGGCTAGTTGCCCTTGGATTTTTTTTACTCTTAAAAAGTGAACAATTTCCAATCAAATGAGCCCTCTCCGAAGTCTATACGAGCATCCCTTCCATAAAAACAATATATGCTCCCAGAGCATTACTTACAACACCTGCCTCCTGGCCATGTGGTGTTGCGTCGACACGGGAGTTTTTCTTATCTGAACTTTGAAATATTTTTAATTAAATGGCTATTTTAAAAATTGTATAGGATGGGATTGGGGAAAAAATGGTGTGTTTGGGGGGGGGGGGTGCTAGTTACCCTTGGATGTCTTTTGACTCTTAAAAAGTAAATTAGAACTTTCAATTTCCAATCAAATGAGCCCTCTCTGAAGTTTATACGAGCACCCCTTTCATAAGAACCATATACACCCCCAGGACAACACTTAAAATGCCTTCCCCCCGGGCCCTGGGGGGATGTGTTGACACCGGACTTTTTGTTATATAATTTTTGAAAATTTTTCCAAAAACTGGCCATCTCAAAATTTGTAGCGGATGGGTTCGGGGAAAATAGGGCGTGGAGGGGGGCTTGTTGCCCTTAAATCTTTTGAATCTTAAAAAGTGAACTAGAACTTTGAATTTACAATCACATGAGCACTCTAGAACCATACTTGCTTTTAGGGCTTAACTTAGAACGCCTTCCCCCGGACCCTGCGGGGTCGTATTGACACCGGAGTTTTTCTTATTCGACCTTTGAACTATTTTTAACAAAATGTCCATCTCAAAATCCTCATCAGATGGGTCTGGAAAAAGAAGGCGTGGGGGGGGGCTAGTTGCCCTCGGATCTCTTTTGACTGTTAAAAAGTGAGCTCGAACTTTCAATTTCCAAGGAAATGAGCCCTCTCTGCAGTTTATACGAGCATCCCTTTCATAAGAACCATATATACCCCAGGGAATAACTTACAACGCCTGCCCCTGGCCCTGGGGGTTGTGTCGACACCTGAGTTTTTGTTATCTGACTTTTAAACGATTTTTAACTTAATGGCTATCTCAAAATTTTTATCGGATGTATTTAGGGAAAAAAGGAGCGTGAGGGAGGCTAGTTACCCTCCAATCTCTTTTGACTCTCAAAAACTGAACTAGAACTCTCAATATCCAATCAAATGAGCCGTCTCCGAAGTTTTTACGAGCATCCCTTCCATAAGAACCATATATTCCCCCAGGGCATAACTTACAAGGCCTGCCCTCGGGCCCTGGGGGGCTGTGTCGACCCCGGAGTTTTCGTTATATGGGTTTTGAAATATTAAAAAAAAATAGCTATCTCAAAGTTCTTATCGAATGGGTTTGAGGAAAAAAGGGCTTAGAGAGGGGGGCTAGGTACCCTCCAACCTCTTTTGACTCTTAAAAAGTGAACTAAAACTTTCAGTTTCCAATCAGATGAGCCCTCTTTGAAGTTTATACGAATATTCCTTCCATAAGAACCATATATGCTCCCAGGGCATAACTTACAACGCCTGTCCCCGGTCCCTGGGGGTTATGTCGACACCGGAGTTTTTGTATATGATCTTTGAACTATTTTTAACAAAATACCTATTTCAAAATTTGTATTGGATGCATTTGGGAAAAAAGGGCATGGGGGGCTGGTTACCCTTCAATATCTTTCGACGCTTAAAAGTCAACTAGAACTTTCAGTTTCCAATCAAATGAGCCCTCTCTGAAGTTTACATGAGCATTCCTTCCATAAGAACCATATATGCCCCGGGTTATAACTTATAAACCTTGCCCTGAAGACTGTGGGGGAAGTGTCCTGCTCAAAGATATAATTTGCAGAACTTTCAACTACGTTGAACAAAATGGCTATCTCAAAATTTTGATTGTATGGAAATGGTGGGTGTGGAAGGGGTGTTAGTTGCCTTCCGATCGCTTTTGACTTAAAAGGGGGACTAGCCATTTAAATTTTCAATCGAATGAGCCCTTTTTGAAGTTTCTATGACAACGCTTTCTACAAAAACCTTATATGCCCCCCAGGGCATAACTTACAACCCTTGCCTTGGGGGCTGTGGGGGGTTGTCATCCTAAAAGACCTAATTTCCCGAATTTTAAACTACGTTGAACAAAATGGCTATCTCAAAATTTTGATTGGATGTGTTTGGGGAAAAGGTGGGCGTGAGAGGGGGGTTAGTTGCCCTCCAATCACTTTCGACTATTAAAAAAGGCACTAGCCCTTTGAATTTCCAATCGAATGAGTCCTTTTTGAAGTATCTACGACAAAGCTTTCTATAAAAAACCTTATATGCCCCCAGGGCATAACTTACAACCCCTGCCCTGAAGGTTGTGGGGGAGTGCCCTCCTCAAAAACACAATTTCTATCTGGAAATCAACTACGTAGAACAAAATGGCTATATCAAAATTTTGAATGGATGTGTTTGGGGAAATGGTGGGCATGGAAGGGGTTTTAGTTGCTTTCCAATCCCTTTTGACCCTTAATAAGGGCACAAGAACTCTCTATTTCCAATCGAATGAGCCCTCTTTGAAGTTTATACGAATATTCCTTCCATAAGAACCATATATGCTCCCAGGGCATAACTTACAACGCCTGTCCCCGGTCCCTGGGGGGTTATGTCGACACCGGAGTTTTTGTATATGATCTTTGAACTATTTTTAACAAAATACCTATCTCAAAATTTGTATTGGATGCATTTGGGAAAAAAGGGCATGGGGGGCTGGTTACCCTTCAATATCTTTCGACGCTTAAAAGTCAACTAGAACTTTCAGTTTCCAATCAAATGAGCCCTCTCTGAAGTTTACATGAGCATTCCTTCCATAAGAACCATATATGCCCCGGGTTATAACTTATAAACCTTGCCCTGAAGACTGTGGGGGAAGTGTCCTGCTCAAAGATATAATTTGCAGAACTTTCAACTACGTTGAACAAAATGGCTATCTCAAAATTTTGATTGTATGGAAATGGTGGGTGTGGAAGGGGTGTTAGTTGCCTTCCGATCGCTTTTGACTTAAAAAGGGCACTAGCCATTTCAATTTCCAATTGAATAAGCCATTTTTGAAGTTTCTACGACAACACTTTCTATAAAAACCCTATATGCCCCCAGGGCATAACTAACAATCCTTGCCCTGAGGGCTGTGGGGGGGTGTCATCCTAAAAAACCTAATTTCCCGAATTTTAAACTACGTTGAACAAAATGGCTTTGTAAAAATTTTGATTGAATGTGTTTGGGGAAAAGGTGGGCGTGAGAGGGGGGTTAGTTGCCCTGCAATCACTTTTGACTATTAAAAAGGGCACTAGCCCTTTGAATTTCCAATCGAATGAGTCCTTTTTGAAGTTTCTACGACAAAGCTTTCTATAAGAACCTTATATGCCCCCAGGGCATAACTTACAACCCCTGCCCTGAAGGTTGTGGGGGAGTGCCCTCCTCAAAAACACAATTTCTATCTGGAAATCAACTACGTAGAACAAAATGGCTATATCAAAATTTTGAATGGATGTGTTTAGGGAAATGGTGGGCATGGAAGGGGTTTTAGTTGCTTTCCAATCCCTTTTGACCCTTAATAAGGGCACAAGAACTCTCTATTTCCAATCGAATGAGCCCCCTTTGAAGTTTATACGACGACCCTTTCCATGTGAAGTGCCTTTGGGAACAAAATAAATAAATAATTAATCAGAAGCAACGCTATAGCGTTGCCTATAGTAAAGGCCATACGGATCCAATGTTTTATTATTATTATTTTTTTCCCCAGAGGCACTTCATATGGAAGGACTTGTCGTAGAAACTTCAAAGCGGAATCATTCGAATGGAAATCGAGAGTTCTAGTGCCCTTTTTAAGGGTCAAAAGTGGTGGGAGGGCAAATTGAGATTGAGAGTTCGTTGTTTTGGATATTAACCTTTTAATAAAGTAAGGTTTCAACCTGTGCGATCCCCTACAGACATTCATAATCGGCTTATTTTATTTACTGTCTATTGACATTTTTGCTGCTTGAACATAAATTTCCTTGGTATTTAGTGAGTTAATAAGTACAGAGACTCAGACAGACAGATTTAATTACCTTAGAGGATTGTATTCTTTGTGCACAGCAGCAATATGGCCGAAAGAATTCTACATCTAGCAGCGTTGCCAGAGCTTGGTCGTTGCGCTGTGGAAAGAGCACCCGAATTTTACAGTGCAGTCTTGCCACCTACTGTATTGACTGAAAATAAGCCAAAATTCAAAAGTAGTTACCTGAACAGAATACTGATAGCATATATTAGGCAATAAGCAGAAGAGGGGAGGGTTCCTGCCGCAAGCACCGTATGTACCTGCCGGTATTTAGTTACCCTTAAATTGCGTGGAATTGATGAGCGGGTCCCGACACTTCCCTTGTTCCTAGTATTGTGTGATTCAGTGGACTTTGACTGTTTTTGAGTGAAAGTGATGACTGAAAAGCTCGTATTCAGCCTAGTTCTGAGCTTTTTGAGCAGATCACACACTGAAGGGGTGAGATTCGATCAGATTGTGAGAAGCGCAATAAACTATTTTGAACATGATACAATCATACAAGCTAAAAAGACCCTTCACAGCGAATTGGATATTCAAAGCCAGATGGTTTCTTATGCCAAAGATGAGGACAACATTACTAATATGTGCAAGTCGCTAGTCTCTGCGGCAAAGCAAAGTGTCCCGATCCCGAGATTTGTGATATTTAGTCCGTATGAAGTACCTGCCATTGGCGAGGCAGTTCACGCTACAGTGGTGTCTAGAGTAAACGAACTCTCCAGAAAATTGGATGGATTTATGCTAAATACTAACCGCTCTACAGTCACCCTGCCAGACAAATCTCAATCGTCCCAAACCGTACCCCCGAGGTCACTTTACTCTGTGATACTCAAAGACTCTCCAACAGACTTAAAATGCCCAAGCGAACGCAAAGCATTTATCGACAAACTGTGTCCATGTCCAGACGGCGATGTAACCGAGTTACGCCGCTCTAATACCGGGTGGAAACTCGTGGTTCGTTCCAAGCAAACCACGAGCCAGATAGTGGATGCAGCTAAACGTGCGAAACCGTCGCTCAACATCTCCCTCAAGGAACCTGCTTTTTTAGATGCGATCAAGCGAGTGCCGGAGGATCTAGACGAACAGTCTCTAAAATAGCTAATCCCCAAGTGCAATAAAACCCTACAGTGTGGCAAGTCTCGAATATTTAAAGTCTACTTTCCGACACGAAACGACCTCGATACATTTCTCAAAGTTTCAGTAAAAATCGGATATGAACGCCTCCCAGTTGAAGAATTCGTGTTCTTGCCTCGGCGCTGCTTTAATTGCCACGTAATCGGTCACCTAGCTGCGGATTGTAGGAACGGTCCTTTGCACTCCAAATGCGGCTTCGCCGATCACAAATCTTCATCCGATACCCCGTATCAGAAGGCAGCCTTTTGCGTTGGTTGCAAGAAGCAGGGTCATACTTGCTATAGTGTGAAGTGCCCGAAAAACCGTAAATCCTTGAATTAATGACCTCGTCACTAACTCTTCTATCGTGAAAAATAAACGGCTTTCCTCTGTCGGTATGCCATCTTCTGGTAACCCAAACCACACCTCTTGCTCCTTCAGCACCTCGACACCATCGTAACTGGTCGAAAATCGATCAAACCCTAATCATCGAGTCAGTAAATTCAGTCCTGAATAAAATCAACCTCCCATTTCATCTCTTTCTGAAGTCACTCCAGTTACCTCAAAAAGAGGTTTCAATTTGTCTAGATATATATTGTGCAGAAATCTGCCATGCCCTTAGCTTCGCAGAAAAACAAGCTATTCCTTTGCAAGGAATTCGTAAAGGAATCATTCCCGGGTGGTCGTCAAATCCCGGTCTCGTCATTTCATGTAGTCAAGCAAAATTTTGGTTTTCAGTATGGAAAGAGTGTGGACGTCCGAATATGGGTCTTATGAACGCATACGGATTTTCACGAAGCGAAAGTTTTCTAAGGCCCTGGCTCAGCATCGGAAAAATCTAGTCAATCGTTATTCTGCCCGTGCCAAACAAGATAGAAATATGATCTTCAAGTTTGTCTCTCGTCCTGCAACAAATTCTTCGTCACCATCCCCAGCCGACATCCCTGAAGATGAATGGTATGCCTATTACGAATCGGAGTTCTCACCCCGTGACCCATCCATCGAACAATCTTACGAGGCTGCCCCAAATCAGTTTCTATCTTCTCATCCCGATGAAGATTTTATCGTCAGTACCTGCTCTGTTGAAGATGCCATCCGTAGACACAAATGGAAAAGCTCATCGGGCATTGACGAAGTCAGTGCGATCCACTTGAAACACGGAGGTAAACGTGTCGCGGCACCTCTCTCTGCTTTTGCAGATGATTTTCTCTCAAGGAATTGTTCCTGCCTCTTTCTGCATCGGAGATCTGACTCCCATTTTAAAAAAGGGAAAATCTGAAATTCAATGGACAGCAATCTGTCCGATAACTGTAGCTACGTCACTGTGCAAGCTCTTCGAGTTACTTTTTATACAGGAACTCGAAAAAGTATGCTACACTCCTCCACATCAGTTCGGCTTCAAGCGAGGAACTGATGCTTTAATTGTCGTTGTTAATGTCTTGATAGATGCCGAATCTTCTGGAGAGAGCCTTTCTTTGGCAGGACACGACATTAGACGCACATTCGACTCTCTAATCCATGCTGCGATGCTTCTGAAGGCCGGTAAACGTGGGTTGAATCTAGCTGTCATTCGTTCTCTCAGGAATCTGTATTCTAGATTATGGATCCGACTGAAGCCACCTCCTGACACGGGTTTGACCCCCATTCGGCGCACCCGACTAGTTCCTGTCGAGAAAGAAGCGCGTCAAGGAGCAGTCACCTCACCCGACCTTTTCAATAACTGTGTCCTTGATGCACAAGATCTATGTCCATCTTCGCTGATTCTGTCATCTGCTAACTTGTCTTTAGTATATTACGCGGACGACATCCTGAATCTTAGCCGAACCCTTCAGCGGATAATTGATATCTTTGAAATCCTTGAAGCCGAATATCTTAAAGTTGGACTTCAGTTCAACTCTTCAAAATCGGAAACCGTCCTATTCAATTGGAAAACTGATTTTTGCGTTCCTACCATTGCCCCTGGTTCTAGCTCTGTCCAGCCAGTGGATCACCTCGTTTATCTAGGTTTACCAATAGGTTCGTCTATCCGTCACACGTGAAAAATTCTCCTCGAACAGCTTAAACGAAGAATTTCAGCGTCTGACGCTTCAATTGTATCGTGCAAACTCCGATTCAACCAGCTGCTTCTAGCAAGCTTGTATAACGCCATCACTCTTCCTCACATTTTATATGCCACGCCCTTCTGGAAACTTCTCACTAAAACTGACCAGAATAAAATCAGAGCGATGTATTTTCGTTTTGCGAAGTATTTGCTTCGTCTACCTCCGTGGTATAGAAACTCGCAAGTAATTGAAAAATTTAAAGTCGCAGACCCTGACGTCACCGTCGCTAGACGAATAGCGAAGCATAATAGAAAAATACGCCAAAATCTACACGAATGGTCCATCTGCTCATTCAGTGATTCGTTTTCTTTGTTGGTTCAGTTTGTTGTAGTTTGTGTCTTTTTTATTCTTTTTTTTAAGTGCTCCGTCTTGTTGTGTGTTGATTTGACAGGTTTTTCAATAAATAAATAAATAGGTAAATAAATACTAGCCCCCCACCCCACCCCCATCATTACCCCAAACACATCCAATCAAAATTTTGAGATAGGCATTTTGTTCAGCGTAGTTGATTTCCAGATAGAAAATATATTTTTGAGGAGTACACTCCCCCACAACCCTCAGGGCACGAGTTTTGAGCTATGCCCGTGGGCCATATAAGAACGATGTTGGCGCAATTATTTTTTTCCTTTAGAGCAGGGCACTTTGTATCAAAGAAGTTGTCGTAGAAACTTCGAAAAGGGCTCATTCAATTGGAAACTGGAGTGGCTTGTGCCGATTTTAATATTCGAAAGTGATTGTAAGGCAACTAACACCCCTTCAATGCCCGACATTTCCCCAAACACATCAAATCAAAATTTTGAGAGAGCCCTTTTTCGCAACGTAGTTGATTTCTATATATAAATTAAGTTTTTGAGGAGGACACTCCCCCACAGCCTTCAGTGCAATGGTTTTCAGTTATGGCCAGGGGGCATATCAGGTTTTTATAGAAGGCGTTGTCGTAGAAACTTCAAAAAAGGCTCATTGGATTGGAAATTCAAAAAGCTAGTGCCCTTTTTGATAGTTGAAAGTGATTGGAGGGCAACCAACCCCCCTCTCACGCCCACCTTTACCCCAAACACATCCAATCAAAATTTTTATATAGCCATTTTAATCAACGTACTTTCAAGTTTTGGAAATTTGGTCTTTGAGAATGACAATCTCCCACAGCCCTCAGGGCAAGGATTTTAAGTTATGCCCTGGGGGCATATAAGGTTTTTATATAGATAGCGTTGTTGTAGAAACTTCAGAAAGGGCTCATTCGATTGGAAATTTAAATGGCTAGTTCCTCTTTTAATAGTCGAAAGTGATTCCAAGGCAACTGACACCCCTTCCACGCCCACAATTTCCCCAAACACATCCAATCAAAATTTTGATATAGGCATTTTGTTCAACGTAGTTGAAAGATCTGGAAATCATGTGTTTGAGCAGGAAACTCCCCCGACAGTCTTCATGGGCAAGGGTTATAAGTTATGCCCTGGGGGCATATATGGTTCTTATGGAAGAAATGCTCATATAGACTATAAAGAGGGCTCATTTGATTGGAAATTCAAAGTTCTAGTTCAATCTTTAAGCGTCAAAAGATATTGGAGGGTAGCCAGCTCCCCCCCCAAACCTCTTTTTCCCAAATACATCCAATAAAAATTTTAAGATGACTATTTTGTTAAAAATAGTTCAAAGATCATATAGCAAAAATTCCGGTGTCGACAAAACCCCCTAGGGCCCATGGGCAGGCGTTGTAAGTTATGCCCTGGGGACACATATGGGTCTTATGGAAGGGATTCTTGTATTAACTTCAAAGAGGGCTCATTTGATTGGAAATTGAAAGTTCTAATTCTTTTTTAAGAGTCAAAAGAAATTGGAGGGCACCTAGCCCCCCTCCCTCCACGTTCAGTTTCCTCAAATCCATCCAATAAGAAATTTGAGATAGTTTTTTTTAAATAGTTCAAAGACCATATAACGAAAACTCCTGGGTCGACACAGCTGCCCTCGGGTAATGGGGGCATTACCCGATGGCAGGTGTTGTAAGCTATGCATTGGGGGAATATATGGTTCTTATGGAAAGGATGCTCGTAAAAACTTCAGAGATGGCTCATTTGATTGGAAATTGAAAGTTCTAGTTCAGCTTTTTAGAGTCAAAAGATAATGGAGGGCAACTAGCCCCCCCCTCCCTAACACCCCTTTTTCCCCAAATGCATCCAATAAAAATTTTGAGATAGCCATTAAGTTAAAAATTGCTCAAAAGTGAGATCACTAAAACTCAGGTGTCGTCCCAACCCCCCAGGGCCCGGGGGCAGGCCTTGTAGGTTACACCCTGGGGCATATATGGATCGTATGAAAGGGATGCTCGTATAAACTTCAGAGAGGGCTCATTTGATTGAAAGTTCGAGCTCACTTTTTAATAGTCAAAAGAGATCACGAGGTCCCCCCCCCCCCTCCGCGCCTTCTTTTTCCAAACCCATCTGATAAAAATTTTGCGATCGACATTTTGTTAAAAATAGGTCGGATAAGAAAAAATCCGGTGTCAGTACAACCCCCCATGACCCAGGGGAAGGCGTTCTAAGTTATGCCCTAAGGGCATGTATGGTTTTTATGAAAGGGATGCTCGTATAAACTTCATAGATGGCTCATTTGATTGGAAATTGAACGTTCTAGTTAACTTTTAAAGTGTCAAGAGAGTTAAGGGCAACTAGCCCCCCACGCTTTTCCCCCCAAACCCATCCACTACAATTTTTTAGATAGCCAGTTTTTTGGAAACTGCTAAAGAATTAGATAATAAAAACTCCCCCAGGGCCCGGGGGATCGACTTGTCGTAGCCTAAGTGTTGTCCTGGAAGCGTATAGGGTTCTTATTATAGGGTGGCACGTAAAAACTTAGGACAGGGCTCATTTGTCTTGAAATTGAAAGCTCCAGTTCAATTTTTAAGAGTCAAATTATATCCGAGGGCAACTAGCCCCTCCCTCCCCAACACCCATTTTTCCCCAAGCCCATCCGATAAAATTTTTATAATAGCCATTTCATTACAAATGGTTCAAAGGTCAGATGAAAAAAAATCCTGTGTCGACGGAACCCGCCAGGGCCCGGAGGCAGGCGTTATGAGTAGAGCTCTTGAGGTATATATAGTTCTTATGGAAGGGATGCTCGTATAAACTTCGGAGAGGGCTCATTTGATTGGAAGTGGAAATTTTTTGTTCACTTTTTAAGAATCAAAAGAGATTGGAGGGCAACTAGCCCCCCCCCTCCTCCACTCCCTAAATACATCAGATACAAATTTTGAGATAGAAATTTGGTTAAACATAGTTCAAGGCTCTGATAACAAACAACTCCGGTGTCGACACAGCCTCCCAGGGCCCGGGGGTAGAAGTTGTAAGTTATGCTTTGGGGGCATATATGGTTGTTATGGAAGGGATGCTCGTATAAACTTCCTAGAGGGCTTATTTGACTGGAAATTGAAAATTGTAATTCACTTTTTAAGAGTCAAAAGCGATTGGAGGGCAGCTAGCCTCCCCCAGACTCGATTTATTTTTTTCCCAGAGGCACTTCATATAGAAGGGGTCGTCGTATAAACTTCAAATGGGACTCAATCGATTTGAAATCGAGAGTTCTAGTGCCCTTTTGAAGAGTCAAAAGTGATCGGAGAGCGACTGCCCCCCCCCCAATCCCTTTTTCCCCAAATATATCCGATAAAAAATTTGAGGTAGCCATTTTGTTAAAAATAGTTTAAAGATCATATTTTTACGTATGGCTATTTCGTTAAAAACAGTTCAAAAGTCAGATAAGAAAAACTCTTGTTTCGACACTCCTCCCCCCCTAGGGCCCGGGAAAGATATTCTAAGTATTGCTCTGGGGGCATATATGGTTCTTATGGAAGATATGCTCATATAAACTTCGGAGGGCTCATATGACTGGAAACTGAAGGTTCTCGTTCACTTTTTAAGAGCCAAAAGAGATCGGAGGGCAACTAGCCCCCCTATCCACGCCCTCTTTTCCTCAAACCCATCCGATAAGAACTTTGAGAGAGCCATTTTTTCAAAATAGTTCAAAGGTCAGATAACAAAAACTCCGGTGCCGACACATCCCCCTAGGGCCCGGGGGGCAGGCATTGTAAGCTATGTCCTGGGGCCGTACGTTGTTCTTATGAAAGGGATGCTCGTATAAACTTCAGAGAGGGTTCATTTGAATGGAAATTAAACGTTGTAAATCATTTTCTCAGAGTGAAAAAAGATCGGAGGGCAACTAGCCCTTCTGCCCTCCACATCTTTGGGTGTATCGGATGGATAAACCCATCTGATAAAAATTTGAGGTGACCATTTTTTTAAAATAGTTCACTTTAAAAGAGTCAAAAGAGACCGAAGCTTAATTAATCCCCCCACGCCCTTTTCCCCCAAACCCATCCGACAAAAATTTTGAGATACCCATTTTGTTAAAAATAGATCAAACATGAGATAATAAAAACTCAAAGGTTGACACAAACCCATTATTTCACTTTGAAATTGCTACTTTGATACCAGTTTTGACACTTTGATGAACATTTGACATTTTTTTAAATTTTGATTTTGAAATAAGGAATGTTTAAAAACTTGAAATTTTTTGCAATCAAAAACGAATAAAAATTAATTAAAAAAACTATATGCGTCTTGAATAGTCTTGGAAAGTATCAACAACAAAATCAAATTGAATATTTTATGTATAATGATATTAATTGTTGAAAGATCCATCAGTTCAAGAATTTATTTCACTGTAATTGTATTTTTATTTTCAATGCAGTAAGAACTTGAAAAGAAAATATTTGTAATATAATTCGTTTTAAGTTAAGCGCTAATGACGCATTAGGCTTTTGGTTTTTATTTACAGTTAGGAAAGGAGGCAGTATCCAAACACTTGTTTGTAGTGAAACTATGTTCGTCTTTAACAACTTTAAAAAGAGCTAATAAATTAAACTAAATATTTGATGTATAAGGATATTAATTGCTGAAAGTAGAGAGGGGGGTTCTACTCGTGACATAACCACGTGGCTTATGGTTTTCTCACTGAGAATGAAAAAACAGGAATTTTCTCACTTGGAAAACCATGAATTTTTTCACATTTATGTTTGTTTTCATGGATGGTTATGTGTGTTGGTCAATTTATTTGATGTTTTTCATGGATGTCAACATCAAATTATGGATGTTTTATGGTTTTTGTCAGTGAGTATTTGAATAACAGGAACTTTTTCATATTTATTACTGCTCTTGTGGTTTTTGTATGTGAAAATGAAAAACAGGAACTTTGTCACATTTATGTATGTTTTCATGGATGGTTATGTGTGTTGGTTGATTTGTTTGATATGATTTTCCAGGAGACAGTTACATCACATGTTTCCTTCTCAGCCAATCAGCGAGTCGGATACATACTCTATATCAGCCAAAAAGAGGGCGGGTTACATATGATCATCGGAGGGACTATAAGGAAAGGGTTTTTTTTGATATAGTTTTATTAGTCTGTGAATAGAATTTAAAGGAGTGAGAAGAACAGTTTGACTTTACTAATTTTGGATATATATTTTTGTTGATGGCGACGAGTGGTATGTATACCAACTTAGAATTTGATAGTGGAGTTGATGGTAATAGTACAAGAGCACCCAGTATTGCGGTGGAAATTACGAAAGGATCACGGCTTTGTCTGGAATGGGATGCAGTGTATGCAAGATATGTGATATCCTTGAGCAAATTTAAAATGGAGGATCAATTATGTTTCGCCGCAAAAGTTGATATAGCACATGTGAATAGACTTCAATGTGCTTTAAGTGCATTGGTGAAACATATCGAAGACAATAAACAGTATCGCTAATTGTACATGCTCTGTATTATTGATGTTGTTGTTGTTGTAATTATTCAATAAAATTGTTTCGAAATCGAAAATGTTTTCTTTCTTTTCTGGTTAGGGCTAACGAATCAGGGTCAGTCTAGAGGCAGCAGTCGAAATGAAAGGATTGAAAAATGAATAAATTTGAGAAAGAGAAAATTAGGTCAAATCTAGTGTTTATGGAAAAACATTTGATTTTGGATGACGATTTTCTCATGTTATCTCTTAAACGCAGGATATTCTCTTGTCAGGGAACTCTTGAAAATATAATGAGGAGTGATTCTCCCCCATTTGACTATTGCAAAAAACTTTTAAAATGTGATTCAAACCCTTATACCCTATTTATTGATGTAATTATTGAAAAAAGGCAGGATTATATATTATATATAAGTTTGGAAATATCGCCATTAAATTGATTGTAGATGGATCCCCCCATCATTTGAAATAGGTAGCGTTACAGAGCTACTCCTCTCTCTACCATTTCCCTCCCGTTGAATTTATGGAGCGAGGACGATCAGTTTCGTGTTAGCTGTGAGTGAGTTGTAATCGGAAACTAAAAAATGTTCTAGATATGTCCATTGTGCTTGTACACACTTGGCAGTTGGACTCAGTGTGAAACTTGTACAATTATTGATGACTATAGTAAAAAGTGCAAATTATGTAATACATGTAAATTACATAGAGGCTATGCTGTACAAATTAAAGGATGTAATTAATGTCTTGAGGAGGTGTGTGAATCGCACCCTAGAGGGCATCTATGCTCCAATTGTCACAACGATAAATTTTATAAGTGGGAGAATAATTACAACTCAATGATTGGAAGGAATCTTAAACAGGATTTCAGTTTATTGCTACGATATTGGTATCGTCGTGGGTTTAAATTATTATGAGAAGAGAAGTCTGGTCTACGATTCAACTGTTTGGGTAACAAGAAAATTTGTTTTTTACGTCATCGTTGTGACGACACTACCTACTATGACTATAAACCAAGTGATTTTTATTTTGCAGTTACCGAATGTGATTCACCAGTTGAAAACACTGTATGTGATATTGCTTCAAATAGACAGATTGAAACTCGTGAATTTCATAACATGAATGCAAATAGTATCATTGACTATACAAAGAGATATGACAAGAGTGAAGTTACATTGTACTGTAGAAAATGTGACCCTGACTTTGCAGACAATCAAGATCAATATACAGCGAATCCAAATGATTTACCAGAATTAGTGGTTCACGACAGTTGCCTATACATCGAAGATGAAGAAATCTAAAGTGTAGATTGAAAGACATTGTTGTATATATATATATGCATTTTATTAATAAACAAATTCACAAACATTTTTTAAGCACTTTACTCTTAGGGCACTGAAATCAATACTATATAGGTCTGAGGTGATACTATCCACTTGAAAGTCGTTCAGGCAGGGATTGGATACAGAGCTGGTAAGAAAAAGCCAGTCGGTATAGTTACAGACTCAATAAATAATAAAGGTGTCCGCCTTAACGCTACGAACCTTAGTCACCAGATCATGAACCTTTGTCCAATGTAAAAGAACAGTCTTCCAAGTGTTCTCTTTCTAGTTCATGAGGTTAGGCGTTTAGACTGTATAGGGTAGACCAAGAGGATCAAAAAATTCAATCGTATTCATTGTTTGAAAGATGCACAGCCAATGACCCGTCAGCACAGTCGACGGACTGCTATTAACAATAATCAAGGTATTGTTGACACTTTGAATTTGTCCAAGAAAGTCTGAGGGTAGACAATATGATTGGTACTGGGACATGTAGGGGTCCATATTACATACATTGATTATTTGACCGGTGTTCATGGTGCTAAGTCTAGTAGAACACTGCCTTCGGGAGTGATTTCCCAATAGGTTTCATATTGATTTAGCGAGATTAAGGCAATACTCTCAGCCAACGGGTCGGCAAATGTACACTCTAAACGTACACTCCCCGTACGTACTATACTCATATCCTGTTTACCCGACAAATCCAATAAAATGATACCATTTGTTTTAGCAAACCTATCTTCGGTTATAACATTTTCAAATAGTTGAAAATAATGATCTAGGGTTTGCATGGTCAACTCGTACAATGTTCTATAGGATTTATCAAAAGATAGATTGTAGAGTGGGATGCCGTTTACTTTGCACACAAGAGATGAAAGTCCAAAAATATCAAATGTATGTGGGCATTCAGTTCATGATCCTATTGCACTGGCGCTTTTTACAAATGCCAACGCAAGTTTTGACGGAATTTCACAATTGATAAAGGATGAATCGGTGAAGGTGCGGGAGCCCATTGCAATATGACGCTGATTGGTGATTGTATGAGGAACAAGTAGTTTAATATTGTTGCCATTGGCTCTCAGTTTTTCCACGGCCAAAGCAACAGAACTCATGACCTGTTGTTTGCGTACATGAAGTATTGCCGAGGTGAGGGAGAGACTTACATCAGGATTGGCAGCAAGTTCTTTTCTCAATGTGAAATTGGAGGGTGCAAGAGTTAGTTATATATCCACTTTAACATTGGGCGGCAGCCATTGGGGTATATTAAATATTTCATGATATATTTTTCCAACTATATGTAATTCACTAGTTGTAATATTTTTAAGTGCATCTGCACTATCTATATTAGTAATATATTCATATCCATTGAAGGCTCCTCTCAATTAATTGTGTTACTTGGGTGTCATCAGCATGAACTGCATATAGCTTGTATAATTCGAGAGGTTGTTGCTTGTGCTCACAAGCGTGCCATTGATGTAGACACTAATTTGACGAAATAAATTATGTAATATACAATTTTCATAGGATATTCCATCGGCTCGAATCGTCATTGAATAATTGGATTTCCGAACTTTCATTTGTAAATCTATAAATGTTGAAGACATGTCCATAAAGAAGTCTTCATTGGAATAAATTTGGAAGTGAATATTATCGGAGAGGGGTTGTTGTGGATAAAATTGTTCATAGTATCCATGCTTGACACTCACTTCAACATTTTCAGCATTGAATAGATTCAATGACGCGGGGTTTGAAGGTTGAGAATCTTTATGCGGTAGGTAGGACATTTTAGGAGAAGAAATCTAGTTTCGATCTAACAATTTTCTTCCTGGGACTTCTTCTTCTACTGTTTACAGCACTCGTCGGCTTTTTCCTTCTTATTTTTGACAAGAGGGATGATGTCTTTCGTTTCCGACCTGAGTGGAGACGTATGAGGGATGCATTGTTTCTTGACCTTTTTAAGCCTTTACCATTTTGTTTTAATCTCTCGCCAAGGGTTCGCGCACTGGACCTAAGATTTTCCGAAGCACTTTTTTTAAAATTCTTGACAGAGCCCCAATCGTATAGTGTAGATGATGAAAAATCTGTCTCAGCCGTTACAGGATATTTTATAGCCAGTGGTAGTGAATAGCTAAACATCTTAGCAAAACAACTGCCAAGACCATAGCCAGACATTGACGAGCGACCTTTGTAGTAGTCCATTCCATTGCCCTGTTGTCTTGGGCCAAGAGTATTAACATAGCAGTCAATATCAGGACAAGTGAATACCACTTTTTTATTAGACATCTTGCTTTTGAACGATGGGTCGAACATGGGATGTAATCACAGCCAAACCTTTTGAAATTGCTATGGGATCACCCAATTCGGTTCTTAGTGTTAAATGACAGAGTTCCAAATAGGAAGTGTTTACGGGAATATACTGAAGATGCTTTATATTGTAGTGGTGAATATGTTCTTGATTGGTTTTTAGTTCAAGAACTCGTAGAAGGTGGACATTTGCATTACCAACCCGAGATGTTTCCACAAATGAAGCGTAGAGAAATATACAAGTATCCGTGGAGAAGGCAGGCGGGTAGTCAACGAAAATGAAATTATTGTTTCTGGCACTTTTACCATTGATTATATTGAACTTAAAGCCAAGAACATCCTTTAGATTATCGTTGAGAATAACCTTTTCGCTGGCAATAGGTGAACTAATGTAGATCTTGCCCTCCTCCTTTGAATATTTGAACTGAAAAGCTGCTTTTTTACGAGCGGAAATTCTTTTATTAATAAAACGACATGAATCATTCATACAGGTGAGTTCCTCGTAGGGTAATTCAATATATAGATAATCCATCCAATTGATTTTTTGAATTTTTTCTTGATCACCTGTTGGTAGTGGTGGCCAGTCATAGGGTCTAATTTTTATTTCATATTTACGATCTTTTCTCAGGATGTCAAAGGTATTTGTGAGAATACAGTCGACAAGAGATACTTTATACTTTTTGTCAAATTTGATGGTGGGGGAGTGTTTTGTTCAAAAATAACTTGTTATATTAAATTCATTGTAGAAAGGATAGGAAACATTGGACATGAAAATCAAATAGAAATTATTGGGCATTGTTATTGTCTTCAGCACCGACCCAAGAATCAAAATCTGAGTGGTATCCTAGCCTGCGAAACAACAACTGTCTCTTGCGATGGCGTGTAGGACTCTTTAATATATTTTCAATTTGATACATTTCACTAGTGTTTCTAACTTTTTGCCGTTCATATTCATACAAAAACGCCGAGAATCTCATCTTCTTTTGTATCTCGCAGTCGATATGTCGTGGGTTCGGTGTCCAGGATTTTGGACACTTTAAAAATTTCTGTGCTCATTAAATAATTCCTCTTTTCAAAAATATTGGTGGTTCTATTAATTCGAACAGTATCACCAACATTGAATTTCTGCTTTTTTTTTCTCTTTTTCACCATTGGAGTATTGCTTTAGAAAAGCATTAAATGTATTTTCATTGTAGTGAACATCCCGAGGACTTGAGTTGGACAGAGATCGATGGGGTCGATGGTTATATATCTGCATGATTTTATCTAAATCATGAATAAAAGCCGATGTATTTTTCAGGGTACAATATCTTGAAATTAATAGACGAATCGTTCTTATTAATGGTTCAGCCAATGCAGCCTTTATCAGGCTATGACTATGATAAAGTGTTGTATTATATTTCAAAAGAACTTTTTGCACATGGGAATTAACAAATTCACTGCCGCGATCCGATTGAATTTGTCTATATGAATCCAGTTCTAGAATACTTTCAATTGCGCGAGCACCTTCAATACCTCTCTTTGATTACAGTGGAATTGCATAGGCATAGCAACTAAAGACACTGATTGCCACCAGAGCATATTTGTAGGGCGCATTGTGACGCTGTTGAAGTGCGTCTAGAGTTAAAAGATCCATTTGCATTATATGCAGAGGGAAAAAGGCTTTAGTTTGTCGATATTGTTTGCTGCGAAGCTTATGATTCCGGTGCAGTGTGTAACTCGATTCATTCTCTTGATACTCTTTTGCATTTTTCAATGTGGTGCCGGAGACAACTTTAGAAAGCATTTTGGGAGAACTTAAACTTCCCGACTCACCAATATTTTCATAAACAACTTTCAGAACTTCATCCATTTTGAGCGTAAAAACGTAGTGTAATGTCCACTCCCCTTTTGCACACGGGAGGGTGAATCAATTCGTCATTGCTTTTGACTAGTAGTCACAGTTGTTGTAAAATCATTGCTACTGCTGCTGCTAGTATCTTCAAATGTCGAATCTTCTTCTTCTTTTTTAAATGGTGTTGTTGGTGGTGTTGGAGGAGGACTATATTCGCTTAGTTTCTTTAGAATTTGCCTATTGCCACTAAGACTATTGGGAAAGTTTGATACACACAGAAGGATGTATAGAATATTTTCAAAGGATAAAAGTCCTTTACGATTCGTCATCATATCACAATTTAAATAAACCAGATCAAAACGTTTCCCTTGAATTATAACTCGTTTCCCTGTGCTATCGACTTGAACTTGATCGTCAGTTTCCAACATGAGATAAGATAATACTCTTTTACTCTGTTCTCGATAGGACAGTGGCAATAGGTTTCCAATTTTTGATACAATTGAATTCAATTCCTTCTCCTTTGATTGTGCAGAATCTTGAGGAGATGTTTTAAGTCTGGAGGGATCAGTGGCGGCGGTGACAGGTCTCTCACGATCAGGTTTATGTTTGTCCACACGACTCAATGCATCTTGAAGTAAAAGCAGTTTTTTATCGTCGGCAATATTCTCATCGTTAAGGAATTTGCTTAGATTGTCCTCAAAAATGTTCGACGGGTGACAGGACAAGCTCAAATTGTGTCAATTTATATGGTTTTGCCATTCTCACCAGAGAAAACTGTTTACAATTCCTGCAATTATTAGTAGTAAAAGCGTGAAAAAGCTACCGCTTGCTTGAAGGAGCCGTGTTGTTTTAAAATTTTTTCCTTTTTTTTACAAGCCAAGGCGCGTTCAGTAGAACGATGTTGCTTTGTCTGTTGTCTAACACCATCTGGCAGTTGAACAGTGCCCTCAGTTAAATTTAAACAAAGTTCAGATAATAGATTAATGAAATAAGTGTCAACCCCATGTTTGAGTATAGCCTTCCTAAACGAATGTTTTGAAGTGCTTAAAACGTAAAATAAATACCGTTGTTTATCTAGTTTTTTCAGTGTCCTAATGGCAACTAATAGCCTTTTCTACTGTTCACCGGAAGATATACTGTAATTTTATTGTTGAAAATGTCGGTGAATACACGTAGATCCTCGGGCTTGCTCTGATTAAGATGCAGAAAAATGTAACCGTAGGGTTTGCTAGTCACCTGAGTGTACGCTGACACCAGACATTTAGAGGCGCCGGGGTAGATCTCCTTACTGAGAGTTATGAGTGAGCTAGAATCACAAACAACTCGATAGATAATATAGACAGTGCAATTCAAAGCAAGGGTTTGCATACATTTGCTCTGATGAAACAGATTGTGTAGAACCAGAGTAACGGAAATTTGTTCATGATGGGAGCGAACAGTGAACAGTTGTAACATTTCCTGCGAGAAGTGTTTAATGGATTCAGCCAAATCATCAATAATTAACCACGAGTTCGATTCAATACTTTTGAAAATATCAAGTCCCCGTGTGAATTGTTTTGATATGATTGTGGTAATCGATTTTATTATATCGTAGGACTCCTGCCAAATAGTATAGCAATAGTAGATTTGTTTCGGCTTTTCTAAAAACATTTTATCTCAATTTTGAATTATTCTAGCTAAAAGCGTTGTTTTCACCGACATTGAGGGACCACACAGAAACAATCTGAAGGGCTTTCTAAGTTGATACATACTGCTGTTGGGGGCAACAGTCGGACTGCAACTAACTGTAAATCATATGTGTCCAATGAATAAGTAGCAATAATTTTCCCCATAGATCTATCTATTCAACAACAAAAAAAACAATATTTCATGGCATTTATTTCGGCAATATGAAAACAAATATTTGCAGTCAACATGAACTGCACAACGATAAAAATAATAACACTTGTTCAACAAGAACAGTTGACAAAATTTCATGGTCAACATGAAAACTCTATTTGTTCAACATGAATCAATCGGCAATGATAACACTCTATGTACAATAAAAAAAAACACTTTTGTCCATCATCAGCAATTATTTTATTTTAAAAACACTTTTCTGTCCATCAACAACAACAGCACTTATTGTCAACTTAAACAAATTTCTGTACAAAAAAAAACAACTTTTCTATACAACAACAACAAAAAACAGAAAACAGAAAACACTTGAAAATCACTCAGGGAACTAGTAGCACAGTTGAACATTACAGTGAATTTAAAGGTGGGATCCCCCCACCCCCGGGGCAGCGGGGCCGAGGGCCGGCCGGCCGCGGGCGGGACCCCCCCCCCCCCCCCTGGGCGGCCGCGGGAAGGGCCCTCCCCCCCCGGGAGCCGCGGTGGAAAAAACAGTACAATAGTTGTCTGGTTACTGCGGCGGCTGCTACAGGTTAGGTTGGTTAGTTGGTTGGGTTAGGTTAGTGGTTGGGTTAGTGATGGTGGTTAGATGAACAATTGAGTTAAGGTGGTTAGTTGGAGCATTTAATTTATGAACAGGTTGGGTGGTTAGTTGGTTAGTGGTTAGTTGGTTAGTCAGATTAGGTTAGGTTAATTTATCCAGACCAAGTTGATTGCGATAGTCTATGCATTCAACTCGGTCTGAAATACGGTAGTGGCCGTGGGGTAGGACACTCATACCATTCTCGAGCCGATAGACTTTGTCGGATATACATGACATTGCATTCTTTTCTACTATCACAGTATAATTTCTATACTGTAGAGTGCGAATTGCAAGCACTTGTGCTCTCGGCACTAGGCTACTTTCTAAACAATCTCTGTACACATTCATGTGGAGATTCCTCTTTACAAAGTGTGTAGGCACCCTTGGACACGCCTTCTTGACTTCCCCACGCGTTGGTTCTACGCGATAAACTAGAGGACCAGTGCCCACTCCCAAGGATATCAAATAACGCATCGTCTCTGATTTTAACCGTAATAATTGGTTTGGGGCTTGACGTTTCACCAGCCCGGGGTAGAGAGATGAATTCCAGTTTCTGAAATCCATCCGCGAGCTGATGTGTTCCCCCTTTTCTAAATCACCCAATAAATCTTCAGTCCCATTTACCTTTAACAGCAGAGAATCTGTATCACCATAGTAGACTTGAACCTCCCCCTCCCGTGGCCAGTGCACCTTGCACACATTGTAAAAGAACGACAGCATGAGCTTTTTTGAAATTTCCAGTACTGAACTGCCGCCTGCAATATTCTTGTTCAGTACCACATTTCGCTTTCGCCTATGTAGAAGAACCATGCCAGTCTCTATGCTCGTGAACGATGTAAAATTGGGGTCGGCAATAATTCGTGCACACTCTAGAGGGTCAGTCACGACGTCGCAACGAGATCTATTACGAACGCTTTCACACATTTTGCCAAACGCTGAATTTAGAATGAGCTTATACATTTCCTTCTCCACCTTTGAATTTGCCCTAGAGCGTTTATCGACAAAGGTGTCGATAAACGTTTTCAAATATGGTCGCTGATTGAACTGCAGGACCCTGTGTATTTTGGTGATCTTGAAACCATTGCTCACCATCCAGTGCAAAAGCACATGGTGAACAACGATATTCTCCTGAGGTTCCAGATCAGCAATCAGTTTCTGTTTGGTGGGAGTCCAGTGCATCTCCATATCCTCAACCAATGAATGATTTTAGGGGCTCAGAGAGTACCTGCTCAAGGGTCGATTGATACAAGGAAAAACAAAATCTTTGACTCAATCGTGAAGCACCAGAGGACTTCGACCGTCAATTTCAAAGAACCATCCTTATGGCCTATTGTCAACAACGGTGATAATCTCGGGGAGCTCACAAGGATTGTGAACCCATAGATAGTTCCCCCACAGCCACGAGTAGTGGAATATTGCCAAGGGATACAATGAGTTCATATCCAAGAACACTGCATTTGACTTTACACCGGTGTTTTGTCCGCTCGGATCGGTCGATAAGACCCGATTCCCATGAAAAACCTACCCCCCCCTCATTGAACACTCTACAAAAAGGAGCTGATCTACATCGGTGATTAGGCCTATTTCCTCCCTGATAATTTTTAAAAGTAAGTACATCGCTAAATGGGGTGTGGAAAAATAATAGCATATATCTAACCCGAACTCTGAATAGATTTGGTCTGTGTTCTTACAGACTATATCCAATAGAGCTAGAACGTCACTGGCCAAGTACAGTCTACAATAATCCCAGCCATTTTTACAACCCCCCTTTAACCACACTTGGCAAACTCATACTCCTCGACTGTGCATTCACTGTTGGTCAGTGAATTGTAAAAAGCTTCAATTGGAGGTAGTTTCTCCTCACTTAAGCGTGCGCCAGAACAGTAATAATCATACGCGTATACACCTTTGCAGGTCAATAGATCATACATTTCACCATCTATAAAGTGCTGTTTAAGCAAGGGAAAGCTATCAAAATTGTCACTTTTCTGCACTTGAATCAATTGACGCAATACCTTGGGAAAAAAAACTAAAGGAATCTAAAAACCTGATTTTATTCCAACACGTATGCCCATTATCCACTGCCTGCCATTTCAGTTCGAGAAGCAACAACTTCTCGGCCGATTTGGGAATTATGTTATAGGTAAATGAACTATTTACCCATAGACAATCTAATCCCCCTCCCTCTCTATGCATACGTGCCAGTGTCTGTAAAATAAATTTTAAGTCATAATTAGAGCTCTTGATAAAAACATGGATAAAAAACTGTTGTCTAACATTTAAGTTACACGATTGATGCAATCCCCGTCTAAAATTACTACACCACGAGGCTCGGTCGTGCGCCCCGGGAGTCTCTTCTCTGTCTTTCCCCTTCCCCCCTCTTTTCCCTTTAGTCCCCTTATCCCCCTCCTCTGCAAACTCCCCCTTACATACCCAACATATTTTCTTATTTTTAATAGCGAGACGATCCTCTGCGTACAACACCCTTGTATAATTAGTATTTCTCAAACGATAAATATCATCATTAGCCGTGCCAATTACTTTAGTCAATGCCTTGACCATGCACTCGGATCCCTCATCCAATGTTTCTACTATTTCTAACAACCGCATGGTGTTAGAACTGTCTCTGTTCGCGTGACCATAGGACACTGCAATAGCCTGATGTTCTTTGAATCGGTTTGGATATTGAGGATCGTTCACTTCCACCAGCTTAGCTTCGTAGTCTAAAGATATTTTTTTGCAATGGAGAAGGGTGTTTTGGAAATTTTTGAAGCGTAGAATGGCCCTACCCCCTGAAACCGTTTCCACTGTCTGGTGTCCATGCCGTCTACAATGCCTCATATGATACCGTAGTTTTATATCACTACGGAATTCTGACAAGCATGTTGGACAGTAGAAACGTTCCACCCTATGCTTACCACCCCCCAGAACTCTACTACTGTCGGTGATCGGATTAAAATGACCAATTGAATTGACAGGGTCACTAGGGGGTGTGTATAGCAACAATACCCAGTGTGTAACCAAATTAATTAACGGGGCCCCTTATAAGGAAGACCACCCCCTTCTTTTTTAACGAACCCCATCTTCAAATTCAGTTTCATACTGAACCACAGTAACGCCGATATTTAAGTGGGCATTAGCCCTTTCAAAAATATTAATGGATCGAAGCGTTACTGGGTAGTTCCCCTCTAAACAAGAAAAATCTACAATGGGGAAATCAAATCCGTCCTTCCCATGCACAGCCCAGTTGTCTAAATTTGTCTTAGTAGCGTCACGAGCTAGAGGCTTAAGTGCTGATATGAGAAAAGCATATCTGAAACACTTTTGACCTGTTTCAAAACAGATCCGCTGGACACCTTTACAACCTTCTAGATCTGGATTATAATTTAATTCTACTGCCCTTGGTCCACTCTCACTTCTTAAAATAAAATAGGTCTTAAATTTACAAATATTTACACTTAAATTTTCAACAAAAAGAACTAGAGATCCACTCCCATTTTCATTAAAGTTCTCAAGATGCATTATAATTTGATCCACCCAATCCGTGAAAGCTCCCCCAAATTTTCCTAAATTCAAATAAACCAAACGCATTTCGGAATGTACATAATGATAATAAACTTCGCTTTTCCCCTCATTTAAATAGAACACTTTTAGAACAATGGAGACCTTAATTGTTTCCCTCCCCAACAACCGAATTTGGTTCTCCAGAAGTGCACAAATTTTATCTACATAGTGGTACACAATTTCTACGGGGTCAAAAACAAATTTTCCCCCCATTAGTTTATTAAAAGGGTCACCAAACGTTACAGTGTAAACAACTATTGCAGTTAAAATTCTGCTGGATAATTAAAAATCGGGACAAGTTGTTCCCTCCTCGCCCTCGTGTATATTACCCCCTCCTCCAAGTTGTTCAACAATATCTGGCGAATGTTCCACTTCAGTTGTTCGAAGTGGACTCGTTAGGGTATAGGAGGGTTGAGGGTTCCCGGTTAAGTCCCGGGTTAAATCCTCTAAAAGCTGCAATGTATTCAGACTTATCAAATGTAAGTACCCCTGTTCAATTGTGCTACTATCTAAATTAAAAAAATTAGAGAAAAAATCATCTATTTTGTCAGGTATTTCATTAACGGTACCTTGCCTAGACATTTCATTTTGACAATACTCCAAAGATACATCGTCTTCTCCTTTTCCAACTGACAAACAGGGGGGAAATGGTGAGTATGGAGCCAGGACAGTCTATAAATGAAAAAATAGCTTATTTTCAAAGTGTTCAATTCAGCCCTACTGTTTTTAAAATTTGAATTATTGCTTAATAACATTTGGTTAATTCAACTGAAAGTTCCAACTTAACGACAATCACGATATGACATAGAAGGCTACAATTTGTTCGTTTATTTTCAAAGTGTTAAAAAAATTTTTTTTTTTTTAGTGGCGCGTTACCGCAGCGCTTCCCGTAGCGCGTCTCGGGGCCCGCTGCGCGTCTCGCGATGCTTCGCGGGCCCACATCGCATCCTGTGGAACTTTCCTGGCCCGTGGCGCATCCTTATGGCGCTTCCCTGGCCCGTGGCGCATTCCTGTGGTGCGTCTCGGGCCCGCGGTGCGTCCCGCGGCTCGTCCCCCCCCCACAGCGCTTCTCGAACCCTTATCATATCTTATATTAGTATAAGATATTCGCAATCTAAAACATTGCATGACATAGAAGATGACAATTTGATATTGTTCAAACAATCCCTCTAAATAAAATTTCATATTAATACTTTTTATCTGCTCTGGGAAGAAAAAATAAAACAAAAAAAACATGATTTGAAATGAGTAGCCATCTCCTCTCATGATACACAAATCCTTCAGATATATAGTTTTTTTTTGTAATATTTGAATATGTAAGGTGAACCAATCGTTTATATCGCAATTTAAACTACCTAACCCTATTTTGAGCGGGATAGAGCGCCTTTTTTGGCTTCACTAATATAATTTAGCAGGGTGAATGCAAGCACTTGACGTGATTCAAAAGGGATAACATTATATTTCATTTGAGGAGAAAAAAATCTTTCATTATTCCCGCTGAGATATACTTTGACACAGTGATCGAAAATATTGCATGCAGAAAAGGACTATAAAAGTTGGAAGAAATTGATAGATATTTCTATATGATAGGTAGGAAAAAATGCTTACATTTGCAAAATCCGTCTGGGCTTGGGTGCCCGAAGGTCCGGGTAGTGCATGCTGGATGGTAACCTCCTGACCTATCGATGATGGGGCAGTTATTAGAGGTCCATGGAGAGCGGATGGGCAAGCGATGTCACATTCCAATACGGCTTGGGTAGGCACCACTTGTTGAGGAGGCTTCGGCCTGCTACCATATTGCCTGACAGTAGCCCTCGCATGGCCCGCATTATTAACCCTCGCTTTCTTAGCGGGTGAAGGTAACTGGCATTCTTCACAATTTACCTTAAAAAGAAGAGAAAAAGTTAGTTTTGCATTAATTTGTCCTTTTTTTACAGAAAGAAAGTTAGTATCATCATCCATGTAATTTTGTCTAGAAAGGCATTTATCACTAAGAAAGCACAACGTAAAAAAATTTCGTGAAATATACTAATTGCATCCTTTTTTGAATCTGAGAAAGAAGAATTATGGCTCACTGAGCCGTTCAAAATTCAGTATATAAAAGTGAACCTAATTTATTATTTTTAGGCGTTTCTGTTCTTTTCTGGTTTTAATCTGCATTGAGCATGCCTTGTTTGATTCATTTAAAGTATTAACGATATTTTTTATCTTTCCATATTCTTTTTCGATAGCAGGTATTTATCACACCCCCAGAAAAAACAGCCCACGAAAAATAACCCCCACGGAAAATACCCCTGAGAAAAGACCTTGGATAATACCCCCTCCCCCCACCGCAAGAGCTCGCAGCCTTTGGAATCTGTGAATTAGGGCTCCCTGAGCCATTCACAAGCCGATCGAGATTGCTTGACGAAAATCCCCCTAATACTAAACGTTGAAAATGTTTATATTTAGTCAAACATCGAAGCAGTGATCTGAGCTTTTGTTCTTATTCAGTTATCCAATAAATAAAAACATATTTTTAGTCACATTCTTTTAAATCTGTGATATCTAATGAAACTAATGTTGGGCGATATTCAATATCGATATTGATATATCGATATATCAGAGCAAATATCGATATCGAATATCGAAACGAAAATATCGATATCGAAAACGATATTTGAATATATTTGACTATTTTCGGCCTTTTCTGCTTCTGGTAAACGTCCTGCAGAAAAGATCCAACATAGAAAATTGTTTGGGAAGTGGGCGAGAAGAAGAACAATGATGTATTTAATCCATTGACTCATACATGCTGATACACAGCATACTTACCTGTATCCATAAGTTGGTATAGCCTGTTCTCAAACTAAAAATACGTTTAGTCAGGAGGACTTCCAAATGTTGCTGAGAACCTCCAAAAGGCCTTGGCTGTATTAATGCCTTCTAAGCTTATAGGCCTTGCTCATATAGAAGAGAATTGGCTTTTTATGCTGAATCGAAATATATAGGATTCATTAAGTTTAATGTTCCCATCAAAAGATACGAGCCTGAGAAAATTTGCGTGATTTTTGGGAAAGGGGCTAAACCCCCCCCCCCCAAAAGTCAAAGAATCTTAAAGAAAAGCGTACCATCATATTCAGCATATCATCGAACCCTACTGTAAAGATTTTAACCTCCCGTCAGCATAAATGTAGAATTTTGTATTTTTTGTCAGAATAAAAGCTCGGATGCATGTTTATTTATTCCTCTTTCTTTCGCCAGCGTGATCGCATCAATTCAAAGACCCAAGAATGTTGGGAAAGTGCTCGTTCGAAAGAAAATAACAGTTCTAGTTCCCTTTTAAAGTGCCCCGAGATATTGGAGAGCCAATAGCCCCCCTCCCACGCCCTTTTTCCCTGAAAACACACGATCCCAAATTTGAGATATTCATTTTGTTCACCATAGTTGAAAGATCGAAAAAATGTTCCTCTGGAGATAACCTGACTCCCCGCAACTCGAGGAAAGGGCTTTAAGTTGTTAATTTGCATTTTTTTTACATATTTTATTTTTTATTTGTAAGTAAACAGGCCTTTTTCGGGGCGGGGGAAGTTTAGGTGGGGGGATATTCGACAGGTAGAATTTCTCATGGGCGGGGAAGTTTCCGGGGCTGAACTAACACGGGGGACTTTTACAACGGAGAATTTGTCATAACTCCTGTACGAAATTCGTCATAATGTTTCTCTGCCGATTCAATTTTTGATGTAGAGATGTTCCGAGGAAATTGTCATGATCCCCCCATGGTACCCGGGGGAAGGGCTATAAGTTATGAATTTTGGCTGTTGTTTACATATAGTATTTGTTATCTGGAAGTAAATAGACGTTTTTAGGGAGGGAAATTTTCCGCAGGGGGATTTTCCACAGGGAGAATTTCCCATGGACAAGGAAGTTTCTGAAGATGAACTTATAAGAGGATATACTATAAGGCAGGATTGGTCAGAGCTCATATCAAATTTATGTTACGGTCTATTTGCTGATTTAATTTAATATCTGTATAAGTTTCAGGAATATTGTCTGGGATTAATATGGAAAGAGGCCATAAGCAACTGGGAGATTTTTTTGTGGGAGAGGCGCAGTTCCCACGGAAGAAATTATCCATGGGAAAGTTTTCAGTGGGAGCGATTTTTCGTGGCGGAATATTCCGCAAGAGATATCCTCCATGTGGAAATTTTTCGCGGGAGAAATTCTTCATCAGAGGATTTTCCGTGGAAGAAACTTTCCATTCGGAGGATGGGGTTTCAATGAAAAATTTCCTGTTGAAGGAGTTTTCCGGCATGATTTTAAAAAGATCAAAAATGAAATGAAAGACAACTCTTTTTGTTTTCAAATGAAAATAGGCATAAGAGAAATTTCTAGGCGAAATTGTCCATAAGAAAATATCTTGGTGGAATTTTCAGCAGGGACGGATTTGTAGTGATGATTTCCTACAAAAAATTAACCAACCAAAATTAATTAACTACAATTAACTACAAAAATTAACAAAAAATTAACTACAACCAAAAATTAAATAAAAAAAAATGTTTTTCAACGGAAACTAGGGAGATATATTGAAACTTGAAACAAAAAGAAATCCTACCGTATGCGAGGGGAGTTACCCCCTCCTTTAAAGAGTTCCAATTATTTAAAAACAACTCCTGAAAAACAAGGGCTATTTAATTAGAATAAGAAGCTTGTTTTTAAAATACTAGAAAAAACGTATATGAAGGGCCTTCCTATCATATACAGAATAATTTCTGTTCGTTTTAAGTTTTAATGCTGAACCTTACTTTCAGCTGAAAAAACCTGTTTTGTTTTTTTTTATTTAATAACTGAAAGGTAGAACAAATGCTCAGGGAAAAAACATTGACATGTTGCTGAGTTTGAATAGCCAAAAGTAGGCAGTAGGTCATCTTTCTTGATCCTGAGCCCGAGTAATTTAAAGTCTAGATTTCTCTGATATTCAGTTTTGTAATCAAAGTTTGTTCTTATTTCTTGATTTTGTATTATTCTAAGTTTAAAAACAATTTGCAAAATATACTTTTATTATAATTGTTGGTACTTTTCAATCAGCCAGTACACATTCGAGAATTTGGATCTACAGGTACGGGGTGAAAACAACTGCTGTGGTTGGGAAATAGATAGGATATATATAATTTGGGCTGTATATTTGCACACTAGGGGGATGGTTGGGTGGGGGTTAAGTATAGCGGGGCTGCATGCAATAAATAACCTAACCTAAATAAACCAAAATACCAACTAAATATTTATTAAAACATAGCTACAATGTAGTTTTCCACTGAATCGAAGCTAATTGTCTCCGTATACAAACAGCAATAAACCGGTTTTTGTATGATTTTATAGATTCAGATTCTCGAGTGTGTAGTGGCTAACAGATAAGTACCCAATTTTTTTTAACTTTGACAAAGCAAAAAGTTAATCTGAATAAAAATCTGATCAGAAATATCGAAATCAATATATCGAATATCGAAAGTAAAAATATCGATATTTCGATATATCGTTTAATCAAATTATCGCCCAACACTAATGGAAACTAAACTGCTAACGAGCAGGATCAATGCTTTAAAAAAGGGTCAGAGCTAATTATAGGCTTCGCGCTGGAGCTTTGTGTCAAAACCAGAGCGGGTTAATAACAACAGTGACGGAAATCAGTAGACAATTTAAATCACAATAGGGAAAGGATATAATTTTTCGAAAGAAAATCATTTCTTTTTGCTAGAATTTTGGTTGTAAAACAATGGGGGATGGTGTTAGGTTTTGAGGGTAAAAGAATATATTTTATGTTTTCCTAGTGAGTATAAAGATTGTAAAGTGATGTTTGTATTTTATGGGGGGCGGGTGGTGGGGAGGGGGGGTTTACCCGAATATAGTAGAGGGTAACCATGGAAAACAATTTTATTTTGAAAATAAAAAATGAAAATGTACTCACATTGCTAATTGTGGCTGCCAAGGCTTCAAGTTCATCAATAACATTCATTGTTGCTTCAATTGTGTCACAATACTTTCTGATAATTTAATCACATTGCACGCCCGTTATATACGAAATCTCAAGGGTGAATTGTTATGTAACGGGGGAAAACCATTCGTAACCAGCTCTCTGATTGGCTGAGAAGGAGGATGTATCCGACTCGCTGATTGGCTGAGAAGGATGCATGTACTTCCGGTTTCCTATTCCAGGACACCTTGACATTCACCCCTCGCATGCACTTGTCCAAAACAACAATAATAAATAAATCCCTCAGGCCTAAAGATTAAAGAAGCCATAATCTTTATTAATTACCCCTTCTTGAATCAATAATTTCCCCTAGCGATTATTTAAATCAAGTTCTCAGGTCAGGTTAGCCAAACAATCTCATAGCATTCGCGTCGAGCATGTCCATTCTCACTGACAACGAACAGACATAAATCATCCATATAACAGACATGAAAAACATCAAATAAATCGAACAACACACATAACCACCCATGAAAACAGACATAAATGTGAGAAAGTTCCTGTTTTTCAAATTGTCACTGACAAAAAACACAACTCCTCCATCATTTGATGTTCACATCCATGAAAAACTTCTAATAAATTAACAAACACACATAACCGCCCATAAAAACAAACATAAATGTAAAACAATTCATGGTTTTTCATGTGAGAAAATTCATGTTTTTTCATTCTCACGGAGAAAACCATAAACCACGTGGTCATGTCACGAGTAGCACCCCCCTTTCTACTGCTGAAAGCTCATCAGTTCAAAATGTTACCATAATTTTAATGTTTATTTTAATATTAAGTACAAAAGAAAATATTTGTCATAAAATTGGTTTTCAGTAAAGCGCCAATGACGCAGTAGGTTTCAGACTTTTACAGTGAGAGAAGGAGGTCATACCCAAACTCTTGTTTGTAGAGATTTTTGTTCGTTTCAAGTTTGATTTGTATATTCAATTTAAGTTTCACTCGTTTTAAGATTTATTTATTAATTTACATTAATATCTATTGTATGTTTGTTTTCACTGATTGTTTATTTAATTTCTGTTCATTTTAAGTTTCATTTATACTTCAATAGGAAAATATTTCTTTTTCGTTTTAAGCTTGATTTTCATATTCAATCTAAGCATTACTCGCTTTAAGATCTATTTATTCATTTGCATTATTACTTGTTGTATGTTTTTGCTATGATTGTTTATTTTATTTCTGTTCGTTTTGGGTTTCATTTATTCTTTAATAGTAATTTCTTTAATAGTTTGAATTTTAAAAGGTATTTGTATCTGCTGAGCTTGACTTTAAAATGGCCTTTACTTTTCTTTTAAAAACTTATTTTTCGGAAAGTTTTCTTAATTAATAATAATAAGACATTGGAGCCGTATGGCCTTTACTATAGGCAACGCTGTAGCGTTGCCTCTGATATTTAATATATAGAGATGGTATTTTGATTGGGTCAAGTTAGGTTAGGTTTGGTATTTAATATAATGCTTTCAGTGCGGCCCTAATGTGTTCTGTGTGCCCCCCCCCCCCACCATAATTCTTTGTTGTAGTTTTCATAATTTTGTAACTAAAGTAATGCATTTTCATCATATATCGTTATATTTCATTATGATTAACCAAACCTCATTTCTCATGGGTTTACCAAATAATGCACAAGTACCGTAATTTCTTTAATAAAATGAAATAGGTTAAGTTTATATTGACCTGAGGAGAACGGGGGCAAATATAAAGAGGTCTAGGTCCTAAAGTAAAACTTTCTGTTGTTTCCATTTTTACCGTAGGGAGGGGTTGTAATTGCCCTGTCCCCTGTAGATCTCTAAAAAGTCATGGCAATGGCATTGATAAATAAGGATTTAAAGCGTTTTGAGAAAACAAGCTACTGTGTCTGGAACATCACTTGAAGTACCAGATTTTTTTATTTTTTTTTTTGCTGGTTGTGTTAATGTTTTGGAAATTTTAAGGAAATGCAAATAGATAGACTGATAGATGGATAAACCTGATATATGTTAAAACAAATTATTAAAAATCCTTACCCATTTCTCTATCTTTTTCTCTGTCTCCATCTTCCCTCTCTTTCCTCTCGACTGAACTATATCTCCCTCTCTCTCTTTATCTCAACATCTTTCACTGTCTTTCTTTATGCTACCTAGGACTCTATTTCTTACAATGTCGATTTCTCAGACTCAGTAATAATATCCAACATAACTATCGAATTTCACCTTAAGTAAATGAGGCTCACGCACTATGTCCGAAGATTTTTTTTTTTTTTTTTTTTTTAAATGTAGCCTACTGTAAATGACCACATTTCAGGCCGAGTCCAGTCAAAAACCCGAACCTGTATTTGAAGAGCCAAAGAAATTGTCATCTGTATATGACCGACTTTATGCGAATTCGAAGCCAAAAGTCAGGAAGAGAATTGAAGAAATTCCTAAGAAAGTTGAGAAACCCAAGAAAAAGCCAGTTAAAAAAGAAAGGTCATTTAACGTAGATCATAAAGTTATATCCGTCACTCCTGGACTACATGTTGAGAATGAAAAAGAAGCCAAACCAAGAGTCAGTGTCTATGATCGACTTTACAAAACGACGACCGAATCTCGGCGAGCCCAACAAAAAGTCACTTTACCACAGGTATTTTCGTCCTCACTTTTGCTGGCTATTTAAAATTTTTTGGCTATGGCTATTTTTTTTATGGCTATTTAAGATTACAAAACGACGACCGAATCTCGGCGAGCCCAACAAAAAGTCACTTTACCACAGGTATTTTCGTCCTCACTTTTGCTGGCTATTTAAGATTTTTTGGCTATGGCTATTTTTTTATGGCTATTTAAGATTACAAAACGACGACCGAATCTCGGCGAGCCCAACAAAAAGTCACTTTACCACAGGTATTTTCGTCCTCACTTTTGCTGGCTATTTAAGTTTTTTGGCTATGGCTATTTTTTTATGGCTATTTAAGATTACAAAACGACGACCGAATCTCGGCGAGCCCAACAAAAAGTCACTTTACCAAAGGTATTTTCGTCCTCACTTTTGCTGGCTATTTAAGTTTTTTGGCTATGGCTATTTTCTTATGGCTATTTAAGATTACGAAACGACGACCGAATATCGAAGAGCCCAACAAAAAGTTGCATTACCACAGGTATTTTCTTACTCACTTTTGCCGCCTATTTAAGATATTTTTTTAGAGAAATCAGGATATATAAAAAAAAAACATTTACGTTTACAAAAGTCTAGAAATACGACATTCCCGATTCTTGTAAACTTTGGAATAGTAAACAGAATAAAATATAGTTTACCTAAAACTTGTTCAAACGACAATTACTAATTATAATATTCATTGGTTGTAGCTGTAAGATTGGCAGAACATGCTGCAACATTTTTCCTGTAAATACAGTCATACAACTACAAAGGGGCGGATTTTTTTAGCAGCACCCTTTATCTGATGCTGAAACTTAAACATCTGATATCTGATGCTGAAACTTAAACAGTAACAACAGTACCTGCAAACTAGTAAAGAGCTAACCATGGCCTAGTATACGAAATCTATGAAAAAAGTTTTTAAACAAACTGTCTTGCGAGAAATATTTTCCAAATAATTCTATTTTGAAAATGGTAAATTTTTTTTCAGATTCAACTTTAGAGTAATTTATGATGCAGCTGATGCATAACTTTGCACCATCGCACGTATTTGCATGAAGCTGCAAATAAATCAACTCTGTTAACAGGAGCATAAATGTAACTGTGTATAATAACCATTTATTTTGTGTTGACTGGGAAGGTGTTTAGTTGATTAGCCCATATAAGAATTTTCAATTAATAGCATTTTGCCCCTCTTTTGACAAAAATTATCAAAATTGTTTTTACAAAAATTTCGGGCAAAAATTATTGTACCAAAAAATGAAAAAAAACAAAAAAACGCCACTTTGTAGTGGTACTATCTCTTTCGATATTTAAACAGGTCACTAGAAATTTTCAATTTCAGTTGGAAATAGTTCTTTTTTGATATTCGAGGACCACTGATTGAATAAGATAACCCTGAAAAAAAAAAACAACAACAAACAAACACATAAACCTACGTCTGTGAGCTCTCCTCGAAAAAAATTCTCCTTTTTTAAGATAAGGGCTTTGAACCACTAAAATATGGTTATTTGAAAATATGGTTCTCTAAAATATGATTATATGGTTCTCTGGCTCTTTGCCGAATCTAATGACATAATATCAATCAAGATCACTTCCAGTTTTAGGGGTATTTTTCACCTTTTTTGGAAATAAGGCGAATTTCTCAGTCTCATAGCTTTTGATGGGTAACTTGAAACTTAATGAGTTTCTCACACTTGAAATCGCCATTGAATTTCGATTCTTTTATGTATACATTGTCATCAAAGTTTTTTTCTTTTAGGGTTTCGGTTACTAATAGCACTAGTCGTTCAATACTTACAGTTTGTTCTCACGAGCTATTTGACACATTGTTATCAAAATTTTTAATTTTTGCGTTTTGGTTAATACTGGTAAGACTGAAAACTCTTTTTCTTCTATCTTGTCACTCTTTAATTTCAGATTGTTACCAATAATTATTTTGAAAATCCTTGCTAATGATTAAAGCATAACATTAAAGCTAATAGCATGCCTATCAAGAAAGTCGATTAGTTTTTTTGGAGGGCATTTTGGAGGGCAATCCAGTTTAAATCTGACTTAGGTCCTCCTGATGTATATTACCATGCTGATCCTTTGTATGAGACTAGCTTAGCAAACAAATTTTGCAATTACATTAGAAATGTGAAAATATCAGCTATGACATTTAGACGTGCCAGTGACGTTATATTGGTGCTTTAATTTTGAACATAGCGCATATGCAATAACATACTTAGCAATTACTTAGCTATAACGATATTACCAGTACTTAGCGATAACATACTTAGCATACTGAGCAAACGATAAGAACAAAAAGCAAGGTCACTCCCCTTCTTGACACCAAACATTGAAATGACATTGAATATACAAAAAATTAAACAGAACACCAATAGTAACTAATAATCACTCACCTTCTTGTGTAAGGTATTTCTTGAGTCAACATTAAAACTGATGTTAGTCATCACAGATACAGTGGTGGATTCAGGGCGCGAGGGGGCTGCCCCCCTAGCGTAGTCTAAAGTAGTGTAATTTACTTAATTAACGCCAGTTTGCGTTAATTAAACTTGCTCCTAACGCAAGTTTATCAAATCAACGTATTTTGTGGTCCCCCCTAAAAAAAAAAATCCTGGATCCGCACTTGCGCAGATATGCACAGTAATTGGAATGGAGCTCTAAAATTTTAGCACATTATGTCGAATGCTGAACCCTGCTCTTGACGTCGGACTTCTTTCATGCGAAAAATCTGAATGATAGATTGTATGGTAATTACGAAATTGGAAATTTTTAGGTTAAAATACCAGAAAAATATAAAGGTAACTGATCAAAAGCATAATTAATGGAAAATATAGAAATTGGGATCAGATGAGGTTGATCTAAAGAAAAATTTCCAGAAGTTCTATATAGATGCTTAACTGAAGATTTTGATCAGTGTTAAATGGTATCATCTTTTTTTTTTACAATGAAATAGTCGAAAGAAATTTAAAAACAGATAGAAAAGTAAATACCCAAACTGAAATACAATACAGAAAACAGGGGTTGACGTAATAGTTATTTGTAAACGGTTGTTAACAAGTTAATAAAAATATGATTTTCCATCAATAGTAATACAATGCGCTTAAACTGGCCAACTGAGATGAATCTTAGACCATATAAGAGAAGAGAAAAGTTCTCAGAAAATCTTGTGCTGGCGTTCTCTATTGTTCAGAACTACTAGGCTACTAGAACACATTCATCATTTTTTATACAATCTTAAAAATTGTTTATCTCAGATTTCCCTCTCAATCACTCGGACTGTCTGCCTTGGCTTTTCTACAATTAGCCATGTCTTGATGCTGCAAAATACTTGATTTTCAATTCAAAATCAAGAATTTAAAAT